>NC_091977.1:234668499-234985167 GCF_044704955.1 Pristiophorus japonicus | reverse complement strand
CAATGGCCATTAATCAATCAAGTTAACAATCGCTATAAATGAGTGTAGTGAGACCAAGATGCTGCCAATGACATTTGACAAGGGACTTTTATTTTATTCATAATAAAATCTAAATTGAAACACGAGAAAGGTTGTGAAAATGTTTGCAGATGTGTCGTCTGCTACAGCACAAAGTTGCAAAGACATTCATCCTGCAGAGTGGCTCCACAGCTGTTGTTTGAGCCCAGCTCTGCCCAGAAAACTCCCAAATATGGGAATGTTGCCTGATTCATGCATCAAGAAGCAGCCAAGTAGTGGATGAATCTACCAGATCAACAGAACCATTCAGATCAATTGCATTCCCCGCCAGCAGACCTGAAAACAATCCCAGATAGAGACATTTATTTCCTAAATGATTGAATTTCTTTCAGAATTACAATAACCACAACTTGCATTCATATAAACCCCTTTAACGGGGTTAAATGGGGTAAAACGCCCCATGGCGCTACACAGCAGCGTTATCAAACAAAATTTGACACCAAGCCACATAAAGAGATATTAGGGCAGATGACCAAAAGGCTGGCCAAAGAAGTTGGGCTGGATTTTCGGCTTTGCTCATTTTGGGGCAGTAATGGCGGCGGGACGGTGAAGTTTGCACCCAGGAACAGTTTGCATCTCAGTCAGCAATATTCGGCAGCTGAACCCTGGAGTGGAGCATTAAGGGAGGCGTTGCACACCTCTCTTAGGGCGCTCGGCCAGCTGAGCAGTGAAAATCCCAAGCAAAACAGCCGGCCTCGGAGCGCTCTAAGAGAGGCCTGGGGAGAAAAAACCTGAAAAAAACCCACCAAAAACATTCCCAATAAAAACATTCACGCCACCACAACATAAATCGAAAAAAAACAATCTCACATACCCGAGGTCAACATTACTTCCCTCACTGCAGCCGCGACAGATCGGACTGCCCACTTTGACAGACGGTCGCAGCACGATGCTCTACGGAGCACTATGGATCGGGCGGGAGCCAAAATCGAGCCAGTGTCACAACCAGGGGTGTTGCACACCGGCTTGCCTCTTCCGGGTGGTAATGCTCCGCACTCCACCGAAACCAGCTCCGAAAACCCCGGCGGGGAGCTGGAAGCTGGCTGCCCACCCGGCAGAGCTTACCACCGCCATTGCCACCCCTCTGGGGCGAAAACAGAGATGGCAACAAGCCGAAAATCCAGTCCATTATATTTAAGGAGCATCTTAAAGGAATTTATTAGAATGGTTCCAGGGAGGAGGGACTTCAGTCACGTGGATAGACTGGAAAAACTGGGGTTGTTCTCCTTAAAGCAGAGGAGGCTAAGAGGAGATTTGATAGAAGTGTTTAAAATTATGAAGGGGTTAGATAGAATAAATAAAGAGATATATGGGGAATGACCAGGGAAGTGAGACTAACTGGATTGCTCTTCAAAAGAGCTGGCACAGACTCGATGGGCCGAATGGTCTCTTTCCATGCTGTACTATTCTATGATTCTATCATTCCATACAGGAGTAGAGAGAGGCGAAGCAGTTTTGCGAGTGAGTTGCAGAGCTTAGGGCCTGGGCAGCTGAAGGCATGGCCACTAATGGTGAAGCAATTAAAATCAGGGATCAACATCAGTGGTTTTTGAATTTTCTATTTTGAGGAGTAACGTTTTCATCAAATTTTTCTTCCCTTCCTACCCAGTCTAAAGCCATGAGAGAGAGATGGCTGCTGCAAGGAATCCCTTCTGCATCGGCTGAAGAGGAAGATGCCAGAAGCAAGCAGTTCCAGTCGGATGAGAACAAGTCAAAGAAACTGGAGGAAATCATTCACAGGTCAGACGGACTAAAGCAAATATTAACACTGCTCTGGCTGGTATCGTTTAATGACCCACTTTTCCGCTAAAACCACAAGCCAGAATTTCAAAGTTGGAGCAATGGCTTCTGATTCTGATTCACGTGTTGAAGGATGCATTTACACAACAAGAAATCAATACCAGATGTAGAGTCAATGATGGCCCCCTCATGGCTCAGCTGATAAGGAGCCCTTCCTGGTGTGAACACATCCAAAGAGAGAAGGAAACTCCCAGGTTCTGGTTCCCAAACTGTGCCGAGTTCATTGATCTCAGCCAGGCTGGTGGTAGAAAAGTTCAAATTGGCCTTGAGGCCTTTTTTAGAGAGTCACCAGGATTCCATAGCAGAGTGCAGCAAAATCCACTGCTGGGTACGGAGCTGGGGCATTACAATTGGGTTCTAGGAGAAGCTAACATCAGCCAGGGCTTTTCCACACCTTGCCGCTCACCAGTGACCTCAAGTGGAGTTTGCATCAGTGCGCTACCTCGGATGATTGGACTTGGCCACGATGGCTCGCCTCCCCCAGTGGAATAGTATGCCATCAATCACAGTCCAGGTTGACGTGTGACGAATGTCCGTTTGGCTAAGGCACTGAGGGTGCCGAGTGCCTGTGGAACCAAACTCCTGCAGGAGTCAATGCGTTTTGCAGAGGAAAGGATGGCTGGAAACTGAGACCGGCACAAGAGGTTGGCAGTGAAATAAGAGTCAATGATTGAATCAAAGGGTTCTGATGCCATGAACCCCAGGTCTAAAGTTTATATTATCATCAGAACCCTGTGGCTTAAATACTTGACAGCTATTTTCTATTATCGAAAATGTTGTTTGCAACTCAAAGTTGCTTCTGGTTTTGAAGTTGAGTAACTTGCCTCTTCTGCTCAGACAGTACCCACAATCTCACCAAAATTATTTATTATACTTTTCTTAAATTCATTTCTGGGCCTGGAGGTTTCAGGTAATAATAGTTGTGCGGTTAATAGAGATTACCTAACATGAAACATTAGTGGAACCTGTCATGTTTGTAACTACAATGTAACACCACTGTTTTACTGTATACACTCAACACAGATGCACACCTTGACCACAGGGGGTGAACTTGTGGGAGACACTCCTTACCTGATCACTCAGGTATATAAAGGGAGGTCCCATGCAGGGTCATCACTTCTGGAGTGCTATAATAAAGAGTTAAGGTCACTGAGTGGCCTTGTCCCTGGAATGTGCCTCGTGTGGTTTCATGCTATAGAGTAAGGACTTTACAGTGGCGACGAGAAACGGGAATTCACGACCCACGAGAATGGCCACCGGTAGCACAGATGAACAGTACTGTGTTGGGGAAGACTGGGACGATTTTGTTGAGAGGCTTCAGCAGAGCTTTGTCACAAAAGGCTGGCTGGGGGATGCAGTGGCCGACAAGCCTCGGGCTCAGCTTTTGACCAGTTGCGGGCCAAAGACTTATGCGCTCATGAAGGACTTACTGGCACCCGAAAAGCTGTCAGACAAAACCTTTGAAGAGCTGAGCAAGTTGATTGGGGAGCACCTCAAGCCGGCAAGCAGCATACACATGGCTCGACACAGATTCTACACCCACCGACGTCATGAAGGACAGAGCATACCGGACTTTGTAGCAGACCCCAGGCGCTTGGCCAGCCTCTGTAATTTCACAGACGCCTGCAGGGGGGAGATGTTAAAGGACTTCTTTATCGAGGGTATCGGTCATGCGGGAATTTTTCGCAAGTTAATTGAGACCAAGGACTTGACCTTGGAAACGGCGGCGTTGTTGGCTCAGACTTTCACGGCGGGAGAGGAAGAGATGAAAATGATTTACACGCGCAATTCTGCCTCCAATGCGCCAATGGATCAGGGAGTCAACGTCCTCAATGCTACTCAGAGCCCCGCGGGCAGGCAGGAGCAGTCCGATATTCATGAGGCAGTAATAGACCCCAGAGTAGGTCCTCAACAGAGACAATGGCAGGCTGAACGGACGTTCACGCCATCACAGTGGACAATGCGGCCCGGGATGGGGCCATTGACACCCACTAATAGGGTACTTAAGAGCAATCAGAGAGACAGTCAGCGCGGAATTCGAGGCCATAGTCCTTTTGTCCCCAACAATGGAAACATTAACTCGTGCTGGAGGTGTGGGGGAAAACACTCAGCCAGATCTTACAGATTCCAACAGTTTGTCTGTAGAAACTGCAACCTCAGTGGCCATTTAGCTCGTATGTGCAGAAAGCCTGCAACCAGACTGATATATGAGGCAAATGGACCAGAAGAGGGTTCTGTGAGGCAGGATGACTTTTGGGGCAAATCGATGGACGCCGAGGTTCAGCGGGTCCATGTGGCGAATATTCACAGTTCATACACCAAAACGCCACCAATGATGATGAGGGTCTTACTAAATGGTATCCCAGTACAAATGGAGCTGGACATGGGGGCCAGCCAGTCACTCATGGGCGTTCAATAATTCGAGAAGCTATGGCCACTCAAAGCCAGTAGACCCAAATTAGAATGTATCGAGACACAATTAAGGACTTATACCAAAGAAATCATTCCGGTGCTAGGCAATGCAATGTTGGCTGTCAAGCACGATGGCTTAGTGAACCAGCTGCTGCTCTGGATTGTCCCGGGCAATGGTCCCGCACTGCTGGGGAGGAGCTGGTTAGCCAAGATGAACTGGAAATGGGGAGATGTTCACGCAATGTCCTCGGTGGAGCGATGTTTGTGCTCACAAGTCCTACAACAATTTGAGTCACTTTTCCAACTGGGCGTCGGGACTTTCAAAGGCACTAAAGTAGTGATACACATCACCCCGGATGCCAGGCCAGTGCACCACAAAGCCAGAGCGGTGCCGTATGTGATGCGGGAGAAAATCGAGAGCGAATTGGACCGTCTATTGCGAGAGGACATCATCTCGCCTGTTGAATTCAGTGACTGGGCGAGCCCCATCATCCCCGTTCTTAAAGCGGATGGCTCTGTCAGGATCTGTGGGGACGACAAGGCCACCATCAATCAGGTGTCCTTACAAGATCAATACCCGCTCCCGAGAGCGGAGGACCTCTTCGCCACGCTGGCAGACGGCAAGCTGTTCATCAAGTTGGACCTCACTTCAGCCTATATGACCCAGGAACTGGCCGACGAATCTAAACTGCTGACCACCATCACCACGCTCAAGGGACTGTTTGCGTATAACAGGTGCTCGTTTAGCATTCGATCAGCGGCTGCGATTTTTCAACGCAACATGGAAAGCCTGCTTAAATCCATCCCTGGAACGATCGTATTCCAGGGCGACATCCTCATCACGGGTCGAGACACCGAGGAACATCTCCACAACCTGGAGAGGTGCTGCACCGATTGGACCGGGTAGCCCTGCGACTCAAGAAGTTTAAATGCATGTTCTTAGCTCCTAAGGTTGAGTTTCTGGGCCGGTGGGTTGCTGCAGATGGGATTCGGCCCACCGAATCCAAAACAGAGGCGATTCGACGAACACCCAGGCCCTGCAACACATTGCGTTCATTCCTGGGACTGTTGAACTATTTCGGGAACTTTCTGCCGAACTTGAGCACGTTGTTGGAGCTGCTACATGTGCTCCTGCATAAGGGTTGCGATTGGTTTTGGGAGGACTGTCAGGAACGGGCTTTTGATCAGGCGCGAAACCTACTTTGTTCAAACAAGCTGTTGATCCTGTACGACCCCTGTAAAAGTTTAGTTCTGACATGTGATGCATCATCCTATGGGGTTGAGTGCGTGTTGCAGCAGGGTAATGCTGAGGGTCAGCTACAACCTGTGGCTTATGCCTCCAGGTCGCTCTCTCAAGCAGAATGTCTATGGGATGGTTGAGAAGGAAGCGCTTGCATGTGGGTATGGTGTAAAGAAAATGCATCAGTACTTCTTTGGTAGGAAGTTTGAATTAGAGACGGACCATAAGCCACTCACATCCCTGTTGTCAGACAGTAAGGCTATCAATGCCAATGCATCAGCTCGCATACAGCGATGGGGCTCACACTAGCGGCCTATGACTACTCCATCCGGCACCGGCCCGGCACTGAAAATTGCGCTGACGCGCTCAGCAGGTTCCCACTGGCCACCACCGAGGGGGCAGCTGAGCAAAGCGCTGAGATGGTCATGGCTGTCGATGTCTTTGACAGTGTAGGCTCCCCCATCACAGCCCGCCAGATCAAAATCTGGACAAACAGGGATCCCTTCCTATCCCTGATTAAGAAATGTGTCCTGACTGGGGATTGGGCACCCACACACAGAGCATGCCCTGAGGAGGTCAGACCATTCCACAAATGGATGGATGAGCTCTCCATCAAAGCTGACTGCCTACTATGGGGCAGCCGGGTAGTCATGCCCCAGAAAGAAAGGGAGGCGTTCATCAGGGAACTCCACAGCGAGCACCCAGGCATTGTGATGAAGGCCATTGCCCGGTCACATGTTTGGTGGCCCGGAATTGACTCAGACCTGGAACACTGTGTTCGCAGGTGCACGACATGTGCCCAGCTGGGTAATGCTCCAGGGAGGCCCCGCTCAGCCCGTGGCCCTGGCCCACCAGGCCATGGTCACGCATTCACGTTGACTACGCAGGCCCGTTCATGGGGAAGATGTTCCTTATTGTTGTAGATGCGTACTCGAAATGGATCGAGTGCATCATCCTGAATTCATGCACATCATCCACCAACGTGGAAAGCCTACATGCGATCTTCATAACCCATAGCTTGCCGGACATCCTGGTTAGTGATAATGGCCCGTGTTTCACGAGCTATGAATTCCAGGAGTTTATTTCGGGCAATGGCATCAACCACGTCAGGACTGCACCGTTCAAGCCGGCCTCCAATGGCCAGGCGGAACGTGCAGTCCAAATCGTTAAGCAAGGGATGCTCAGAATTCAAGGACCCTCCCTACAATGCCGCCTATCGTGCCTCCTGCTGGTCCCGCCTGCAGAGCTACTCATGAAACGGACACTCAAAACTCGGTTGTCCCTCATCCACCTAGTCCTGACCGACATAGTTGAGGGCAAGCGTAAGGCACAAAACGAGTACCATGACCGTAATTAGAGGGGGAGATGTATAGAAATAAATGATGCTGTATTCGTCCTCAATCACGCCATGGGGCCCAAATGGCTCGAGGGTACCGTAATTGACAAAGAAGGGAATAGGGTCATTGTGGTAAAACTCAACAATGGCCAGATATGCCGTAAGCATCTGGACCAAGTAAAAAAAAGGTTCAGCATGGACACGGAGGAACCTGAAGAAGACCATGAGATGGAGCTCACACTACTGCCAGTAAATGTGCAACAAAAGCAATCAGAGGAATACACGGTTCCTGAGGTAAGCCCGGACAGACCGAATCACCACAGGTGACAGACACTTACGTCAGTGTCCAACAACCAGAGCCCCAACTGCGGCACTCCACGAGGGAGCGCAGACCACCTGAAAGACTAAACCTATGATCCCAATAAGACTTTGGGGGGGGCGAAGGTGATGTCATGTTTGTAACTACAATGTAACATCACTGTTTTACTGTATACACTCAACACAGGTGCACACCTTGACCACAGGGGTGAACTTGTGGGAGACACTCCTTACCTGATCACACAGGTATAAAAAGGGAGGTCCCACGTAGGGTCATCACTTCTTGAGTGCTGTAATAAAGAGTTAAGATCACTGAGTGGCCTTGTCCCTGGAATGTGCCTCGAGTGGTTTCATGCTGTTGAGTAAGGACTTTACAGAACCGATCCATTTGATAATGTAACAAAGCAATATGCCAACAAGCGTGTCACTAATTTTGCAAAGTATTTCAAATATCTTATGAAAGACACTTTACATCTCTTATTCTATTCCAGTAGTTTGAATTAGTGGTTTAAGTCCAAAGTATAAGAATAGACACAGAAAGAGAAGTTTGTTACAAAGGCAGGAAGCTAAAGGCTGATTGTAACCCACATCCATCAGCACAATACAGGGGAGGAACAATTGAGTTGGAGAGGAGTTTACTTCAGGTGACGAAAATCACTGTTAAACAGAACACATTTTTCTGTTCCAATGTCCGCCCTATGACAATATAAGGTGGAGGGAATATCTTCCCATGCACACTGAGCATGAACTGGTGATAGACAATCTGTTAAATGTGACCTAATTGAAATATATATGATTTCAAACAATATAAATGCGATTGCGGATATAGTGAGAACATAACATAAGAACATAAGAAATAGGAACAGGAGTATGCCATACGGCCCCTCGAGCCTGCTCCGCCATTCAATAAGTTCATGGCTGATCTGTCATGGACTCAGCTCCACTTCCTCGCCCGCTCCCCATAATCCCTTGTACCCTTATCATTTAAGAAACCGTCTATTTCTGTCTTAAATTTATTCAATGTCCCAGCTTCCACAGCTCTCTGAGGCAGTGAATTCCACAGATTTACAACCCTCTGAGAGAAGAAATTTCTCCTCATCTCTGTTTTAAATGGGCAGCCCCTTATTCTAGTCTCTCGTTCTAGTCTCTCCCATCAGTGGGAGGTGTTTTGCTGAGCTTCGAATGGTAACGGGGGAAATATTGCAACTCTGTTTTGATATGTAATTTGCACAATGCTTCTGAAAATGGCAACATCTTGATGGAGTAAATAAGGAGAAACTGTTTCCACTAACAGGAGGGTCTGTAACCAGAGGACATAGATTTAAGGTAATTGACAAAAGAACCAAAGGGGAGATGAGGAGAATTTTTTTTACGCAGCGAGTTGTTATGATCTGGAATGCACTGCCTGAAAGGGTGGTGGAAGCAGATTCAATAGTAACTTTCAAAATGGAATTGGATAAATACTTGAATGAAGGAAAATTTGCAGGGCGATGAGGAAAGAGCAGGGTGGAGTGGGATTAATCAGATAGATTTTTTTAAAAGCCAGCACAGGCACGATAGGCCAAATGGCCTATATGATTTATATGATACACCTTCACACAATTATACACTTGTGTGATTGAGGCCTGTCTTGCGAGAGTCCATCAGGTGAAGCCTCTACAGATATAAAATGGCACCCGGTCCACAAAGAATAAAGAGATATTGGGAAGAAGAGAGCCCACAGCTGGAGTTGTTTAATGGATTCGTAAAATCCGCAAGGCTTAAAACATATTTCAGATCCGAGTGAGGCAGAGTAGAACTGACTTTTCAGATGCTGTGTTTATATGTAAAAAGAATTGAAAGAAACTCTAATCCATTAAGTGTCCTGTTAAAGATGGTGTTAGATACATGGGATTAGCTTAATAAATTAGGTAGGTATCTTGATTTATATAGATTAGGAGTAGCAATGGTACGTTGAATGTCATCTTATAGTGGCAGCAGTGGGGGGATGCAGTAACGGTTTCTTGCACTACCTAACCAGCTGGTTTGTTTCATACATTGAGTACCTACACAAAAAAGATAGACAAATAACACTAAGCTGGAAATTAATCAAAAACCACCACCACCAGTTTGCCGCCCAAAAAACTGCTATGACTCCGCTATTAAGAATGACGAAAAATTCATGAAAAATTGGGAAAAAATCCACCCGGCGGAAAAAGTTGGCGCTGTACGAGGATTCGTGGGGAAAACGCAATCCTCGACAACTTTAGTCCGAGGCCTAGTGCCACTTCGGGTTAGGCCTAGAGAGGGGGAAACGCAAAAAATATTTTTCCCAAAAATAAAAAATTGCAGAACATTCACAAGACCGTTTTCTACTGAATCGCTGCAAAAGAATTTTTTTTTAACTTTTCTGCAGGGTTTCATATCTCCCGCCATTCCGAGGGCTGCTCCAACTGGTTTTTCCCCCAGCGATTTTTTTCCATCTACGGGTCACCGCTGTGACCAAACTCGGGCGGAAGCAGTTTTTCAAGTGTTGCACGCCGAGGCTCCACTCCCCAGCGGTATTTCAAAACCACCAGCGGAACACTTGCATGAATTTCCCACCAGGTGGTTTTCCACCCAAAACGAAGAAATACCGCCGAAAAACACGGCAGAAGGCTGATGAAATTCCAGCCCCAGGACTTTAAGGTTAACCATAAGAACATAAGGCACCGAAACAGTAGACCACGCAGCACATCCAAAGGTCATATACAGTCTGCTCTAGCATGGATTCCACTACCTATTTAACTATCAAAAGAAAAAAGGAAAGAACAAACTTGCATTACTCTCACACCTTTCATGGCCTCAGGCCATCCCAAAGTGTTTTATAGTCACTGAAGTACTTTTGAAGTGTAGTCACTGTTGTAATGTAGCAGTCAATTTGTGCACAGCAAGGTCCCACAAACAGCAATGAAATAAATGACCAGGTGGTTCATTTTAGGTCTTGCTTAAGAGATAAATGTTGGCCAGGACACTGGGAGAACTCACCTGCTCTTTTTCAAATCCACTTTAGAGAGCAGAGAAGACCTCGATTAAATGTCTCATCCAATAGTGCAACTCTCTCTCAGTACTGCACTGTAACACCAGCTTAGATTGTGTTCTCAAGTAATAGGAGTGGGATTAGAACCCACAACCTTTTGACTCAGAGGCAAGGGTGCTACCCACCTCACAGGGAAAGTTCGACAAACCTCCTTTTCTCCAAAAGATAGGTGAGAATAGTTAAGGTACATTGAGTTCCCAGTGGGGAGCATTGGTCAGAGAATCGATGCCACAGTGTTGTAGCCTTACTTCTAATCTAGAAGAGATTTCCATGGTCCCAGGAGCACAGGAACCATTATGTTCCAAGTATTTGATCACCCCTATCTAGACTTACGTCTATAAAAATATTCCTTTTCATTCCTAAACACAGGCCTATCCAGCTCTTGAAGCAGCTAATCCATGTAACAGTAGCAACTTTAGCCAGGCAGCAATCCCCCATTTCTATATACTGCTAGCAAAACTGAGGCTAGGCATGGGTATTGATATAATTCACCTTTAGTCTTGCTCCGTCAGTCAATGAAAGTATCCTCATTTTGCCACGGCAGCATGGCAATGCATCTCATAGCATTACATAGAATTTTACACCATAGAAACTGGCCATTCAGCCCAACAGGTCTATGCCAAAGCAAAATACTGCGGATGCTGGAATCTGAAATAAAAGCAGGAAATGCTGGAAATACTCAGCAGGTTAAGGTAGCATCTGTGGAGAGAGAAACAGTTAACATTTCAGGTCGATGACCCTTCGTCAGAACCGGTGACGGCATGGGCTATCTGCTTCAAGATCTGGATAGGCTTATGGTTAGGAATGAAAAGGAATATTTGTATAGACATTAGTCTAGATAGGGATGATCAAATACTTCTTGGAACATACTGGTTCCTGTACTGCTGAAACCATGGAGGTCCATGCCAGTGTTTATGCTCCACACGAGTCTCCTCCCACCTTACTTCATCTCACCCTAACATAGCCTTCTATTCCTTTCTCCCTCATGTGTTTATCTAGCTTTCCCTTAAATGCATCTGTGCTATTCGCCTCAACCACTCCATATAGTAGCGAGTTCCACATTCTCACCACCATCTGGGTAAAGAAGTTTCTCCTGAATTCCTTATTGGATTTATTAGTGACTATCTTATATCTATGGCCTCTATTTTTGGACTCCCCACAAGTGGAAACATCCCTTAATAAATACATATAAACCGATAAAAATTAGTATAATACACCATAGTTATTTTGTGTAAAATACAGTATGAAAATATTCATTTCCAGAGTTTATCTTGACATCATTCCTTTTTGATCTGCATCATTTGAAAATAAAATCTTATTTTTATTTCCATGTGAGAAAGTGCCGAGATAAGTCAAATATTGCTTATTGATGTGAAGTGAATTGTTTACCCATAGCATTGTTGTGATCTGAAATGCATGGCCTGAAAGGGCAGTGGGAGCAGATGCAATCGTAACTTTTAAAAGGGAATTGGATAAATACTTGAAAAGGAAAAGTTTGCAGGGCTCTGGAGAAAGAGCGGGGGAGTGGGGTTGGGTCAGTTGGAGGCGAGTGACGTCTAATCAGAGTTGGCAACCCTAGGTCACGTCCACATGTCACCAGCAACATCGAGCCATCCTAATCCATATCTGACCCTGTCAGATATGCATGCTGTAGCAATGAATACATCTTAGCAACTTGTGTGAGGCGTTTACAGAATAGCTTGTCAGCATTTCATTATCCTGCAGTGCAGGAAACCAGCAATCATCGTTCTATGAAAAGACTTGCCAACAATAATTACTGAATATAGTATGATTTCAGTAAACCGTGCCATGTAACAATTGTGTCCCAATAGAGAGTTGTTAACCCCTTCTGGTGTGTAGCTCACAAGCAAGGCAACACGATCATCAGATTTAGAGCCACATTTTGACAGAAGCTTCATGGTTACTGGTGGAGTGATAGAGAGTAACAAATCTGTTAGAATAGGCAACGGTGAAGTCAGAACAGGATTAAAAACTGTCTGCAAAGACATCTGCAGAGATTTCAACCATCTGACTTTGGCCATATATTCTGACTGGATGCCTGTCAGCTTCCTGCTTAAGGGAATGTTGGTTTTATGCCATAAGGGGAAAAGCTTGAGATGAAAATGTTGGATGTGGTTCATTGGTATCAATACGGATTTGAATAGTGCCATATAACACCAGACGAGACAAGAGTATTGGCCGTGGATCAGAAGAGATGGATTACACTCGCTCACAGAGGCCATTCTTCAGAAGCATGCTTTAGGAATGATAATAATGTCAACCAAAGCTAGTGGAAGTATTTTCAGAAAGTAACGTGCTGTATACATTAACTTGGGCAACTCCGTAAGGGCAAGCACAACTGGAAATGGTTAATTTTATATGTGTATAGACATCCCATAAACTTGGAGAACTTTGCAAAGAAGAAAGAAAGACTTGCATTTATATAGCACTTTTCACAACTTCAGGACATCTCAAAGCCAATGACGTACTTTTGAAGTTTACTCACTGTTCTAATGTAGGGGAATGCGACAACCAATTTGTGCACAGCAAGCTCCCACAAACAGCAATGTGATAATGACCAGGTAATCTCATTTAGTGATGTTGGTTGATGGATAAATATTGGTTAGGACTCTGCTGCTCTTTTTTGAAATAGTTTCATGGGATCTTTTATATCCACCTGTGAGGGCAGACGTGGCCTCGGTTCAACATCTCATCCGAAAGACGGCACCTCCGACAGTGCAGCTGTCCCTCAGTACTGCACTGGGAGTATCATAAGAACATAAGAAATAGGAGCAGGAGTGGGCCCAATGGCTCATCGAGCCTGCTCTGCCATTCTATAAGATCATGGCTGATCATCGACCTCAACTCCACTTTCCTGCTCGATCTCCATTTCCCTTGATTCCCCTAGAGTCCAAAAAATGTCAGGTTAGATTTTGTGCTCAAGTCACTGGACTGGGACTTGAGCCCACGACCTTCTGACTCAGAGGTGAGAGCACCACCAACACTGTAACAGATTACTTGTTTATCCCTTTTTATAGGAAGATGTTTGTTTGGGGGATGGAGGGATACTGTTGATACATGGCCAGTTTCTCACTAGCCCAGCAGAATTATAGCATTTGCCACTGTTGCTAGTTGATCATAGAATCATAGAATGGTACAGCACAGAAGAAGGCCATTCAGCCCATCGAGTCTCCACCAGCTTTTCCGAAGAGCAATCCAGTTAGTCCCACTCCCTGGCTCATTCCCCATTTCCCTAGTTTTAACCAGCAATACAGTGGCCAATTCCTTAATATTGCACGTGAAAGGCAATGTAAAAAAATCACTGTATTGCTGGTGAAAACTATCAACTGGCAACTAATGGCAATTTGAAAAACTAGTCACGGTGGTGGAAAACTAACCAGGCTGGTAATAAACTAGTCAGGGTGGTGAATAACTAACCAGGCTGGTGGAAAACTAGTCAGGATGGTGTAAAACTAACCAGGGTGGTGAATAACTAGTCAGGATGGTGTAAAACTAACCATGGTGGTGAATAACTAGTCAGCGTGGTAAAAAACTAACCAGGGTGGTGAAAAACTAACCAGGCTGGTGAATAACTAGTCAGGATGGTGTAAAACTAACCAGGGTGGTGAATAACTAGTCAGGATGGTGAAAAACTAACCATGGTGGTGAATAACTAGTCAGGGTGGTAAAAAAACTAACCAGGCTGGTGGAAAATTAGTCAAGATGGTGAAAAATGAGTCGGGGTGGTGAATAACTAACCAGGCTGGTGGAAAACTAGTCATCATCATCATAGACAGTCCCTCAAAATCGAGAAAAACTTGCTTCCACTCTAAAAGTGAGTTCTTAGGTGACTGTACAGTCCAATACGGGAATTACAGTCTCTGTCACAGGTGGGACAGACAGCCGTTGAAGGAAAGGGTGGGTGGGACAGGTTTTCCGCACACTCCTTCCACAGCCTTCGCTTGATTTCTGCATGCTTTCGCCGACCAAGGCGCGAGATGCTCAGCGCCCTCCCGGATGTACTTCCTCCACTTAGGGCGGTCTTTGGCCAGGGACTCCCAGGTGTCAGTGGGGATATTGCATTTTATCAGGGAGGCTTTCAGGGTGTTCTTGAAACGTTTCCTCTGTTCACCTTGGACTAGCTTGCCATGTAGGAGTTCTGAATAGAGCGCTTGCTTTGCGAGTCTTATGTCAGGCATGTGAACAATGTGCCCCGCCCAACGGAGCTGGTCGAGTGTTGTCAGTGCTTCAAATGCTAGGGATGTTGGCCTGATTGAGGACGCTACCATTGGTGCATCTGTCTTCCCAGGGGATTTGCAGGATCTTGCAGAGACATCGTTGGTGGTATTTCTCCAGCGATTTGAGGTGTCTACTGTACATGGTCCACGTTTCTGAGCCATACAGGAGGGCGGGTATCACTATAGCCCTGTAGACCATGAGCTTGGTGGCAAATTTGAGGGCCTGATCTTCGAACATTCTCTTCCTCAGGCGGCCGAAGGCTGCGCTGGCACACTGGAGACGGTGTTGAATCTCGTCGTCGATGTCTGCTCTTGTTGATAATAGTTCCCGAGATATGGAAAGTGGTCTACGTTGTCCAGGGCCACGCCGTGGATCTTGATGACTGGGGGGCAGTGCTGTGTGGCGGGGTCAGGTTGGTGGAGGACCTTTGTCTTACGGATGTTTAGTGTAAGGCCCATGCTTTCACACGCCTCAGTGGAGATGTTGACTATGACTTGGAGTTCAGTCTCTGAATGTGCGCAGACGCAAGCGTCATCTGCGTATTGTAGTTCAACGACAGAGATTGGGACGGTCTTGGATCTGGCCTGGAGACGATGAAGGTTGAACCAAGCTCACTGGTTCTGTAGTTTAGTTCCATTCCAGCAGGGAGCTTGTTGAGTGTGAGGTGGAGCATTGCAGTGGGGAAGATTGAGAAGAGGGTTGGCGCAATGACGCAGCCTTGCTTGACCCCGGTCCGGATGTGGATTGGGTCTGTGATGGATCCATTGGTCAGGATCATGGCCTGCATGTCGTCGTGGAGCAGATGGAGGATGATGACGAACTTTTGGGGGCAGCCGAAACGGAGGAGGACGCTCCATAGTCTCTCATGGTTGACAGTGTCAAAGGCCTTTGTAAGGTCAAAGAAGGCCATGTATAAGGGTTGCTGCTGTTCCCTGCATTTTTCTTGCAGCTGTCGCGCTGTAAAAATCATGTCCGTTGTTCCCGTAAAGGACGAAATCTGCACTGTGACTCCGGGAGGAGCTCCTCAGCCACACGGAGAAGACGGTTGAAGAGGACTCTAGCGACAACTTTCCCAGTGGCTAACAGGGAGATTCCTCTGTAGTTGCCGCAGTCGGATTTGTCCCTTTTTTTAAAGATGGTCATGATTACTGCATCTCTGAGATCTCCCGGCATGCTCTCCTCCTTCCAGATGAGAGAGATGAGGTCATGCATTTGTGCCAATAGTGCCTCAGCGGGGATTCCATCCGCTCCCGATACCTTGTTGTTCTTGAGCTGGCGGATGGCCTTTTCTACCTCGTGCAGAGCTGGGGTTTTGCTGAGATGGTGGCGGGTGGCATGCTGCGGGATGGAGTCGAGGACACTCAAGTCAAAGGCAGAGTCTCGGTTAAGGAGATCAGCAGACAGGACCTGCTGGAAGGAACACTTCAGGGTGGTGGATAACTAGTCAGAGTGACAATTCTCTGAGAAGAGTAATAAATACCTAAAAATGGTGACTACAAATGTTAACAAAAAAGGACATTGCAGATGAAATGGAGAAATGAAATGCAATAAAAACAGTTCAGCCGATTCTTTAAGATGTAAGCTTTTCTCTATGTATTAGTGATTCTATTAAATATTTTGATCAATGTCTTTCAATGGCATCTTCAGTGCATTCTTAGTTTAAGGACAATACTTTTTTTCTCATATAAAATGTTCTATATTTAGTAGCATAATGGGTTGCAGATTGGTAAGGTATTGGGATCAAAAACAACTGACAGTGCTGGAAAAGATCAGTATGCAGAACCCAGCTCTATGAATGCAGACTCTGGTGACGTATTTATTTTATGTGGCTCAAGTGTAATTCCATAAATGTTTTCTCTTCCATTCTCTAACCCAAAGCGCTGCAGTGGATCCAAATATCTGCCGAATGTTGCATAGTTCAAAAGGACTGACTTTCATACAGTTCCACAGCACATACATAATGCAAAGGGTCTGATTAACTTTAGCAACTTTATGGCATCGGAAAATGAAGTACACACTGTAAAATGCTTGTTAGTTTATCTTTTAATAAATATTTTCTGCTTCATATTTACGTGTCTTATGTTAACACAATGACTTCACTTCAAAAGTAACTCAATATGCGTAGAAATACATAGAAGTTACGACATGGAAACAGGCCATTCGGTCCCACCGGTCATTCACCCTCCACATGAGCAAATAGTTCTAATCACATTTAGCCACCCTGTTCCCATATACCTTTCTCTTCAGTCACTGAACCAATCTAATCTTCAATGTTGACATAGCTTCTGCCAAAACCTTCAACCCGAGAAGTGAATTCCACAGTTTTACAACTCACTGTGTAAAAAAAGTTCTGCTTGTTCTCCGTTTCAAATCTCTTACATTTAATCCTGTATCTGTGGACCCCTCAAGATACTGGAAACAGTTTACTTCTCTCCACGCTGTCCCATCCTTTCCATAATTTTAAACACTTTTATTATATCGGCCCATAATCGGTGTTGTTCAAACAAAAAATGCCCCAATATTTGATTGGCTGTGAAGCAGTATGGGACTGAGGACTACAAAGGTACCCTCTGAATGGAAGTTCTTACTTTCTTTCTTCAGAATAGGAATGAAAAATAAAAAGCCAAACAAATCCAGGAAGAATGTACAGTACGGTGCACTTACGACAAAAGTAGAATACACCTTTTGTCTCTTTAAAAATAATATTGGTCCAAATTTTGCTGCCACAATAATGGCGGGTTTAATGCCTCTCACCATTATTAATGTGCAAAGTGCCCAGCAACTTGTGTCAATGAAGAGATACCCCATGAATTGCTGTATGATTTGCATATTGTGCACATTGGTGAGTAGTTTTTCATTTTCTTTACCAGTAAGAACCTTTAGCATTGTTGTTGCCAAATTAAGTTAATCTAAGGGTTAAGGCATGGCAGGAGAGCTCGGACACGTGTTATGCTCCTCCTGTGCTATGTGGGAAGTCAGGGATGCTTCTAGTGTCCCTGACGACTATATGAGCGGGAAGTGTATCCAGCTGCAGCACCTGATAGACCGCATTGCGGCACTGCAGCTGCGAGTGGATTTACTCTGGAGCATCCACGATGCTGAGGATGTTGTGAAAAGCATGCTTAGTGAGTTGGCCACACCGCAGGTAAAGGGTACAGAGCCAGATAGGGAATGGGTGACCAACAGGAAGAGCAGTTGAAGGAAGGTAGTGCAGGGGTCCCCTGCGGTCATCCCCCTGCAAAACAGATACACCGCTTTGGGTACTGTTGAGGGGGATGACGCAGCAGGGGAGAACAGCAGCAGCCAAGTTCATGGCACTGTGGGTGGCTCTGCTGCACAGGAGGGCAGAAAAAAGATTGGGAAAACTATAGTGGTAGGGGATTCTATTGTAAGGGAAATCAAGGGGATCAAGGGGTATGGCGAGAAAGCAAGAATGGGGTACTGAAGTTGCATGTTCAGCCATGAACTCATTGAATGCGGTGCAGGCTAGAAGGGCCGAATGGCCTACTCCTGCACCTATTTTCTATGTTTCTATGAAATAGACAGACGTTTCTGCGGCCGCAATCAAGACTCCAGGATGGTATGTTGCCTCCCTGGTGCAAGGGTAGCAATGCAGTGGAGGAGGATTTCCTGGAGTGTATTCGGGATGGTTTTCTAGACCAATATGTCGAGGAACCAACTAGAGAGCTGGCCATCCTAGACTGGGTAATGTGCAATGAGAAAGGACTAATTAGCAATCTTGTTTTGCGAGGCCCCTTGGGGAAGAGTGACCATAATATGGTAGAATTCTTTATTAAGATGGAGAGTGAGTTAATTCAGAGACTAGGGTCCTGAACTTAAGGAAAGGTAACTTCAAAGGTATGAGATGTGAATTGGCTAGAATAGACTGGCGAGTGATACTTAAAGGGTTGACGGTGGATAGGCAATGGCAAACATTTAAAGATCACATGGACGAACTTCAACAATTGTACATCTCTGTCTGGAGTAAAAATAAAACGGGGAAAGTGGCTCAACCGTGGCTAACAAGTGAAATTAAGGATAGTGTTAAATCCAAGAAGGAGGCATATAAATTGGCCAGAAAAAGCAGCAAACCTGAGGACTGGGAGAATTGTATAATACAGCAGAGGAGGACAAAGGGTTTAATTAGGAGGGGGGAAATAGAGTATGAGAGGAAGCTTGCTGGGAAGCTAAAAACTGACTGCAAAAGCTTCTATAGCTATGTGAAGAGAAAAAGATTAGTGAAGACAAATGTAGGTCCCTTGCAGTCAGATTCAAGTGAATTTATAATGGGGAACAAAGACATGGCGGACCAGTTAAACAAATACTTTGGTTCTGTCTTCACGAAGGAAAACACAAATAACCTTCCGGAAATACTAGGGGACCGAGGGTCTAGTGAGAAGGAGGAACTGAAGGAAATCCTTATTAGGCGGGAAATTGTGTTATGGAAATTGATGGGATTGAAGGCCGATAAATCCCTGGGGCCTGATAGTCTGCATCCCAGAGTACTTAAGGAAGTAACCCTAGAAATAGTGGATGCATTGGTGATCATTTTCCAGCAGTTTATCAACTCTGGATCAGTTCCAATGGACTGGAGGGTAGCTAATATAACACCGCCTTTTAAGAAAGGAGGGAGAAAGAAAACAGGTAATTATAGAGCGGTTAGCCTGACATCAGTAGTGGGGAAAATGTTAGAATCAATTATTAAAGATGAAATAGCATCGCATTTGGAAGCAATGACAGGATCAGTCCAAGTCAGCATGGATTTATGAAAGGGAAATCCTGCTTGACAAATCTTCTAGAATTTTTTGAAGATGTAACTGGGAGAGTGGACAAGGGAGAACCAGTGGATATGGTGTATTTGGACTTTCAAAAGGCTTTTGACAAGGTCCCACACAAGAGATTGCTGTGCAAAATTAAAGCACATGGTATTGGGGGTAATGTACTGATGTGGATAGAGAACTGGTTGGCAGACAGGAAGCAGAGAGTCGGAATAAACGGGTCCTTATCAGAATGGCAGGCAGTGACAAGTGGGGTGCCACAGGGCTCAGTGCTGAGACCCCAGCTATTTACAATATATATTAATGATTTAGATGAAGGGATTGAGTGTAATATCTCCAAGTTTGCAGATGACACTAAGCTGGGTGGCGGTGTGAGCTGAGAGGAGGATGCTAAGAGGCTGCAGGGTGACTTGGACAAGTTAGGTGAGTGGGCAAACGCATGGCAGATGCAGTATAATGTGGATAAATATGAGGTTATCCATTTTGATAGCAAAAACACGAAGGCAGAATATTATCTGAATGACGGCAGATTAGGAAAAGGGGAGGTGCAATGAGACCTGGGTATCATGGTACATCAGTCATTGAAAGTTGGCATGCAGGTACAGCAGGCGGTGAAGAAGACAAATGGTATGTTGGCCTTCACAGCTAGGGGATTTGAGTATAGGAGCAGGGAGGTCTTACCTCAGTCATACAGGCCTTTAATGAGGCGTCACCTGGAAAATTGTGTTCAGTTTTGGTCTCCTAACCTGAGGAAGGACGTTCTTGCAATTGAGGGAGTGCAGCGAAGGTTCACCAGACTGATTCCCGGGATGGCAGGAGTGACATATGAGGAGAGACTGGATCGACTGGGCCTGTATTCACTGGAGTTTAGAAGGATGAGAGGGGATCTCATAGAAACATATAAAATTCTGATGGGACTGGACAAGTTAGATGCAGGAAGAATGTTCCCGATGTTGGGGAAGTCCAGAACCAGGGGACATAGTCTAAGGATAAGGGGTAAGCCATTTAGGACTGAGATGAGGAGAAACTTCTTCACTCAGAGAGTTGTGAACCTGTGGAATTCCCTACTGCAGAGAGTTGTTGATGCCAGTTCATTGGATATATTCAAGAGGGAGTTAGATGTGGCCCTTACGGCTTCAGGGATCAAGGGATATGGAGAGAAGGCAGGAAAGGGGTACTGAGGTGAATGATCAGCCATGATCTTATTGAATGGTGGTGCAGGCTTGAAGGGCCGAATGGCCTATTCCTGCACTTATTTTCTATGATTCGATGATTCTATGATTAATAACGGGAAGCACCATTAATCTCACTGCCGTTAGCTTCGCGCAAACAGCAACTGACTCTCAATCTCCCCATGAGCTTCATGAAGTTGCATTTGTGCATTAATTGCCAACTAAACTTGCCACAGAAAGTTAGGGCTCAAAATGAACAGCTTTACTACTCTTTTAATGGGATGATTTATGTTCCTACAATTCTAAATTTTGAATTCAAAAGAAATCTTACTTTTTCTTTCTGTCTCTTTTTTTCTCGCTCTCTCTCTCAATCAAATCTTCTTTTCCCTCTCTTTATTTCCTTTTATGTAGCTGATTTGACTCTAATTCACCCTCCTCCTCCGTCGTTCCTCTGTTTCTTTCTCTATTAACTGTTGGTCCCATCTTTCACTGAGGTCCCAGATGGCCGTTGCCCACGATGGCCATTATCAGCTCGCACTCCCAGCAAGTCACAGGGCAAAAACAAGTTTGAGCTGAAGGGTGAGGGAAAAGTCAAATAACGGGGAACATCGCGAGATGCTCTGCTCCACCAAAATCTGGATCAAAATGTAAAGTCTCAATTTACTTTGCTGATTTCAGGAGGGGTGAAATGGTCAAACGACTCACAGTCCTGATCAAATTAGGAGAGTATTTAACTCAATTGTGATACTCCACTGTTGAGGCTCAGATATGGCGACAGTAAGATAGCAGAGAGTTGCTGAATCACTGGTGGCTGAATGACATGGATCAGAAATCATCTTCAGGAGAGGAGGGCCAGACGTGAAGGAGAATAAATGCTCAGTTGATCTTTCTCATTTGGTTGAGGTAAAAAAAAACACTTCCCAAGGCACTGGATTCCTCAGCTCTCCACACCAAACTGAAATGCTGACAGCCATACTGAGGGCAGGGTGTCATTTTTGGAGCCTGCTCCCACACCATGTGCTGATGTAAGTGGGAACAGTGCAGGAAACAGCAAAAACAAACAGCGGAGCAGATGTCATCTGCACATCAGAGCAGTCCTGCACATGTCGGCGATCTTTCAACTGCGTCCCGAGATGTTATTGATCGAACCAGTCTTAAAAAGAAAATGAGGCTGGTAGACTAAAATGTTTTCGGGGCTGAGGCTTCCTCTTGAAACATTTTACACAGGTTTTCAGCAGGTTGCATTCCGCTGCAGAAAGATGTTCCACAGTTGATTCCAAATAAACGCACGCCTGCTTGAAGCATAGGATTCCAATGGATTGAACCACTTCCTGGTCATTCCTGCTGTCTGGAATTCCTGGCCTAAGCTGAAGACATTACTTAATAATCCAAATTGTGCAGCATTCCATGCACTAAATTCCACTTGGAATTTTTTCAGTGTATAAAATGGAACATTTTCTGCTATTTGGTGAGGACTGAACTGGTGGATGATTTAATGGGCCATGGCCCGAAGATTTATGAATTTACTATTTGAATCTACACTTTGTACACTTTCTCACACCTCATATTTCTTGGCAAACTTGATCAGGATTCAAGTGTGCATCAAAGGACCCAAGTAAAACCATTAGCTGGCTGGCACACCTGCATTCGAGTTCCTTCTACATCTTAAATCAGTCCAGTTCCTCGGTGAGATAACTGGGGAGCAAATCCTTGCACACCACACCAAGAAACTTCAGTGCTTTTTAATAAACCTTAACTGGAGAGGGGGGGGCGGAGTGGTTGATGGGAGAAAGATTCTATTCCTGTTGTGTACACACGTCAGTCCTCTAGTATCTGACCTTTAGCAGTTCTCCAATTAGCATCTCTTGAGGAACCTGCAGCCCAGAGAGTTGATGTAAATGTCATGTTGCTGTTGATTTACTTCTCACTATTTTGTCTGCAAGTGCTTCTTGCAGGCTGTAAAATGCTGCTTTTATTTAGCTGCCCAATGTGTAATGTCATCCCTTTAATTTGGACTGCATGGTTCGTGTGACCCTGTCTTTCAGAAAGGGATGTTCTCAGAAGCGGGCGTGATTCTCTCTGGGGGAGGAATTGTGCAGTTGCTCACAAATAGGTCTGAGGCTTGGCAGAGCATGGTGATGGTGGAAGCATGAAGTATTCATCCAAAATAAAACCTATCTGTTAGGAGCTGAACTGATTTAGCAACGGTAAAGGCTAACTGTATTCAATGCCGCTCCGAGCTAAATGTGCATGTTTTGTGGGGCTCTTAATTCCATCTTGCTGAAGATTAATTATCTTCTGACATTTAGTTCTAGTGGCACGTTCAAAAAGATAGAGCTGATAATGGCTGTCCTTAATGCCTTTCTCTCTTAGGTGTCAGCCTTGGCTCAGAGGGTAGCACTCTCTCCTCTGAATCAGAAGGCCATGAGAAGCCCCACTCCAGAGTCTTGAGTACAAAATCTAGGCTGATACACCCAGTGCAGTACTGAAGGAGCGCTGCACTGTCGGAGGTACCTTCTTTTGGATTAGACCTTAAACCGAGGGCCTGTCAACTTTCTCAGGTGGACGTAAAAGATACCATGGAATTATTTCGAAGAAGAGCAGGGGTATTCCCCCTGGAGTCCTGGGTCAATATATATCCCTCAACCAACATCACAAAAACTGACATTGTGGTCATTTTCACATTGCTGTTTGTGGGATCTCACTGTGCATTCATTGGCTGCTATATTTGCTACAATACTGATGACACTTCAAAAAGTGCTTTGGGATGTCCTGAGGTCATAAAAGGAGCTACGTAAAGGTAATTCTTTCTTTACACTCTGGAAATAATATGGATTCTCAGCATAAGCTCCTGATCTCTCTGACTAATGGACAAATAACTGACAGATTGTATTCACAGGCGACAAACCGCAAACCAGGTTTATTAAGAGATAAAATTAAACAAAAGCAAGAGTCAACCACAGGTTTCACTAGATTCCAGAACTTTAATTCACTCAGACTCTTGTTTCAAAGCAATAGCATGTCTTTAAGGTCCGTATTACATTTCTACTCTGGATGCAAAGTGTAAATACTCAAGTGTCTTGTTATTGTAAACTGCCTCAAGTGTAAACCTGATCCAACTTTATTTGCACCCAAAGTACCCACGTAACACAGTATCCGTGCTTATATACCAGTGACCATGCACACGTGCATACAGCCCGATGACCTCTGACAGTGGCGCCCTCTGGTGTCTGGTTACCCCAAGCATCAATACATAACAACATCACCCTTTCAAGATCTTAATATCAATCTCTTTACAAATTAAGATGGTTTGGGACTTTCTGCTCACGAGTTGATCGTCTCGGTTCAACTTTAGTTCTGGGCGAACGTTCTGAGTCAGTTGTGACTGAAGGCTGAGTAACCGATCTGATGGGAGTGGTAATGACTACATCAGAGACTGAAGGCCCAGGTTCAGTAATGACAGCAGAGTCCTCTGATGAATGAACATTGGTTGGTTGGTCACTGACTGCATCTTTCTCCAGTTCATCCATGTGCTGCAGTTTGACCTGATCAACATGTTTCCTGCATGTTTGCCCATTCTTGAGCATGACAATAAACACTCTGTTACCCTCCTTGGCTGTAACAGTACTGGCAATCCACTTTGGACCTTGACCATAGTTCAGTACATAAACCGGATTGTTGACAGAGATGTCACGTGACACAGCAGCATGATCATGATACCATTGCTGACTTTGACATCTGTTCTCAACACGATCATTCAAATCAGGATGAACAAGAGAAAGCTTGGTCTTGAGATTTCTCTTCATCAGTAGTTCAGCAGGGGAAACCCCAGAAAGCGTATGAGGACTTTTCTTGTAACTAAGCAATACACATGACAAATGAGTCTGCAGTGAACCCTAAGTTACACGTTTCATACTTTGCGTGATCGTTTGAACAGCACGCTCTGCTTGACCATTAGAAGCAGGTCTGAATGGAGCTGACCTCATGAACTCCTGAAACTCAAGACTTGTGAAGCAAGATCCATTGTCACTCACAACAATGTCGGGCAGACCATGAGTAGCAAACATGACACGAAGGCTCTCAATTGTAGCTGTAGATGTACTGGATGAACTAATAATACACTCTATCCACTTTGAATATGCATCCACTACAACAAAAAACATCTTTCCCAGGAAAGAGCCCACAAAATCGATGTGGATACTCGACCATGGTTTAGATGGCCACGACCAAAGACTCAGCAGAGATTCTGCTGGTACTTTACTTAGCTACATACAAGTATTGCACTGATGCACACATGATTCCAGATCAGAGTCAATTCCAGGCCACCATACATGAGACCTAGCAATGGCTTTCATTATGACAATACCGGTATGAGTGCTATGTAGTTCACGTATACATTTTTCTCTACCTTAGGCATAATGACATCATTACCACACAGTAAACAATCTGACTGAATGGACAGCTCATCTTTGTGATGGTTGTATGGTTTGGTCCCATCACACATCTCCATAGGTATTGCAGACCAATCACCACTGAGGACACAACGTTTCACAACCAATAAAATAGGGTCATGGCTGGTCCAGATCCTAACTTGTTGAGCAGTGACAGGAGTTCCTTTACTCTCAAAAGCCTCCATTACTAACAGTAGATCTGCAGGTTGAGGCATCTCCATATCAGGTGTGGGCAAAGGCAGACGACTCAGTGCATCGGCACAATTCTCAGTACCAGGTCTGTGACGAATAACATAATCATAGGCAGACAATGTCAACGCCCACCTCTGAATACTGGAGGATGCATTGGTATTAATACCTTTGTTTTCTGAAAACAATGAAATGAGTGGCTTATGTTCCGTTTCGAGCTCAAAACAAAGACCAAATAGGTACTGATGCATGTTTTTTACCCCATACACACAGGCCAAAGCTTCTTTTTCTACCATGCTGTAAGCTCTTTCCGCTTTTGACAAACTTCTCGAAACATGTGCAACAGGCTGTAGTTTATCCGACTCATTTGCTTGTTGGAGTACACAACCAACCCATATGATAAAGCATCACAGGCCAATGCAAGACGCTTACACGGATCATAAAGAACAAGCAACTTGTTTGAACAGAGCAGATTCTTAGCTTCCTCAAAGGCTCTATCTTGAGACACACCCCAGACCCAGTTGCCGCCTTTTCTGAGTAGCATGTGCACTGGCTTTAATAAAGTGCTCAGTCTGGGTAAGAAATTACCGAAGTAGTTGAGTAGCCCAAGGAATGAACGCAGCTCCGGCATATTCTGAGGCCTGGGTGCATTTTTGATGGCCTTGGTTTTCGAATCAGTAGGCTTGATGCCATCAGCAGAAATCTTCCTCCCCAGGAATTCAACTTCAGGTGCCATGAAGACACACTTCGAATGTTTCAGTCTGAGTCTCCTTTGTCCAGACGATGTAGGACTTCTTCAAAATTGTTCAGATGTTCAGCAATGTCACGACCTGTGACCAGAATGTCATCTTGAAACACGACAGTTCTAGGAACGGACTTCAGTAGACTCTCCATATTCCTCTGAAATATGGCTGCAGCCGAACGAATTCCAAAAGAACACCTGTTGTAGACAAACAGTCCTTTATGGGTGTTGATGCAGGTGAGTTTCTTTGAAATGTCGACAAGCTCCTGTGTCATACAGGCCGACGTCAGATCTAGTTTAGTGAACGACTTTCCACCAGCTAGCATGGCGAACAAGTCATCAGCCTTTGGTAGTGGATACTGATCCAGTTTCGAAAATCGGTTAATTGTAACCTTGTAGTCTCCACAAATTCTGACAATGCCATCACTCTTCAACACAGGATCAATAGGACTGGCCCACTCGTTAAACTCAACCAGTGATATTATCCCTTCACGTTGAAGTCTGTCAAGCTCAATTTCAAACTTCTCTCTCATCATGTAAGGAACAGACCGAGCTTTATGATAGACAGGCTTTGCATCAGAATCCAGGTGAATCTGCACCTTGGCTCCAGTAAAATTACCAATGCCCGGTTCAAACAAAGAATAAAACTTCTTCAACACTTGAGCACATGAAGTGTCATCCACCGAGGACAACGCTTTGATATCATTCTAGTTCCACTTAATTTTCTCGAGCCAATTCCTGCCGAACAGCGTTGGACCATTACCTGGGACGATCCATAATGGTAGATCTTGAACCACACCATCATATGACACCTTGACTATGGACTGCCAATCACCGGTATGAGGTCCTTAGTGTAGGTACGCAACTTGGCATTGACTGGACTCAGCTTAGGCTTCACAGCCTCAGTGTCCCACAGCTTGTCGAATGTCCTTTGGCTCATTATCGACTGACTCGCACCCGTGTCCAGCTCCATTGATACAGGCACACCATTCAGCTTCACATTAACAATTATCGGCTGGCTCTTTGCCAAGAACGAATACAGACCATATACTTCCTCCTCGGGTTGTGTATCCGGGCCAGCACTAGACTGGTCATCATCAACAATGTGATGAGCAGCAGCACGCTTGCTCAGTTGTGGGCACATTCTCTGAAGATGCCCCACTCTCGAACAGCCATTACAGGAGTATTGTTTAAACCAACACTGATGAGGCCGATGATTGCCCCCACAACGCCAACAGGTTGAAATCAGATTCATACTGGTGACAGACTCTGAGCAGCTACAGGTTTCACATAAGCAGTCAAGTAGACCCTGCCATAAGCAGCTCTGCCAGAAGACGACACAATCTTGTTTATAGTACCTGCCTTGGAGCTCCGACTCTTCAATGAGCAGTTGCGATGGCCTTTCTGAAGTCCAGCTTCTCTTCGGCCAATAACTTCTGGAGAATCACATCATGGTTGATGCCTATCACGAAGAAATCTCGCAACATGTCTTCCAACATGTTCTCGAACTTACACGGCTCAGCAAGACATCGTAGGTCGGCGACGAATCCCGACACATCCTGGCCCTCAGCACAAACATGCGTATAGAAGCGATAGCATGAGATGATGATCACCTCTTTTGGCTTAAGATGGTCACACACCAAAGCACACAAAATCTCGTACTCTTTGTCCGTTGGACGTAAAGGCGAGAGAAGGTTCTTCATGAGGCCGTAAATTTCCGGACCACAAACGGTGAGGAAAACCACCCTGCGTCGAACTGCGTCAGCCTCTCCCTCCATTTTGTTGGCCACAAAATACTGATCCAGGTGGTCGATAAAATCCGCCCAATCCTCGCCATCCATGAATCTCTCCAGAATTCCAATAGTGCCCATTGTATATTCGAAAGTTCTTAAGTTACCGCGTCGCCAAATGTAATGACTCAAGAGTCTTGTACTGTAAACGGCCTCAGGTGTAAACCTGATCCAACTTTATTCACACCCAAAGTACCCGCGTGACATAGTACCCGTGCTTATATACCAGTGACTGCGCACATGCGCATACAGCCCAATGACCTCCAACAGTGGCGCCCTCTGGTGTCTGGTGACCCCAAGCATCAATACATAACACAAAGTTTAACAGGCGACCAAACTCCCACGGACTCCTTAATTAAACGCTATCCACATGACAGCAAGAAGGGAACCGGGAAATCGCACCAGTATTTATTTCTTTGTCAGTCAGGAGCTCAGTACGGAGGTGTCAATCAACATCCGCATCAGGCACCCTGGCTGTAATGCCTGCTAGAACAGACTCAACAAGCCCAAATAATTAGCCCTATCTCTTTCACGGTTTTCATCACCATCGTCATCATAGGCAGTCCCTCGAAATCAAGGAAGTCTTGCTTCCACTCAAAAAGTGAGTTCTCAGGTGGCTGTACAGTCCAATGTGGGAATTACAGTCTCTGTCACAGGTGGGGCAGAGAGTGGTTGCAGGAAAGACTGGGTGGGGAGTCTGGTTTGCCGCATGTTCCTTCCACTGTCTGCTCTTGAGTTCTGCATGTTCTCGGTGACGAGACCTTTCACAACAGAGAGCATGAACATGTTCAGTCCTCTATCTTTCAACTGATTAATTGACAGATCAAAAGCATGGCTTGCTGCTTGCACCCCTCATCCCCTTGTTAACAAAAAAGTTACAAGCTTCCACCTGCCATCCCCTATCTATGGCCAACATTCTAAATGTGATTAAAGGTGTCAGGGAAGGGAAGGGACACGTCTCTCTATGAGCTACAGATGATTGGAAGTTCTGCTCTGTGCAATCAGTCTGACTGCAGTACTCCATTTAAAGTGATCACAAAGCAGTCCAGGCGCAAACTCATGTTGAGAAATATTTAAAACTTTGAGTCTTTAATGATTTGAAACAAGAAAGATCTCCAATCCATCACATTGCTACCCACCCTTGCCGCTCAGTACATTATTCTTATGACAGTGGAGAGATGAGAGAAGCTGGGGTTGTTCTCCTTAGAACAGAGAAGGTTAAGGAGGAGTTAAATAGAGACGTTCAAAATTATGAACTGTCAGGAGGATCAGTAACCAGAGGACACAGATTTAAGGTAACTGACAAACAAACCAGAACGGACAAGAGGAGAATTTTTTTACGCAGCAAGTTGTTATGATCTCGAGTACACTGCCTGAAAGGGTGGTGGAAGCAGATTCAATAATAACTTTCAAAAATGGAATTGGATCTATACATAAAGGGGAAACATTTGCGAGGCTGTGGGGAAAGAGCAGGGGAGTGGGACTAATTGGATAGCTCTACCAAAGAGCCAGCACAGGCACGATGGGCCAAATGGCCTCCTTCTGTGCTGTAGGATTCTATGTTTATTGCATAAAACAGGAGTTACTCGCTTGCAAACCAGAACACAACCAGGGGGAAAAAAGCTTGAACTCTGGCTATCAAACGTAATCCTTATCCCCACTGTAAAATACATCAATCCTTGGAGTGCAAAGTACTGCTGAATCCAACATTTTGTTTTTTAAAATGAGGACCCAGTCGTACAGTACAGCTTCACCAGTCATACGTTTGTCATCAGCACAAGTCAGAATTGCTCCAACAAAATTCATGCAAAGTATCAAAGAAATCTTAGTTAGATTATTGTGACTGGGGATACCACTTTGGAGTTTATGATTGTAACCTCTTTATATAAACTCTTGCAGCTTTCCCTCGAGGGGCAATTAGTTGAAAATGTTATTTTTCTGAGCTGTGATTGAGTTACGAGCAGCATGTCTATTAAACAATCACATTTCTAAGTTAATTAGTTTGGAACATTTTTTTGCACAACAAAGATAATTGCCCTGAAAATTGTTGGACTCTCACAATGCACTTCTGCCAAAGTTGTTTTTTTCATTCATTCTCAGGATCGCTGACAAGGCTGCCATTTATCGTCCATCCCTCATTGCCCAAATTGTAGTGTTTGGTACAATTGAGTGGCTTATTATGCTACTTCATAAGACAGTTCTGGTGTGGGTCTGGAGTAACATGAAGGCCTGGTAGGGTAAGAACAATAGATTTCCTTCCCCAAAGGACATGAATGACCCAGTTGGGTTTTCACGACAATCCGACACTTTATGGTCATATTTACTAGTACCAGATTTTTTTTAATTGAATTCTCAAATTGCCCATGGTGGGATTTGAATTTACGTTCTAATTTGGATTATTAGTCCAGGTCTCTGCGGTACTAGTCTAGTAACTTAACTACTACACCACCATACCCTGCACACTGAAACAGTAAGAAACTAGGCCGGGATATGGTTATGTCAGTTTCTGACCTTGTGGCAAATACATTCCGGGACCTGAGAGGTCAAGGTCAGGATCGAAGCCAGGACCGTAAATGAGTTGGCCATCGTATCCATTTTTTTCTCAGAGGGGAAAATCTGACAACAACAACCACCACACCCCTCTCACCTAGGGTTGCCAACCTCCAGGATTCCCCTGGAGTCTCCAGGAATTAAACATTAATCTCCTGGACACAGCTGCAAGCATCCCAGGAGAACGATCAGAGGGGCATTAAACAAAATTGTGTGTTTTCAGTTTGTTATTTTGAACAATTTTGTTTATTAGTTCTTGTCATGTTTGTAACCTCACATAACTGTAACCTTTAGGTAACAACACTGTACACTTTATACTAAGAAATGCACACCTTGACCACAGGGGGTGAACTTGTGGGAGACACTCCTCATCTGGTCATCCAGGTATATAAAGGGAGGTCCCACGCAGGGTCATCACTTCTTGGTCCTGTGAATAAAGGTACAGGTCACAGAGTGATCTTGTCTCCAGTATGTGCCTCGTGTTGATTTGCTGTAGTATGTAAGGACACAACATTTGGCGACGAGAAACGGGAATCAGCGACTCAAGAGAATGGCCACCGGTAGCACAAGGGAACGGTACTGTGTTGGTGAGGACTGGGACGATTTCGTTGAGAGACTCCAGCAGAGCTTTGTCACGAAGGACTGTCTGGGAGCTGCAGCGGCTGACAAGCGAAGGGCGCATCTACTGACCAGCTGTGGACCTAAGACATACACGCTGATGAAAGACCTGCTCGCATCCAAGAAGCCAGCGGACAAGACCTTCGAGGAGCGCAGCAAACTGATGGGTGAGCACCTCAAACCAGCGAGTAGTATACACATGGCCCGACACCGATTCTATACGAACCAATGTCGGGAAGGGCAGAGCATACTGGACTTCGTTGCGGACCTTCGGCGCTTGGCCAGCCTCTGTAAGTTCACAGACGCCTGCAGGGGGGAGATTTTACGGGATTTCTTCATTGAGGGAATTGGTCATGCCGGGATTTTTAGGAAGCTAATTGAGACCAAGGACTTGACCTTGCAAGCAATGCCATTGGTACTTCAAACCTTCAGGGCGGGGGAGGAGGAAACCAAGATCATATACGCACGCAACTCTGCTCCCAATGTGGCGAGGAAGCAGGGAGTTAACATGGTAAACGCGACTCAGAACCCCGCAGGCAGGCAAGGGCAATTCGACACCAACCAGGCAGTAACAGACTCTGGGGTGGGCCCGAAACAGAGACAATGGCAGGTTGAACAGACATTTATACCATCACAAGGGACAATACATCCCGGAATGGGACCATTGACACCCAGAGTGATCAAGAGTAATCAAAGAGACAATCAGAGAGGAATGCCTTGTAACAGCTCTTTTGTTCACAACAATCTCAGCTCATGCTGGAGGAGCAGGGGCAAACATGCTGCGAAGACCTGCTGGTTTCAACAATTCATCTGCAGAAATTGTACCTTGCGTGGACATTTAGCCAGGATGTGCAGGAAGCCCGCAGCGAGGCTGGTTTACGAAGTGGATGAACCACAAGAGGGGTCTGCAAGGCAGGGGTATGCCTGGGATACAGCAATGGATGCTGAAGTTCAGTGGGTCCAGGTGGCAAATATCCACAGCTCATACATCTATGATGATGAGAGTACTGTTAAACGGCATTCCGGTATGCATGGAGCTGGACACAGGAGCCAGCCAGTCACTTATGAGTGTCCAACAATTTGAGAAACTGTTGCCACTCAGAGCAAGCAGACCCAAACTAGAACACATTGACACGCAATTACAGATGTACACCAAAGAGATCATCCCAGTGCTAGGCAGTGCAATGTTGGTGATCACACATAAGTGATGCAGCACCCAGAATATTTGTCGTACCATGGAGCATCATAGAATCTTACAGCACAAAAGAGGCCATTCGGCCCATTGTGCCAGTACCGGCTCTTGGAAAGGGCTGTCCAATTAATCCCACAGCCCCTGCTCTTTCCCCTAGCCCTGCAATTTTCTCCCCTTCAAGTATTTATCCAATTTCTTTTTGAAAGTTACTATTGAATCTGCTCCCACCACCCTTTCTGGCAGTGCACTCCAGATTATCACAACTCGCTGCGTAACAGAATTTCACCTCATCTCCCTGTAATGTCTGTAAGCTTGCAATATTTGTAGTGCCACACTGTGGATGTGGACGTATTGTGTACTGCAATTGCAGAGTTAATCATTAAACAGAACCAGGCAATTCCGGAGACGTCTGAGAGAGCTGCCTGCCATGTTAGGAAACTGTGTGTGCTGTGCTCTGTGAATATATCACATTTGGCGATGGAAAATGGGATTTTTCGGATGATTTAAAGCTTAATTTTTGTTGGTGAAGGATTCAGCCAGCCGACAGAGAGACTTTGGAAGTTTCTGTCTTTGGAAAAAAGCTACAAAATCCGAGGTAAAATACAGCACACGGTGTGAACAGCTAGAGATTAAAATGGCAGGTGTATTGGGACTTTTGGGAGAATATAGACATGACCGGGAATGTTTTAAAACATGTGTGGATCCGCTAGAAATGTATTTCATTGCAAATAACATAATTAAAGTTCCAGACAATGCAGGCCAGAACCGGGCTGTGTTGGAACATAAGAAAGCAATCTTCTTATCGGAGGTGGGTCCGGCATTATATGACACTCTTGTAAATCTGCTTGTGCCTGACGAGCCAAAGGACACAATGCTTAAAGAGATTTTAATGAAGCTGGAGCAGCACTATAAACCCAAACCATTAGAAATTGCTGAAATCTATTGTTTCAGGATTCGGAATCAAAAAGCTGATGCAGGTATGTGATTACATCGTAGCATTAAAAAAGCTATCGATGCACTGTAATTTTGGAAACTTTCAAAACCGAGCATTATGGGATCGTTTTGTTTGTGGGGTGCAAAATGATGCGATCAGAAGGAAGTTATTGACGATGGATGACTTGACTTTTGAGATTGCTTGTCAGACAGCGAGGTGGATGGGCATGGCCGAACAATATTCCTGAGAATTAAATAATGATTACGGTCGTCAGTCAACCGAGGTAAATCACCTGCAGGTTCAACGTAAAAGACAGGCATGGCCGAAAGTCTCAGAAACTGGAAATTCTAACAGAGCGTCAAAGTCGTGCTATAGGTGCTTGGGACAACACATTGCTCAAAATTGTCCATACATGAAAGCAGAGTGTTTCTTCAGCAGGAAGACTGGGCATATTGCGAAGGCATGCCAACTGAAGGGTAAACCAGTTTTTAAAGCTATGAGTCCAGCGTTCAAAGCTATGAGTAGAAATCCAAAGAGACTACATAGCATGGAAAAACAACAACAGGACGAGGAGATGTTAGAGTTACATGTCATCAGGAGCACGAGGTTAACGGACAGCGATTCGGAAAGCATCAAAATCCACATAGATGTTGCGGGATTCAAGATATCAATGGAAATCGACACGGGTGCATCCGTGAGTGTAGTACCGGAGTCACTGTACCTTGACAAATTGCGCGATTTTCAACTGGAGAAATCCAAGAAAGAGCTGCGAGGCTACTCGGGAGAGAAAATTCCTGTGGTAGGTTGTATCACTGTACCGGTGAAATATAAAGATCAATTTCAGAACTTGCCTCTAATAGTAGTGAAAGGAAACAAGGCTGCCTTACTAGGAAGAAATTGGTTGAGCTCACTGAAGCTGGATTGGAGTAAGATTTTTTGTGTGGAAGCGAGATTTTCATCAATGGATGAGATTATCAAGCAGTATCCGAAGGTGTTCTGTGAAACGGGCATTCCGATTCAAGGCTTCAAGGCGAGTGTCAGGGTACAGAAGGACGCTAGATTGGTTTACTACAAGCCACGTTCCGTACCATATGCACTCAAGGAGAAAGTTGAGCAAGAACTCAAAAGACTAGAGACTGAGAACATTATTTGTAAGATAGATCGATGTAATTGAGCTACACCCATTGTTGTTGTACTTAAGTCCGATGGTAAGGTAAGATTGTGTAGTGCTTATAAAGTAACCGTAAACCAGGTTCTAGAGGGTAATGTCCCCAATACATTGCCGAATATAGAAGATTTGTTCACAACACTGACAGGTGGTCAGATCTTCTCAAAACTGGATCTTACGAATGCCTACTTACAGCTTGAACTAGATGAGGAGTCCTAGTCATGTTTGACTATAAAGACTCATCTCGGCCTATATCAATTTAATAGGCTATCGTTTGGAGTGTCTTCCGCCCCTGCCATATTCCAAGGGGTGATGAGCCAGATTTTGCAAGGTATTGAAGGGGTAGTATGTTATTTGGATGACATACTAATTTCAGCACCAAATAGGCAAATTCATAATAAAATATTGAACCATGTCCTCAAACGGCTAGAGAAGCACAGAGTACGAGTGTCTGCTTGTAAGTGTGAATTATTTAAAAACTCAGTGGAGTACTTAGGGTACAGAGTAGACAAAGATGGTTTACATCCAACCATGGAAAAATTGGATGCAATTAGAAATGCACCTACTCCCAGGAATGTCACTGAACTTCATTCATTCTTGGGTCTTTTGAACTATTATGGGAAGTTCCTACCAAATTTGGCTACAGTATTACATTCACTGAATGAACTTTTGAAAAAACGGGTCCATTGGAAGTGGTCAAAACAGCATTCAAAGAGTGTAAAAGCAAATTGGTAGAGAGCACCATGTTTGTTCACTATGACATATCTAAGGAGATTAAGCTAGCATGTGATGCTTCTCCATATGGAGTTGGGGCAGTAATCTCTCATGTATTAAGTAGTGAGGGGGAGAGACCAATTGCTTTTGCTTCACGCGCTCTCAGTGCCAGTGAGAGTAATTATGCGCAAATTGAAAGGGAAGCTTTGGCATTAATTTTTGGGGTCAAGAAGTTTCACAAATACTTGTATGGTCATAAGTTTACCATCGTTACGGACCATAAGCCCCTAACAACAATCCTCCATCCAAAGTCCCCAGTTCCAACATTAGCTGCAGCCCGAATGCAGAGATGGGCTTTGATTTTGTCAGCATATACATATGATATTGAATACAGACGATCAGCTGATCACAGTAATGCTGATGCAATGTCTCGATTGCCTTCTCCATCACAAGTTACACCTGATAGGGAAGAAGTGTTTTATTTTTCATACATTGATGAACTGCCAGTCACAGCTGAAGAGATTGGTAGAGCAACCAAATGTGACCCAGTGATGTCAAAAGTGTCTGAGTATATTGCAAATGGATGGCCAAACAAGGTAACAGACAAAGATACACATCCATTCTTCATTTGTAGGAATTAATTATCAGCCGATAAAAATTGTATCATGTGGGGTGCAAGAGTGGTTATATCAAATAAATTCAGGTCTAAATTATTCGGAGATCTCCATGACCAGCACCTGGGAATGTGCTTGACCAAGAGTTTTGCACACAGTTATTATGGTGGCCAGGTCTTGATAAAGATATAGAGTACATCCTGAGTCAGTGTATGACATGTCAATCGGTAAGCAAGCAACCACCACCAGTACCATTACAGCCATGGAAGGGTGTGGCAAAGGCTACATATTGATTTTGCTGAGTTCGAAGGACAACAATTGTTCATTGTGATTGATAGCCTTTCGAAGTGGGTTGAGGTGTTTCCAATGTGGAAAATAACAACAAGTAAAACATTGGACATTTTACGAAAATTATTTTCTGCATTTGGCCTCCCTGAAGAAATTGTTTCGGATAATGGACCACAATTTCATTCAGAAGAATTTGCACAATTCACGAGCAAAAATAGTGTGAAATATACCAAGGTTCCACCATACCACCCTGCTTCAAATGGTGCAGCAGAGCGCACTGTACAAATTGTAAAACGTGCCCTCACAAAACAAATGTTAGATCCAAATCCAAGGAAACGACAGTTGTCATTGGATCACAAATTGGCTAATTTTTTTGATTACATATCGAAATATTCCTCATGCAACTACTGGTAGAACACCAGCAGAATTGTTTCTCAAATGACAGCCACGAACCAGATTCTCGTTGTTAAAGCCAAATTTGGCACAGTCCGTAGAAGAGACACAATTAAGACAGAAAGAGAATCATGATAGAGGTAGAGTAAAAGAGAGAAGTGTGAAATTAAACCAGAAGGTGAGAGTGAAGAACCATCACCATAAATGGTTAAAGTGGTTACCAGGAAGAGTGGTGAAGATATGTGGTCCTTGCAGATATTTGGTAAAGATGTTTGATAATGGACAGGTTAAGTTTGTTCATATTGATCATATTTTACCTACAGACATAGAAGGAGTTGAAGGTGGGAATGATTCAATTATTTCTGACTCATCAGATAGTTTTGATACACCAGTAGCAAATCCTAAATCCAATGTACTGGAAACAAATCCAGGAGAGAATCAGAATGAAAGTCTGAGTCCAAGTCAGGAAAACAAAGAGCCTGAAGTTAGAGTGAGTTCAAATGAAAAACAAGGAAATTCCCCGGAGGAAAATGTTCCTCAGGATGAGCCTCGAATGAGTTTAGATTCGACACCATGTTTGGAAGGTTCTGTTCGAGAGGAAAGGTATCCTCTTCGAAACAGAAAACAAGTGGTAAAATTAAATTTGTAAATATGGAAAAAAAAATAAGTTTATATCCTGTGTTATGTATAAACATGAAAGTTATGTATGATGTTTGTTATGATGGCTTCTTCATTAAGGAGGGAGAAGTGTAATGTCTGTAAGCTTGTAATGTTTGCAGCTCCACATTGTGGATGTGGACGTATTGTGTACTGCAACTACAGAGTTAATAATAAAAAGAACCAGGCAATTCCGGAGACGTCCGAGAGAGCTGCCTGCCATGTTAGGAAGCTGTGTGTGCTGTGCTCTGTGAATATATCACACTCCCCTCTGGTTCTTTTGCCAATTACATTCAATCTCTGTTCTCTGGTTACTGACCCTGCTGCCAGTGGAAACAGTTTCTGCTTATTTACTCTCTCAAAACCCTTCACGATTTTGAACGTCTCCCATTAATTTTCATAGATCTAAAGTTTGTGTACTTATGTTGTTTTAAAGCAACTATGCCGTTTTCAATTTTTTTTAATACAATTATTGATTTTTAGGAATAAGTGAGTTTCCTAAGGTACTCAGGGAAATGTAGTTGGTTTTGTAGGGCACCCTAGAAAACTTCAATAAGTTGGTTAAAAATGTCCCAGTAAATGTTTATTTCTCATGGTAGTTTGTGGTACTTACAAAATCAAGCACTTGTTCATGTTTCATAAGGTTGTACTGTTGGCTTCACTTAAAGTCATTAAATTGGATGTCATTTTAACTCCAAATAAAATTAATTATGAATGCATTATTTGTTCTTTTTAGTTTCCCCCTACACTGCAAACCTGTTTTTTGATACAATCACAATCTTTGTGCTGTATCTCCACTTGCAACTGCCCAGGGTAAGCTGGTCATTTATTCTGCTTACTCTCAAATAATTATCCTCCTTCTGAGAAAATGCAGACTTTTCCAAATGAACAAAAAAAAGTCTGGGGATCTCATTATTTCTCAAGCTGACATAAGTCACAACAGAGCAATTTGTTGGGAGTCTCGCTGGCAATTTTGACACACAGTCCCACTCAGGAAAAAAGGAAACCCTTCCAGCACAGTTTGCTTTGTTGTAGGACGTAGTAAGTTTTGCCAAACATATAGGTACAAAAGGACCATTGTTTATCTCGGGAGTACTTTTCTCTGACGAAACATGAATGAGGACGATGGTTATTAGAGAATGACTGTTTGTTTGGTTTTTAACCAACAAATTCTGTGAGTGTTAGTGCAATGTTCCTGTTACTTACTAGTTCATAAAATGGTGGCTGTTGAAAGTAATTGCAGCAACTTGCTCTCGTATCCCAGGTCAGTGATGATATTTCGATCATGGCAGAAACTAACCATTGAAATACTTTTTTTTTTAAATACTACTGCGGAAGAAAGATTATTTGGGCTTTATCAAGGATGGGAAGCACAGTAATAAATCTTCTTAACCCAGAGAGTGGTGAGGATGTGGAATTCTCTACCATAGGGAGTGGTTGAGGCGAATCACACAGATGCTTTCAAGGTGAAGCTGGATAAGTGCACGAAGGAGAAGGGAATCGAACGATATGCTGATAGGGTGAGATGAAGTGAGGTGGGAGGAGGCTCGTGTGGAGCATAAACACCGGCACGGAACTGTTGGTCCGAATGACCTGTTACTGTGCTGTAGAATACTATGTACAGTAATTCTATGTCTAACAGACAAACAGGAACGATTTTTTAATCAGGTTAGGTCAGGGTCAAATTCAGCTGTGGTGCTTCAACTCATATATAAAGAATGGCCACTTGGACAAGATTCTGGAGGACTGCCACCACCTACGAGTGGGCAAAACTGTGGCAAATGGAGTTCAATGTGGGGAAGTGTGAGGTCATTCACTGGATCTGAGAGAGACAAATTGGAATATTATCTTAATGGTGAGATACTTGCACCCAGGGGTAGGAACAATGATTTTTAGGTGCCCGGGTACATAAATCACGAACAGTTAGTGCACAGGTACAAAAAGTAATCAAGAAGGCTGACAGAAAATAGCTGTCAATCAAATCCACTACCCGAAAAATAATCTAGGATGTCAATCAAATAGGATGTATGTCCCAACTGCTTGTGATTTTAGCAATATATTGTCCTGCCAGCTATCAAGTGCACTGCTCAACAGATTGACATAAATGAGTTTGCATTCAACAACCATTAAGATATTATACCCCCTTTTGTTAAACAGGAACAAACCTCAAATGCAAGTTAATGGTGTTGGTGTACCAAGCCATAATGTATATCCCCTTTAGCTTGAAAAAACCAACTAGCATTAGCTGACTTTAACCAAATATGTGCTGACCTGCATGCACATGTCTAATACGTGCCAGCCGTGGCTCAATGGGCAGCACTCTTGCCTCTGAGTCAGAAGATTGTGTGTTTGAGTCCTACTCCAGAGATTTGAGCACATAATCCAGGCTGCTACTCCAGTGCAGTACTGAGGAACAGCTGCACTGTCGGAGGTGCCGTCTTTCAGATGAGACGTTAAACCAAGGCCCCCATCTGCCATCTCAGGCGGATGTAAAAGATCTATGGCACTCTTTTAAAGAGCAAGGGAGATCTCCCCAGTGTCCTGGCCAATATTACTGAAACAGATTATCTGGTCGTTATCAAATCATTGTTTTTTGGAGCTAGCGATGCGCAAATTGGCTGCCTCGTTTCCTGTCTTCTTCATTCTTCATAGGCAGTCCTTCGGAATCGAGGAAGACTTGCTTCCACTCCTGAAGTGAGTTCTTTGGTGGTTGAACAGTCCAATACGAGAGCCACAGACTCTGTTACAGGTGGGACAGAAAGTCGTTTAGGGAAAGGGTGGGCGGGACTGGTTTGCCGCACGCTCTTTCCGCTGCCTACACTTGATTTCTACATGCTCTCGGCGTTGAGACTCGAGGTGCTCAGTGCCCTCTCGGATGCACTTCCTCCACTTAGGGCGGTCTTAGGCCAGGGAGTCCCAGGTGTCAGTGGGGATGTCGCACTTTATCAGAGAGGCTTTGAGGGTGTCCTTGTAACGTTTCCTCTGCCCACCTTTGGCTCATTTGCCGTGAAGGAGCTCCGAGAAGAGCACTTGCTTTGGGAGTCTCGTGTCTGGCATGCAAACTATGTGGCCTGTCCAGTGGAGCTGTTCGAGTGTGGTCAGTGCTTCAATGCTGGGGATGTTAGCCTGGACGAGGACGCTGATGTTGGTGCGTCTGTCCTCCCAGGGGATTTGTAGGATCTTGTGGAGGCATCGTTGGTGATATTTCTCCAGCAACTTGAGGTGTTTACTGTACTTGGTCCACGTCTCTGAGCCATACAGGAGGGCGGGTATTACTACAGCCCTGTAGACCATGAGCTTTGTGGCAGTTTTGGGGGCCTGGTCTTCAAACACTCTTTTCTTCAGGTGGCCGAAGGCTGCACTGGTGCACTGGAGGCAGTGTTGGATCTCGTCATCGATGCCTGCTCTTGTTGATAGGAGGCTCCCGAGATATGAGAAGTCCACGGTGTCCAGAGCCGCACCGTGGATCCTGATGACTGGGGGGGGCGGGGCAGGGGGCAGTGCTGTGCTGTGGGGACAAGCTGGTGGAGGACCTTTGTCTTATGGATGTTTAGCGTAAGGCCCATGCTTTCATACGCCTCAATAAATACGTCGATTATGGCTTGGAGTTCAGCCTCTGTGTGTGTGCAGACGCAGGTTGAACAGGTTTTCACTGGTTCTTTAGTTTAGTTCCACTCCAGCGGGGAGCTTGTCGACTGTGAGGTGCGCGTTTCTTGCATTACAACAGTGACCACACTTCAAAAGTACTTAATTGGCTGTAAAGTGCTTTAGACATCCTGTGGCCATGAAAGAGGCTATATAAATGCAAGTCTTTCTTTTCTTCATAAGTAAAGTAGCTTAGCTAAATGCTTCATGTTTGGGGACCCAGTCCAAAAGTAGTGGTTTATATTTCAACTTTCCAAAATTGCTGATCTCAACCCAAGTTATCAGTTGCAGGCATAGCATGGTGGATGCAAAGTGCCCAGCAGCTGATCTAAGGCTTAGATATCAGCAAGGTTTCTGCAACAGAACCATCCCCTCCCCCCTACCATCCCATGCCAGGCAGCTGAAATTGAGCTGTGGAGAAGTCTGCCGTTTACTCTCTCATCTCCACTGAAATCCAGGCAAGAAAGGGGAGGGGAATAGGGAGAAAATGTGGCAATATTCCAAAGCACTCACAACGCAGAACATGCAGTCACTGAATAATAAAGTGAGATTGATGGATATCTGTGACTGGTTGTAAGTCAGTAATCTTTGGATTCAGATGGTGTCATCAGCCGTGAGGGGGAAGCTCAAGCTGTTAAATTCTTTCTCTGAGCCATTGCTTGGATTGCTGCCTCGATATCTGGTATGTAGTTTTTAAAATAAATCACAGTTATTGTGCTGCTAATCTCATGCGATGGTTTATTTGCTTTTGTATCTTTGTGCTGACAGCAGCTATCTGTTGTCAGTGATGTTCATGCTGAGGGGTTACCACTTGGTGACGGCATTTCTCCAAACTCATTGAGCCGTCACTTGCAGTTGATTGCAGTAAACATCAATTGCCACTCTCTATTTGTTCTTGCTTACAAATTGCCTGAACAGTTGCGGCCCACGTACACACCCTTGACTTCTGGATAGCAAAGGAGCCATAATAGATGTGATTGAATTAAATTCAAAAGGAGATCCTACCTGTGACAACTGCCCCCCACATATTTCCACACATTCACACTCAAAATAATGGTCCAGATTTTGCTGCCAAAAATAACCACAGATTTAATGGCGCTGTCCGTTATCATACGTAAATCGTCCAGCAACTTGTAGCGAGGAAGAGATACTCCATGAATTGTGATTTTCAGGGCAGTTCCCATATATTTTTTTCTAGCCCCGGTCTGTATGAGAAAGCACAAAATATCTTAAGTCTTTCATAACATTTTCATGCTGTGCTCTCAGTCAGGTACATACACAGGGAAGCAACTTGGAATATCATGAGGAAACGTAGGGAAATATAGGAAAATTTTACATCCTGATCATGATCTGGGACACCGATAAAAAAGAAAAAAAATGCTTGCATTTATATAGCGCCTTTCATGACTTCAGGAGATCCCAAAGCACTTTACAACCAATGAAGTGTAGTCACTGTTTCTAAAGTACGAAATGCAGCAGCCAATTTGCAAGGTCCCACAAACAGCAATGTGATAATGACCAGATAATCAGTTTTAGTGATGTTGATTGAGGGATAAATATTACCCAGGGCACCGGGGATAACTCCCCTGCTCTTCTTTGAAATAGTGCCATGGGATCTTTTATGTCCACCATAGAGGGCAGACGGAGCCTCGGTTTTAACGTCTTATCTGAAAGACGGCACCTCAGACAGTACAGCACTCGCTCAATACTGCATTGGAGTGTCAGCCTAGATTTTTGTGCTCAAATCTCTGGAATGTGACTTGAAACCTCAACCTTCTTACTCAGAGGTGAGAGTGCTACCCACTGAGCCACAGCTAACACCTGATTTTAACTCATGCCAACTAGTTTCATGTCTGGTTTGTAAAGAGGCACCGGCTTCGTGAAAGTGTGTTTGCCAGGACTTCTTTCTGTTTGTTTGATAACACATATGCTGATCATTGTGACGATCACACATTTTGGGAAAATCAGTGCCCAGCAAAATTGCCAAACAAAAATATGTGCAAGGAGCTCTCCAAAATAACTCTATGGGTAAATGTTTAGTGTGATGTGACACTAAAACCATACTGACCATGACAGGCTCACAATTGGGTGTGCTACAAATGAGAGCATTTGGAATACACTGCCTGAAAGGGTGGTGGAAGCAGATTCAACAGTAACTTTCAAAAGGGAATTGGTTACATTTGCAGGGCTATGAGGAAAGAGCAGGAGGAGTGGGACTAATTGGATGGCTCTTTAAAAAAGCCTGCAAAGGCATGATGGGTGTTAATGGCCTCCGTCTGTGTTATATGATTCTATATTGTTCCTAAACTATGGAGAACCAATATCCGGCAGGGAGTCACTTTTAGCCGAACCCTGCCACAGCGTGCATATGCGTGCGGATATTGGGTGTGGACAGTATTGAGCTCCGTTATGATGCCGTTATAGTTGAATACCCTGCAAACGCTCATCGTCCTAGGCTCACTTGTAACTCATGTCCATTTGGTTGAGATCAGTTCCAGAAGAACCATACCCCAGCTTAAGGCAATGCATTCAGTCGAGAGAGAATACTGAAAGATGAAAAGAAATGCGCAGCCCTAACAACAACTCAACGAACGCCTTTCCAATCTGAACCACATCGCTGTTATCGCCAATCTAAAGAGATAACCTGCCCACTGATCCGAGGCAGACCAGACTTTGATATCTAGTGACACGTTCCAGGAAGCACTGACTAGATCAGTATCAGGAACTCAGAAACTTAGCAATGGTGGGGTTGTATTTTAATTTGGCCTGAGGTCCAATTTCGGGCTGCACAGAAAAAAAAGTAAAACATTAACAGTCAGTGAAGCGTTACCAGCTCCGTATCTTTCTCCTTTATTCAAGTGCCATCTGGCAGTGCCCTGCATGATGGAAGATAATAACTCAGAAACTGTGTGTGCTGGCTTCAAGCACAATAACCTCAGATTCAAAGTAAGTGAGCAGTGAATGCTTGGTGCCAGCTTTATGGTGATGAACCCTTCTGAAGGGCCATCGAGATTTTTGTGGCCATAAGATGTCAGAGAAAAAAAAAATCATGGCTTTGAATTCCTGAGGACACCAACTGTTGAGAGAGAAAACTCTGTTTGTTCCTGTGTAACGTGACAGGCTACTGTTCGTCCCCTCAAAACCCAGAACATCAGAGGCTCAGCTGTTGCACAAACAATGGGAGAAATGCCTGTCGCCCAATAGTCTGTGCTGTTGTGGCAGGGTTGCCAACTGTGTTTGGACAGATGCCTGGCGGATGCAACACATGACCTCCCATCTCCAGCAACCCCAGCTCGGTCAAACAGCCTTTTCCCCACTTTCAATACTTTTATAACTCATAAACAAAAGTGTTCAAACAAAATAAAAATGAAAACACACATTTCTTTTTTGAACATGCCTATGAAATTTCTCCTGGGTTTTGCTTGCAACATATAGCACCTTTCACAACCACCGAACATCTCAAAGCGCTTTACAGCCAATGAAGTACTTTTGGAGTCCAGTAATATAGAAACATAGAAACATAGAAAATAGGTGCAGGAGTAGGCCATTCGGCCCTTCTAGCCTGCACCGCCATTCAATGAGTTCATGGCTGAACATTCAACTTCAGTACCCCATTCCTGCTTTCTCGCCATACCCCTTGATCCCCCTCGTAGTAAGGACCTCATCTAACTCCTTTTTGAATATATTTAGTGAATTGGCCTCAACAACTTTCTGTGGTAGAGAATTCCACAGGTTCACCACTCTCTGGGTGAAGAAGTTCCTCCGCATCTCGGTCCTAAATGGCTTACCCCTTATCCTTAGACTGTGACCTCTGGTTCTGGACTTCCCCAACATTGGGAACATTCTTCCTGCATCTAACCTGTCTAACCCCGTCAGAATTTTAAATGTTTCTATGAGGTCCCCTCTCATTCTTCTGAACTCCAGTGAATACAAGCCCAGTTGATCCAGTCTTTCTTGATAGGTCAGTCCCGCCATCCCGGGAATCAGTCTGGTGAACCTTCGCTGCACTCCCTCAATAGCAAGAATGTCCTTCTTCAGGTTAGGAGACCAAAACTGTACACAATACTCCAGGTGTGGCCTCACCAATGCCCTGTACAACTGTAGCAACACCTCCCTGCCCCTGTACTCAAATCCCCTTGCTATGAAGGCCAACATGCCATTTGCTTTCTTAACCGCCTGCTGCACCTGCATGCCAACCTTCAATGACTGATGTACCATGACACCCAGGTCTCTTTGCACCTCCCCTTTTCCTAATCTGTCACCATTCAGATAATAGTCTGTCTCTCTGTTTTTACCACCAAAGTGGATAACCTCACATTTATCCACATTATACTTCATCTGCCATGCATTTGCCCACTCACCTAACCTATCCAAGTCGCTCTGCAGCCTCACAGCATCCTCCTCGCAGCTCACACTGCCACCCAACTTAGTGTCATCCGCAAATTTGGAGATACTACATTTAATCCCCTCATCTAAATCATTAATGTACAGTGTAAACAGCTGGGGCCCCAGCACAGAACCTTGCGGTACCCCACTAGTCACTGCCTGCCATTCTGAAAAGTACCCATTTACTCCTACTCTTTGCTTCCTGTCTGACAACCAGTTCTCAATTCATGTCAGTACACTACCCCCAATCCCATGTGCTCTAACTTTGCACATCAATCTCTTGTGTGGGACCTTGTCGAACGCCTTCTGAAAGTCCAAATATGCCACATCAACTGGTTCTCCCTTATCCACTCTACTGGAAACATCCTCAAAAAATTCCAGAAGATTTGTCAAGCATGATTTCCCTTTCACAAATCCATGCTGACTTGGACCTATCATGTCACCTCTTTCCAAATGCACTGCTATGACATCCTTAATAATTGATTCCATCATTTTACCCACTACCGATGTCAGGCTGACCGGTCTATAATTCCCTGTTTTCTCTCTCCCTCCTTTTTTAAAAAGTGGGGTTACATTGGCTACCCTCCACTCCATAGGAACTGATCCAGAGTCAATGGAATGTTGGAAAATGACTGTCAACGCATCCACTATTTCCAAGGCCACCTCCTTAAGTACTCTGGGATGCAGTCCATCAGGCCCTGGGGATTTATCGGCCTTCAATCCCATCAATTTCCCCAACACAATTTCCCGGCTAATAAGGATTTCCCTCAGTTCCTCCTCCTTACTAGACCCCCCGACCCCTTTTATAACCGGAAGGTTGTTCGTGTCCTCCTTCGTGAATACCGAACCAAAGTACTTGTTCAATTGGTCCGCCATTTCTTTGTTCCCCGTTATGACTAATGTAAGAAACGCAGCAGCCATACAAACAAGCTTCCACAAACAGCAATGTGTTAATGACCAGATAATCTGTTTCCTTTGTTGTATTTTTTGAGGGATAAATATTGGCCAGGACAAAGGGGATAACTCTCCTGCTCTTCTTTGAAATAGTGCCATGGGATCTTTTAAATCCACTTAAGAAAGCAGACAGGGCCTCAGCTTAACATCTCATCCAAAAGGCAGCACCACTGACAGAGCAGCACTCCTTCAGCACTGCACCAGAGTGCCAGCTTAGATTTTTTGTGCTTAAGCCCCTGGAGTGGGACTTGAATCCACAACTTTCTGATTCAGAAGCAAGAGAGCTACCCACTGAGCCAAAGCTGACACACAACTGACGATTCCTGGAGGGTTAGCAGCCCTATTTTATTGGCTGCCTGAGACCATTACTTCAGTCGAGTGCTGGCAAAGCTTGACCTTGCATTTTTTGTTTCTGATTCAAATACACCACTCTTTGCAATGACTATATGCATGGGCCCATTTACATCGCTCCATCATTGGCAGCTGTGCCTTCAGATGGCAGCCTGAAAATGGGATCCCATAATTCCTTGTGAGCACTGGTATTTAAGGAGGCCTCACAAGTTGGAGAGGCACTCTGGAGACCTGCAATAAAAGACTAAGGTCACACATTACTTTGAGCTCACAGTGTTCTGTCTGACTCGTTCTCTATACATAACAACTGGCGACAAGATACAGATAGCGAACCCAAAGATGCAGAGAACAGTGGGCATTCTGAAAAAATTCTCGGAGGAAGATGATTGGGAAATTTTTGTGGAGCTACTCGAACAATACTTCGTGGCCAATAAGCTAGATGGGGAAGAGAACACTGCTAAACGAAGGGCGATCCTCCTCAACGTCTGTGGGGTACCAACATATGGCCTCATGAAGAATCTGCTTATTCCAGCGAAACCCACGGAGAAATCATACGATGATTTGTGCACACTGGCCTGAGAGCATTTGAACCCGAAGGAAAGCATTCTAATGGCGAGGTACCGGTTCTACACCTACAAAAGGTCTGAAGGCCAGGAAGTGGTGAGTTATGTCGCCGAGCTAAGACGCCTTGCAGGACATTGCAAATTTGAAAGACATTTGGAGCACATGCTCAGAGACTTTTTCGTACTTGACATTGGCCACGAAATCATAATTCACAAACTTTTGACCGTAGAGACCCCAACCTTGAATAAGGCCATAGCGATAGCCCAGGCGTTCATTGCCACCAGTGACAATACTAAGCAAATCTCTCAACACACAAGTGCTGCTACAAGTACTGTGAACAAAGTGATGTTGTTTTCGAATCGCAACGTACAGGGCAGGTCACACATGCCTGTAGCTGCACGTCCGCAGATGTCTCAGAGGCCACCACCAAGGGTGATGAATGCAAGGCCATTAACACCTTGTTGGCGTTGCGGGGGTGATCATCATTTCCATTCATGCCAATTCAAAGGGTATGTTTGCAAGGGCTGTGGAACAATGGGACACCTCCAATGTATATGCAGGCGAGCTGCAAATCCTGTAAAACCTGCAAAGCACCATGTTTCAGAGGAGGACAGATCCATGGAGGATCATGACGCAGCAGAGCCTCAGACCGAGGAGGCAGAGGTACATGGAGTGCACACATTCACCACGAATTGTCCCCCGGTAATGCTGAATGGTGTCAATGGAGCTGGACACGGGCATGAGTCAGTCCATCATGGGCAAAAGACTTCCGAAAGATTGTGGTGCAGCAAGGCCTCAAGGCCAGTCTTAACTCCAATTCGTACGAAATTAAAAACTTACACAAAAGAACTGATTCCCGCAATCGTTAGTGCTACCGTAAAGGTCTCCTACGATGGAGCGGTGCACAAGCTACCACTTTGGGTGGTACCGGGCGATGGTCCCACGCTGCTCGGCAGGAGCTGGCTGGGAAAGATACGCTGGAACTGGCATGACGTCCGAGCGCTCTCGTCCGCTGACGAAACTTCATGTGCCCAGGTCTTAAACAAGTTTCCTTTGCTGTTCGAACCAGGCATCGGGAAGTTCCAAGGAGCAAAAGTGCAGATCCACCTAATTCCGTGGGCGCGACCCATGATGAGAGCAAGGGTAGAGATCGAGCTAGACTGGCTGCAACGAAAGGGCATCATTTCACCGATCGAGTTCAACGAGTGGGCCAGCCCAACGTTCCTGTCCTCAAGGGAGATGGCACCGTCAGAATCTGTGGCGATTACAAAGTAACTATCAATCATTTCTCCCTGCAGGACCAACACGCACTACCAAAGGCCGACGACCTCTTTGCAATGCTGGCGGGAGAAAAGACGTTCACGAAGCTGGATTTGACTTCAGCCTACATGACGCAGGAATTGGAGGAATCATCGAAGGGCCTCACCTGCATCAACACGCACAAAGGTCTTTTCATTTGTAACAGGTGCCCATTTGGAATTCAATCAGCGACGGCGATATTCCAGAGAAACATGGAAAGCTTACTGAAGTCGGTCCCGCGCACCGTTGTCTTCCAGGACGACATCTTGGTCATAGGTCGGGACACAGTCGAGCACCTGCAGAACCTGGAGGAGGTTCTTAGTCGACTCAACCGTATGGGGCTCAGGTTAAAATGCTCGAGGTGCATTTTCCTGGCACCTGAAGTGGAGTTCTTGGGGAGGAGGATTGCGGCAGACAACATCAGACACATCGCTTCGAAGACGGAGGCAATCGAGAATGCACTGAGGCCACAGAACTGCGGTCGTTTCTAGGACTCCTTAACTACTTTGGTAACTTCTTACTTGGTCTCAGCACACTGCTAGAACCGCTGCATGTCTTACTGCGTAAAGGGGATGAATGGGTTTGAGGCAAAAGCCAAGAAAATGCTTTTGTAAAAGCTAGAAAATTGTTATGCTCAAACAAATTGCTTGTGTTGTATGATCCATGTAAGCGTTTGGTACTAGCATGTGATGCGTCGTCAAATGGCGTCAGGTGTGTATTGCAACAAGCTAATGATTTCGGGAAACTGCAAACGGTTGCTTACACATCCAGGAGTCTGTCTAAGGCTGAGAGAGCCCACAGCATGATTGAAAAAGAAGCGTTAACGTGTGTCTATGGGGTAAAGAAAATGCATCAATATCTGTTTGGGCTACAATTCGAATTGGAATCTGACCATAAGCCACTTATATCCCTGATTTCCGAGAGTAAGGGGATACATACCAATGCAACGGCCCGCATCCAGAGATGGGCGCTCATGTTGTCCGCATACAACTATGCCATCCGCCACAGGTCAGGCACAGAAAACTGCGCCGATGCTCTCAGCAGGCTGCCATTGTCCATCACGGGGGTGAAAATGGCGCAGCCCGCAGATCTAGCCATGGTTATGGAAGCATTACAGAGTGAGCATTCACCCGTCACTGCCTGGCAGATCAAAACCTGGACGAGCCAGGACCCCTTATTGTCCCTAGTCAAAAACTGTGTGCTTCATGGGAGCTGGTCCAGTGTCCCAGTGGAAATGCAGGAAGAGATAAAGCCTTTCCAGCGGCGCAAAGATGAAATGTCTATAGGGGCAGGCTGGCTTCGGTGGGGCAATTGAGTAGTGGTTCCCAAGAAAGACAGAGACACCTTCATCAGTGGCCTCCACAGTACCTCCACAGGCATCGTAATGATGAAAGCGATAGCCAGATCCCATGTGTGGTGGCCCGGTATCGATGCGGACTTAGAGTCCTGTGTTCACAGATGTAATACATGCTCGCAGTTTAGCAATGTACCCAGTGAGGCGCCGCTAAGTTTATAGTCTTGGCCCTCCAAACCATGGTCTAGGGTACACATCGACTATGCAGGCCCATTCTTGGGTAAAATGTTCCTTGTGGTTATAGATGCATACTCTAAATGGATTGAATGTGAGATAATGTCGGCAAGCACGTCCGCTGCCACCATTGAAAGCCTGCAGGCCATGTTTGGCACACACGGCCTACCCGATGTCCTGGTGAGCGATAACGGGCCATGTTTTACCAGTGCTGAGTTCAAAGAATTCATGACCCGCAACGGGATCAAACATGTCACATCTGCCCCGTTTAAACCAGCGTCCAATGGTCAGGCAGAGAGAGCAGTGCAAACCATCAAGCAGGGCTTGAAGAGGGTAACAGAAGGCTCATTGCAGACTCGCCTATTCCGAGTCCTGCTTAGTTACCACACGAGACCCCACTCGCTCACTGGGATCCCTCCTGCTGAACTGTTCATGAAAAGAGTACTTAAGACAAGGCTCTCGTTAGTTCACCCTGATCTACATGAACAGGTAGCGAGCAGACGGCTTCAAAAAAGTACATACCATGATAGCGCAAATGTGTCACGCAAGATTGAAGTCAATGATTCTGTATTTGTATTGAATTATGGACAAGATCCCAAGTGGCTTCCCGGCACTGTCGTGGTCAAAGAGGGGAGCAAGGTGTTTCGGGTCAAACTTTCAAATGGACTCATTCACCGGAAACACTTGGACCAAATCAAACGCACTTTCATGGACTATCCTGAGCAACCCACCTTGGATCCTACCTTCTTTGACCCTCCAACATACACACCAGTGGCAACCGGCACCACGGTTGACCACGAAGCAGAACCCATCATCCACAGCAGCCCAGTAGGACCTACCACGCCAGGCAGCCCAGCAAGGCCAGCTGCACAGCAGCCCAGCGAGGGCCCAACAATTGATTCAACAACACCAGCTTTCACACCGAGATGATCAACCAGGGCAAGAAGGGCCCCAGATCGACTCACATTGTAAATAGTTACACTGTTGACTTTGGCCGGGTGGGGGCAGGGGAAAGTATTGTTATATATGTAAACTTGTATATACACTATACAGCCACCAGAGGGCTCTTCCCCTGGAGTCCCAAGGGATTCCATAATCCCTTGGGAGCACTGGTATTTAAGGAGGCATCACAGGTTGGAGAGGTACTCTGGAGACCTGCAATAAAAGACTGCGGTCACTCTTTACTTTGAGCTCACATTGTTCAGTCTGACTCTTTCTCCATACATAAGTGTCAGTATTTTGTTGATAAGGCTTCTGTGAAGTGCCTTGGGACATTTTACTACGTTGAAGTTGCTATATAAATAAAAGTTGTTGTTGTTAAGGTTCAGAGCTCCCATCCCTATTGGGATCGCCATATTTTATAGATTCTGACCCCCTCAAATACTAGATGTGGAAAGAAATATGAGAAAGAAAAGATAAAGTTTACAGAAGTCCGCTCTTCTTTGTTCTCCTATTTCTCCATGGGTTAAATTCTCTGTTGTGCTCCCTTTGGAATTGATCTGCTTGTCTCACCTTCTCCCTTTTGATTGCCATTTGGAGGCAGTGATATTACATAAGAAATAGGAGCAGGAGTAAGCCATTTGGCCCCTCGAACCTGCTCCACCATTCAATAAGATCATGCCTGATCTGACCATGGACTCAGCTCCACTTCCCTGCCCGCTCCCCATAACCATTCAGTCCCTTATTGCTCAAAAATCTGTCTATCTCCACCTTAAGTATATTCAATGGTCCAGCCTCCAGAGCTCTCTGGGGCAGCGAATTCCACAGATTTATGACTCTCTAAGAGAAGAAATTCCTCCTCATCTCAGTTCTAAATGGGTGACCCCTTATTCTGAAACCATGTCGCCTGGTTCTAGAATTCCCCTTGAGGGGAAACATCCTCTCTGCATCTATCTGGTCGAGCCCCCTCAGTATCTTATATGTTTCAATAAGACCACCTTTCATTCTTCTCAACTCCAATGAGTATAGGACCAACTTACTCAACCTTTCTTCATAAGTCAACCCCTTTGTGGTATATGCAAGCACTCTAATAATGATTCCATGAGGTGAGGGTATAGTACTTGAACTGTAGTGACCTTAGTCCTTTATTGCAGTTCCTAGAGTGAGGACACCAAGAGGTGAGCTCCCTTTTATACGTGGTTACCTGCAGTGTACAGGTGACCCTTAGGTCTCCAGCAGCAGCACCCTCTGGTGGTACAGGTATAGTGTATACAGGGTGAAGGTACATTCAGTGGTCTAGTGTTACAGTACATACATTAACATGCATACATGACAACACTCCCCCCTAAGCCTTTCCCACGTCCTTATTGCCATGACATGAGGAGGTGATCAGTGGTGGGCGGTGGGGGGTTGTGGTGAGGGTTGTGTGGATCCATGTGCTTATGGCTGCACACATCCATTTTCCCCACCACCCCCCCCCCCACCCCATACATAGACCATGTGGGTATGTCACTGTTGGAGGATTCCGTAGTGGTGGAGCAAGTTCTATGGGTAAGGTACATACATTGTTGAATGGGTAGGTGGTGGCGTTTAGTGATGGGCAGGGCCACAGGGTGGTGTGGCCCTCCTTGTCCTCCACTGGCGATGGAAGTCTGGTCATCCCAGGTCCTGCCAGGAAAGCTGGAGGGTACTGGCCTCTTGCTCCTGGTGCTGGCCCTGGTGGCCAGGGGGGCTAGGGCCGATCTGGGGCAGGTTGCCAGTGGTGGTGGCTGTGCTGCCCATTGACCGCTATCCCTGTAGTGGGTATGCTCCCACTGGGTGTGTGTGAGCCCTCCCTGGGGCATCACATTGGTACGGGAAGCGCAGGCTACATGATCACTGTAGTCGCTGGACCTGGATGTTTTTCATGAGGGGTTACCTTTGGCATTGTCATTACACGTGTAGAACCCGGTATCATTTCTCATTCTATCATTAACATACATGATACATTGGCTCCGATCGCTACTACTTCGACATTGTTATATTTCTTTACACTTTCACGTTTGTCACTTACACAGGTTATATTTGTCACGTTAGCAGTACTGGCATCACTGTTCAACAGTGCAAACTTGTCACTTACATCATCTTTTGAAGCATTCGTTACATTTCTCCCATTAGCATTGCCGGCATCACTATTCAACAGTACATTTATATACCTGCATTCATTCTTTACACTTTTATCTTTAATATCACCGGCATCATTGTGCCAAGACTGGAACTGTCCCTTTAATTGTTCTGGGTTGCCGGTCTCCTTTAAAAGAACCTTGCAATCTTTACCCCAATCCGCTTCACCGCTCGGTGACACATATTGCTCCCTCAACACTGCCCCTTGTGGTCTGGTCACAGCCATCTTGATTCCAGGTGCTTCGCCTCGTGGTGCGGGCTCCATCTTTTCTCGCTCCACGAGGTAGGCTGCAGTGATCCTTCTACTCCCCAGGTTCTGCCACGAACGCCAGGAATCTACCTTCTGCGCTGATCTTCTTCCCTCGGAGTCCTGCCACTGGAGCCCGGAAGGTAAGGTCTGGTCGTTCAGGTTGGATCATCTCGTTGGGTTGTGCAGTCTGTGTCGTCACTGTGCAGTCGAGTCGGACGGTAGGATTTCTAGGTGCTGTGATGGATCCAAGTTTGGGGCCACATAGGATGTCGATCGCCGGGGCCCCGAGACCTTCGTCGCTCCGACAGATTTGGACTTGCTTCATCCAACTCCTTCCCAGCAGCGTTGGACCATCACCGGCAACAATCCACAGGGGTAGCTTGTGCATCGCGCCGCCCTGGGATACCTGGACCTCCATGCTGCCAATGACTGGGATGGTGCCTTTTGTGTAGGTGAGCAGTTTTGCCTGGATTGGGGATATTTTGGGTCATTTGGCAGGATTGTCCCAGAGTTTCTCAAAGGCTGTCTGATTCATCAACGACTGGCTCGCCCCTGTGTCGATCTCCATTGAGACTGGAACCCCGTTGATTTCCACTTCCATTTTCCATGGGGATCTCTCGGTGGAGCAGGTATATATTCCGTACTCCTCTTCCAGGGGCTGAGCAGCTTTGTCTTCATCAGTGCTGGAGCCCAGGTGATCGGGCAACTCTTCAGCGACTCGGTGAGTAAAACTTTTTCTATGCATTCGCTGAAGGTGACCTTTTGTGTTGCAGCCTTTGCAGATATAGGGCTAGACTTTCCACTTCACATCCCCTATCTATGGCCCATCTATGGCCCAAAACGGACCTCTATCGCCCATTTTGAGCAAAAAGTGGAAACTAGGCCCAAAACATCGTCGGAAAAATAGGCCCCCAAGTTTCCACTTTGATCGTCGAGATGATCACCCAAATGATCGCCCACACAAGGCCCATCCCAAGTTTCGGCACCCAGCATGCCAATGTAAGGCCCAAAAGAGTGCTGAAAAATAGTTGCTTTTTCAGGGCCTAAGAGAAGGAAATGGGCACTACGGACGTCATTTTTAACTTCGGAGGAAGGGTGGAGAATTAGTTGTGAGTCATTTAGAGAGTAAAATTGAAGAAAATTGTACTCAGAAATTTGGGACAGGGAATATAAATAGGTATTATCAACTTATTTATGCTAAATAGATCTCATATATTGGAATTATTTCGTAAATAGCTTTTACATAGGGAAGTTATTTAATGATATTTTGGGGGCCTATCAAACTGACTGGTATACAGCGTAGAGAGTGCAGTGAGTGCAGACTACAGTGATTAGAGAGTATAGAGTAGAGAGATTATTAAAATTAGTGAAAGTAATTATTGATAGTGATATGGGGCCTATGCTTTCCCTGACTTTAATTGTAACTGCTCACACACTGGTTACTGAAAGGATCAATCGAAGAGGTGGCAGAGAAATGCGTAGATGGAGACGAAGCAGAGGAGGAGACCGTATAGCCAACAAAGGTACTTGGAAAAGCTATCCTACCTGAACTTGTCTGAAAATGCTTGTCTTAGGAGGCTGCTATTCCGGAAGGAGGTCATCGATGAGATATGTCAACTCATCAAGGATGATCTGCAGCCTTCCAGCACCATCAAAACTGCACTGTCCATTGAGGTGAAGGTTACTGCTGCCCTAGCCTTCTACGCATCGGGATCTTTTCAGGCTTCAGCTGGCGACATCTGCCACATCTCTCAGCACGCTACACACTGCTGCATTCGACAGATGACTGAAGCCCTTTACGCTTGTAGGATGGACTTCATAAGCTTCCCAATGACCAGGGAGGCACAGACCGAGAGGGCTTTGGGTTTCTCGAGAATAGCAGACTTCCCCAAGGTGCAGGGAGCAATAGACTGCACGCACATTGCCCTGAAAGCACCCTTAAAGAACGCGGAGGTGTTTCGTAGCAGAAAGGGGTTCCACTCCCTAAATGTGCAGCTTGTTGTCGATCACAATCAAACAATTCTGACAGTAAATGCTACATTTCCTGGCAGCATCCATGATGCACACATCTTACGTGAAAGTGTTATCCCTGACCTGTTTGCCAATCAGCCAGAAGATCACGGTTGGATGCTGGGGGATAAAGGATATGGGCTTGCCAGTTGGCTCATGACCCCTCTGCGTAATCCTGTCACTGAAGCACAGAGACGGTATAATGAAAGTCACATAGCGACTCGCAACATCGTTGAAAAGACAATTGGAGTCCTAAAGCAACGCTTCAGATGCCTGGATCATTCTGGAGGCAGCCTCCAGTATCACCCTGACCAGGTCACAGGGTTTATTGTGGTGTGTTGCATGCTGCATAACCTAGCTATAAAGAGAGGACAAATAATGCCAGATCATGCTGCAGGTCCACCTCCAGAAGGAGATGAGACAGGTGAGGCAGCCGGCGAAGATGAAGAGGAGGAACAGGTGGGAGAGGACACGGGCAAGGACATAGGGGAGCTTAATCAGCCTGGCGATCTAGCACCGGTACCACCACACCTCTCCTGAAGACCAGTAGCCAGTGGCAGTTACACGGCCACTTAGCTTTTGCGTCAGCAGCTTATTAATGAACGCGTCGCATGAACTATTTTTGTTGATATTCAAACGTTCAATTACAGTTACGGTTAATCAAAAGTTTCATTTCCATGGGGAAACAGAATAAACAAACAAATATCCATGAAAAACTGTAAGTTGTAAAACTTATGTAACTAAGAAAGAAGGTACAAAAGTTGTAGAAAATTTTTTTTTTATTAAGAAACAAAATTTTTTTAAAAAACTAATGAACTACACCCTCCCTCCAACCCCCACCCCCTGCACCAGCCAACCAACCCTTCCCTCAAAATCCCCAAAACGTTAGAAGAAGAAGAAATTGAACATTTAAGTTTTAAAGAACAAGTGGCCATTTAAGTCACGATAACATGTGACTATTTCAGTGATGATAACAAGTGACCATTTCAGTCATGATAACATGTGACCATTTCAATGATGATAACAAGTGACCATTTCAGTGATGATAACATGTGACCATTTCAGTCATGATAACATGTGATCATTTCAGTGATGATAACAAGTGACCATTTCAGTGATGATAACAAGTGACCATTTAAGTCACGATAACATGTGACCATTTCAGTCACAATAACATGTGACCATTTCAGTCACGATAACAAGTGACCATTTCAGTGATGATAACAAGTGACCATTTAAGTCACGATAACATGTGACCATTTCAGTGATGATAACAAATGATAATTTCAGTAACGATAACAAGTGACCATTTCAGAAAGAATGGAAAGTCAACAGTTAAGTAATGATAACAAGTGAACATTTAAGTATTGAATACGAGTGCCCAATTTAGTATCAATAACAAGAGAATAATAAAGTGATACTAACAAGTGAACATTTTAGAAACAAGTGAACTATTGAAAAACACTCCCCCTTCCCTACCTGCAGCCACGTTTCCCTCCAGATCCTGTATCACCCTGTGTTCGCACCCGATCCGCCCGTTTAGGTCCACGCAGACCGACACCAAGGCGTCGTGCAGAGTGGGTCAGCAAGACTTCCTGCCGTGGTGGAGGTGACGGAGCGGAAGCAGAACCCTCAGGCTCTACTTCCGAGTCAGGAGGAACTGAGTCCTCCGTCCTCGCTTGTGTGCTTGGGGTCTCGCTGCGAGAGGACACGACACCTTGGGGTGCAGTGCCATGTCCAGCCAGCAACGCGTGCCGTAGGGCATTTGTTGCGCTGTCTGCTCCCTGATCGCCTCTAACGTCTCCCGAGCAGTCTGTGACTGCTCAGAAGACCAGCTGGAGAAACGCGAGCGGAACTCGCTCCAGGTTGTGGAGAACTGGCTCCAATTGTCTGAGAAACCCGCGAAGCCCTGGATAAGGTCGCGACCGATCACGACCGTCTCCCTGCACAGGGATAGTAAGCTCTCCGTCTGGTCCTCCATGGTAGGCGAGTGCATATCACGCTGACCAGACCTCCGTGGCGCCTTGGTGTCACCACCTGCACACCGCTTTGTCCCAGTGCCTCATCTGTCTCAAAGGAGATGGCCGCAGGTTGCTCCCCCGCCACAAAATAAATCTCCTGTTCTTCCTCCTCCTCCTCCTCCTCCTTCTCCTCCTGCTCACGCACAGCCGCAGCAGGAGTCTGCACTGGCTCCTCCTCTGGCTCTTCCTCCTGGGAGTTTCCTGATTGATCAGTGGACGTGTCCGTTGACTCCATCAATACTTGTTGACCTTTGAAAGTTATAAACAACGTTTAACAATGCAAATCAATTCATCTCAACTTTTCAAGAACTCAAAACATTACCATTAGCCCATATGCACAAGCGGTCACCAGGCCTAGCATGACCTCATTTGAAGATCAATAGTACATCTCAATAGTATAACTCAATAATATATCAAATTAAAGTATAATTGCATAGAATTACCTGCATAACAAATATTTATTATTGATTCACACATTGCACAATGAACAATTCTCATTACTCACATGACTCTAGGGTGGGTTCAGCCACACCACGGGTTGTGACCAAACGGCTTTCTGGCCCCACCAAGGCCACTGCAAGCTCCTCGTAGGCGGTGAGCGACTGCAGAATGGCACAGCCCCCGCCTGTCCTGCGTTGCTCTCGCTGGTTGATGGATATCTTCTTCTGTAATAGATAAGGTAACATTGTACGGCATAAGCAGATGGATTTGGCAATAAACATTTAGGACTGACAGATTTATAAGTTCAATTTCAAGTTTGTACTACATTGCATAGGAATAAGATAATTAGATTTTCCATACAACATTAAATAATAAATATGGATGATTTCAAATTTAAATTTCAACTTACTCTTGCAGCCGCCAGTAGACTGTGCCATCTTTTGCGGCACTGGTCCGGTGTCCGGGCTTCATTAGATGCCGACGTGACCACGTCGGCAATCTCTGCCAAAATTTTCCGATATGCACGGGATGGAGGTTTCCCATGCCCACCCCGTGTCAGATCCTCCCACCTCGCGCTGACACTGTTCACTAGGGCCTCATTGGCCTCCTCGCTGAAGGGCTTGGCCCTTCGCTTTCCTGCAGCTCCTCCATTCTTTAAATTTATCTGATTTTACAGTTGATCAAAATATCTGCTTCCTTTCTCCGCTCTCTCTCTCTCTCTCTCTCCCAGACCCACACAGAGCTTCTGGCATGTGTGAAGACCCTTGACCTCTCAAAACGCAGGAAGGAGCATCAACCTGAAAGAAAATCAACCTGCACATGCACAGTAATGCGTTACTAGGGAAGCTTTTTTTTTCATTCACTTCCGTTTTTTTTGGGCGATCGTGAGATCGCTGAGAAATGACATCGCCCATTTGACATCACTGGGCTAAGGCCGAGTGGAAAATCGCAAAAAAAAAAAATGGGCCTTGAGCCGGTGATCAGCACGGGTAATACGTCCCGCATCACTGGAACAAGGCCCATTTTTTTCGCCTTAGCCTTAGCCACCAAGTGGAAAGTCTAGCCCATAGTCTTTGTTTCCTCCACAGCGCCAGCACGGGGCTAGTCGGTTGGCCCCAAGTGGCGGACTCAGGGTTGCGGGACTCAGGGCAGCAGTCTTGCCTTTGAAAGTCGCCATTCACTGTACTCGTCGAGTTAGAATCCTGGGTGTGAGTCATCGTCCGTTTGGAGTCGCAGACCGAAATTATGAAGGCCTGGCTCACTTTGATTGCCTTCTGCAGGGTGACCGTAGTGTCCGCAGAGAGCAGCTTGTGGAGGAGGCCCTCGTGGCCAATTCCAGTAACGAAGATGTCCCTTAGTGCTTCGGTGAGGTGGTAACCAAAATCACACTGTGCAGCCAATCTTCTCAGATCTGCAGCATATTTAGCAATTTCTTGGCCTTCAGGCCGCTGATGGGTGTAGAACCGGTGTCTGGCTGTGAGGATGCTCTCTTTTGGATTGAGTTGTTCTTGTATTAAAGTTATGAGCTCCGCATAGGTCTTGGTTGTCGTCTTCGCTGGGGCTAGCAGGTCCCTGACGAGGCCGTGGACATTGGGCCCTCAACTGCTAGCAGGATGGCTCTGCGCTTGTCCACCAGTGGGTTTGGTGAGTCCCCAGCCAGGTCGTTCGTGATGAAAAAGTGTTCTAGCCTTTCCACAAAGGCATCCCAATCTTCCCCATCAACGAATTGTTGGAAATTGCTTAGGTTAGACATATTATGCGTGGAAATTCGTAACCTTGTCGCCAGTTGTGGTATATGCAAGCACTCTAATAATGACTCCACGAGGCGAGGGTATAGTACTTGACCTGAGGTGATCTTAGTCCTTTATTGCAGCTCTTAGAGTGAGGACACCAAGAGGTGAGCTCCCTTTTATATTTGGTTACCTGCAGTGTACAGGTGACCCATAGATCTCCAGCAGCAGCACCCTCTGGTGGTACAGGTATAGTGTACACAGGATGAAGATACATTCAGCGGTCTAGTGTTACAGTACATACATTAACATGCATACATGACAGCCTTCATCTCAGCAATCAACCTAATGAACCTTCTCTGAACTGCTTCCAATGCAATTATATTCCTCCTTAAGTAAGGACACCAAAACTGTAGTGGCCTCACCAATATCCTGTACAGTTGTAGCAGCACTTCCCTGCTTTGAAACTCCATCCCCTTTGCAATAAAGACCAACATTCCTTTGGCCTTCCTGATTACTTGCAGTACGTGCATATTTTGTGTTTCATGCACAAGGACCCCCAGTACTACAGCATTTTGTAATTCCTTTCCTTTTAAATAATAATTGACTTTTTTAATTTTCGTGCCAAAGTGGATAACCTCACATTTTCCCATATTATACTCCATCTGCCAAATGTTTGCCCACTCACTTAGCCTCTCTGTATCCCTTTTGTAAAGTCCTGACCCTGTAGTACAGACTTACACGAGGCACATGCTGAAGTCAAGGTCACTCAGGACCTGCACCTTTATTTCACAGCTCTGGAATGCCACACTTGCCTGAGACCTGCCTTTATATACCTGTGTGGGACAGGTGTGCAGTGTCTCCTGCAAGTGCACCCATGGTGGTAAAGTATGCTTGTGATTACAGGTCATATCTAGTTACAGTCATGTATAGTACGGTAAGGTACAGTTATGTACAGTACAGTACTGTAGTGTGAGATACATGACATCACCCTCCCCCAAGGTTTTATTGTCTTTATAGATTCAGTCTCTCGGGTGGTCTACGCTCTCGCGTGGAGCGTCTTAGTTGTGGTTCAGCTGTTTGCCTTGGTGCCTGTTTTTCTTTCGGTGTGATTGCTGGTATCTCGCCTGGGCTGTCTGTTTCGTTCAGTATGATTGCTGGTATCTCATCTGGGCTGTCTGTTGAGACTGCCCTTTCCTCAGGTTGTTCCCTCTGTCTGTCCACCAGGTGTGGTGTGAGTTCCACATTGTAGTCTGCCTCTGGTTCTGCAGTGTTGTTGGTGAATCTACTTTTTGCTTGGTCTACGTGCCTCCGGCAAGTTTCACCATTGCCCATTTGTACAACCAGTAGCCTGTTTCCTTCCTTGCCTGCTACTGTCCCTGCAAGCCATTTGGGACCCCTGCCATAGTTTAGTACAAACACTTTGGCCCCTAGCTCATTCCACCTCCCCCTCGAATTTCGGTCATGGTACTCAGTTAGCTTCCGGCGCTTTGCCTCAACAATTTCATGCACGTCTGGGAGGATTAACGAGAGCGTAGTCTTTAAGGTCTGTTTTATCAATAGTTGCGTGTGGGGGAACCCCAGTCAACGAATGCGGACGAGATCTGTATGCCAGCAGCAATCGCGACAGGCGGCTCTGCAGCGTGGGACCTTGGATTTGAAGCATGCCTTGTTTAATGATTTGCACTGCTCGCTCCGCTTGGCCATTGGAGGCCAGCTTGAACGGTGCCGTCTTAACATGATTTATGCCGTGGTCAACTATAAAATCTTGGAATTCTGCACTGGTGAAGCACGGACCATTATCACTGACCAATATGTCAGGAATTCCGTGCGTTGCAAACATGGTTCTAAGGCTCTCCACAGTGGTGGAGGTGGTGCTCGAGTTTAAAATGGTGCATTCGATCCACTTTGAAAATGCATCAATGACTACGAGGAACATTTTGCCCATGAATGAGCCCGCATAGTCTACGTGCAACCGCGACCACGGTTTGGTGGGCCAGGGCCAGGGGCTTAGGGGGGCCTCCCTGGGGTCATTGCTGAGTTGGGCACAAATGGTGCACCTTCGGACACAAAGCTCCAAGTCCACTTCAATGACATGAGATCTGGCTATGGCCTTCATGAGAACAATCCCCGGGTGCTCGTGGTGGAGCTCCTGGACAAATGCCTCTCTGCCTCACAAAGGCATGACTACTCGGCTGCCCCACATCAGGCAGTCTGCCTGTAGTGATAGTTCATGCATGCGCCTATGGAAAGGTTTGATCTCCTCGGGGCAGGCATCGCGAGCCTCTGCCCAGTCACTAGTTAAAACACATCTTTTGACTAAGGATAACGTGGAGTCGCTGGTCGTCCAGGCCCTGATTTGGCGAGCGGTCATGGGCGAACCTGTGGACTCAAAGGCATTGATTGCCATGACCATCTCACAGTCCTGTTCATCGGACCCTTCCGTGGTCGCCAGAGGTAGCCTGCTAAGCGCGTCGGCACAGTTGTCTGTGCCTGGTCTGTGCCTTATTGTGTAGTCGTAAGACGCCAGCATGAGTGCCCACCGTTGAATGCGCGCCAAGGCTTTGGCGCTTATTGCCTTGCTCTCGGATAGCAGGGACGTGAGGGGTTTGTGGTCGGTTTCTAACGCGAACTTGGCCCCGAAAAGGTATCGGTGCATCTTTTTGACACCGTACACGCATGCGAGCGCCTCCTTCTCCACCATACCGTACCCGTGCTCCGCCCGCGAAAGTGACCTGGAGGCATAAGCAATGGGTTGTAATTTACCCGCACCATTGACATGCTGTAAAACGCACCCGACCCCATACGCTGACACATCACATGTAAGAACTAGCTTTTTACCTGGGTCAAAGAAAGTCAAAACACTGTTGGAACATAAGAGGTTGCGTGCCTTATTGAAGGCGCGTTCTTGGGCGTCCCCCCAAAACCAATCGCACCTCTTTCTGAGTAGCACGTGGAGAGGCTCCAGCAGCATGCTCAAGTTCTGCATAAAGTTCCCAAAGTAATTGAGTAGCCCGAGAAAGGCGCGCAGTTCCGAGACATTCCGGGGCCTGGGTGCCAGACAAATTGCTTCGGTTTTGGATTCTGTTGGGCGGATTCCATCAGCGGTAATCCTTCTGCCCAAAAATTCAACCTCGGGCACGAGAAACAGACACTTAGATTTCTTAACTCTTAGGCCTACCTGATCCAATCACTTTAGTACTTCCTCCAAATTGCGGAGATGGGAGTCGGTGTCTCTGCCCGTGATGAGTATGTCGTCTTGAAACACAACCGTCCCCGGGATGGACTTGAGCAGACTCTCCATGTTGCGCTGGAATACAGCAGCTGCCAATCTGATGCCGAATGGGCATCGATTGTACATGAAAAGGCCTCGATGTGTGTTGATGGTGGTGAGTAACTTAGACTCTTCGGTCAGTTCTTGCGTCATATATGCAGATGTGAGATCTAGTTTCGAGAAAAGTTTTCCTCCAGCCAATGTGGCAAATAGGTCCTCTGCTCTGGGCAGCGGGTATTGGTCCTGTAGGGAGACTCTGTTTATGGTAGATTTGTAATCCCTACAGATTCGTACGGATCCATCAGGCTTCATGACGGGGACGATGGGACTTGCCCAGTCACTAAATTCCACGGGTGAGATAATGCCTTCCCGCAGAAGCCAGTCCAGTTCGTGTTCAATCTTTTCCCTCATCACATCGGGCACAGCTCTAGCCTTGTGATGGACCGGTCTGGCATCCTGTGTGATGTAGATTTTAACTTTAGCCCCTTTGAAGGTGCCCACACCTGGCTGAAAGAGATGTTCAAATCGACTTCGAACTGTTGAGCAGGAGGTCAGTTATTTTGAAATCATCCAGTCACAGTTGGGGAATGGCGTGAACATCATCCCATTTCCAATTTAGTTTTGCCAGCCAGCTTCTCCCCAACAGAGCTGGGAGGTCTCCGGGGAAATCCACAGGGGAAGTCGGTTCACCGTCCCTTTGTGTATGACTGCGAGCATGGCGCTGCCAAGGACTGGGACAATTTCTTTGGTATAGGTCCTTAGTTTGGTGTCGATCCTTGTGAGTTTTGGTCTGTTGCTTTTGTGCGGCCACAGCTGTTCAAATTGTTGGACACTCATGAGAGATTGACTTGCTCCCATGTCCAGTTCCATGTTGACGGGTATCCCGTTGAGTCGGACCCTCATCATTATTGGAGGCATCTTGTAAGAACAATGGACATTGATCGTGTTGACCCGCTGTACCTCGGTGTCCCGGACACTGTCCCCATTGTCTTCTGGTTCACTTTCCGACCCTTCCTATTCGCATACCAGCCGAGCTGCTGTTTTTCTCCACATGCAGGCCAGATGGCCTGTATAGTTGCAGTTTCTGCAAACGGCATGCTGAAATCGACACCCCCTTGATGAGTGCCTTCCCCCACATCTCCAGCACAGACTGCTTCCATTGTTTCCGAAGGATGAGCTGCGTTTGGCTGATCTCTCTTGAGCTTCTCTCAGTTTGTAGTTGATTGCTCGCATTGTGGGTTGATGAAGTGTGAACGGCCGTTCATGTGGCTCTTGATGGCTACTGGCGCCACTGCCTGTTGTTGAAGGCCTGCTCTCGTGCCTTTGTCTGTGTGTGGGTGTAGCGGCTTGTTTCACGCTGTGAACCCCTTGTCCGATGTTTCGTTAGTTGTCGTACCCGCAGTATAGATCAACCTCGTTTCTTCTTCTCCTGCCAAGAATGTCTGTGCGACCAGTGCTACTGCCTCTAGGGTCAAGTTCTTGATCTCTATGAGCTTTTGGAATATGCCTGCGTGGCCTATTCCTTCAATGAAAAGGTCTCTCAGCATTTTTCTCCTCAGTTCTGTAAGGGGTTTTCACAGGGTTGTTGTGCCTTGGGTGTCTCTCTCTGGGCTTCTGCCCTCACAGCTTATGCCTGGCCTGTGAGGTACCCTGAGTGCTGCAAGAGCACCCCTGGAGAGACTGTGTCCACAGCTTATGAAGGGGGTTTTGAGACTCGTGCGTCCCCACAGCTTATGCCTAGCCCGTGAGGCACCTATGAGTGTCAAACACTCCTAACCCCTTTCTTCCCTAGCCTGTGACACACAGTTGAGCATTTTCGAGGCGCTCCTAGCTTCCCTTACACGGTTCTGACATAAGACTCACGATCAGGAGATGTAATACAATAGAACTGAGACAAGGTGATTCCAAGAGGAACTTTAGGCTTCCAATTTATTTGACAAGGTGTAACTCAACAAACAGCAATACACCAACAAAACAATCCCCCTAAATCCCACTAAAACGGACCCAACGAAAATCTTTACACCAGTTTAGCAGTACAATGCCCAACCTCCCACCTTTCCTGGCCTAACTGAGTTGGTAGTTCTGGGGACCAGAGGTTATACTCACTACTGTGCCTTCCGCAGTCTGGTGGTTTGTTTCTTCTATCTTCGGTGTCTTCGGACACTGGTTTTCCTTCAGTGTCGAGAGGCTTGCTGGTTGTGGTTGTTGAATCACGAGGGCAGGGAAAATCATCACTTATTTCTTCACTACGTCAGAAACCCTCTTTTTATAGCCAGATTATCCAGTCCGCCTCTCCTGCTGAAGTCGATTCTTCTCATTGGTGGACTTTTTGATTTTGAAAAATGTAGCAGTTTTAGGTTTTTAGGTTTTTTTTCCACTGATCTTAACCTACTCAAGGTTTGAGTGGGTGTTGATTGCATTGGCTTCCTGTAGCCATTATGCTAGTCTGGCCTGAGCCAGATATTTCTATGCCTGATGAAAAAGGTGTTGGAATATGTATGTGGCATTGTTTAAATGCTAATGTTTTCAAGGGGCAAGTTTCGAGGGTATACAGTTCCCAGATAATTTGATTAGTTCCAATGTCCAAACTGGCCCTTTTGATATTGACTCCACCCCTTTTCTTGCAGACCCAACATACATCTTTTTTAAAAATCCCAAATTCGATTAAAGTTCGTAGTTTCTTCCATGTGCACTTTAGGATTTCAAACTTTCTGGTAGATAGTTCCAAATTAAATTCCCTTTCCTATGAGTCCAAACACTGGGGGGGGGGGGTCTCCATGAATGCACCCCCTTTTATCTCCTGCAGGCCTTGTCTGCTCTTTTAAAATTCATTTGTGTCCCAAAGTTTTCCTTCCATCGGTTTCAATTCACAGCACAGACTGATCCCACAGCCCTTTCCTTCTGGGTAAAATGAGGGGGTTTTCGTCCTCCCCTACATAATCCCCCATCTGACACAGTCAGACACCACTCGAGTGTGTCAAAGTTCAGGGTGGTGAGAAAACCCTAGGTCTCCCAAATTGCCCAACTTTCCCCAGTTTAACTCTAAACTGATCCCGTCGATATATATCGTAATTCCTTTTAACGCGGTACTAAACACAGAAATCCAACAGGTTACAATACACGACAGCAACATACATATATTTACTTAAGGTTACAGCAGTAATTGTACATTGAGTCTCATTTCAGTCTCAAACATAAAACAAAGAAACCTGCCCTGCAAACTCCCCAGGAGCCATGTATGAAAAACGCAGTCACCCCTGGAAATAACAAAACCGCCTAAGTGTCGCGGTCAAGCTTTGTTTACACACCTTGAGTGTTTAGCAACGGCTCTCTTAGCTGTGTAGTAGCCTGAGGAACTGCGTTCTTTTTCTTTTTCTCCTGAGCTTACAGCTTGTAACTAGCAGATAAGCTACAATCAGGAGTTGGCCGATCACCAAGGCATGTGATTCCACCCGGATCCATGCAAGTATGTCTGCCCGTATTCCCAAATCCCACCATGCTGGGGGTTTAATCTGGGCAATCTCCCCTGCTAGAATTTCAGTTTTCTGCTCCATGGTGTAAAAATGTTTTTGTGACAAATCCACTGCCTGGAGGAGGGCTGTAAGTTTCTCAGGTAGTGGGGCAATGGGATAGCCAAACTGGGCGACATATTGTTGTAGGTGGCTGAGGTTGTTTTGTACCGTGAGGTGAATCGTGGAAGGTTCAGGGATGGGTGTGATTCTGGTGTGTGCCACTTGAACCTCTGCCCTGGGTTTAAAGCAAAAGCTGCTGTACGGTATTGGACACCACCTTCCCGGTCCGTGTTCATACCGTTGGGCACTTGTGGTGACACAATATGTCCTACCGCCTACATATGCTACCTGTGGAGGCATGTGGTTAGGGGCCATTACCTCCATTGTGCAATTGATAGGCTCTGCCCCAGCAGTGCTGAACCTGCATTGTGGCCTTGCAAAAGCGTTCAAGTGCTGGGGGCACAGGATTACCTGTGCTCCCCTGCTCCGACAACCCGAGATGTCTGTACCTGTCACAGTGTGCTCCCACATTGTGACATAAGGTGGGACCTCTTGGAATCGAACATGCACCCCTCCACGAATGACTCCCACATTCTCCACTTGGTACAGGGGTGCTGGTCGTGGGGACGCCCCCATCACGGGCATCCTGACCACCACACCCATGATGGTATGATTTGACTTTCCACAGTCCACCGGTACCGGGTAGGCTTCCGACGCTACACGAAGTTGGCAAGGACTCAAAACATTATCATAAGGGTGCAGTACTGCTAAGTGCTGGTTGCTGATCCAGGAGGGGACCTGTCCCTGTCTCAGATCCTCGAGGTTACTCCGTCCCTCTCCCAGCAACCAGGCCCCATAGAGCACGCACACCTCATTTTGGGCGGCTTGATCGGAGGCATTTCTATCCTCCCGAATCAAGGCGTTTACAGCCCTGGCTTGTGCCTCCAATTGAGAGATAATCTCCTTTAAGTGAACTGTCATTGCCACCTCTTCGTGGAGCGCGGATCCCACTACGGTATTCTCGTCCCCCAGGACTTTACGCAGCTGATTCTTTAACACATTTATCTGGAGGGCCAGCTGCATGTTATCCAAACTGTTTATGGCGGACGCCCCGGTGTTAAACCCCGTAAGAATGTCATTTAAAGTGCCACGTCTCTGCCTGCCCGGTTCGGCCCTATCCCACTGTTTATACAAGTCTGTCACTTTGACATCCCCGAAGTCCAGTTCATAGAACTTCCGGAACATCTCCCGCAGCAGAGCCTGGTATAACAGCTCGGTTTCCCGGGGACACCACGTAGGTAGGCGGACTTCTGTCAGATTTAGCACCACTGATGCCACTGCGTAGTGTACCCCCTGATAAAATAGTTTCTCGGTAGGGACCAACACTAAACCATTCCCCGGCCCCCTGGTTGTTGTCGGGCACTCGTGTGGGATGGTGGGCTTGGCCGTGGGTGGGGGTTTTCTTTCCCAAACTACAAGTTCGGTGGCATTTATTGGTATCCGGGGATTGGGGATCACACACGCCTCCCCGCTGCGATCCCATACCACCCCATCCCCGACATCCTGCCACCACCTATAAAAAGCAATGGAGACCCCCTCTGAACCCACGCGAGTGGATCCCCACATACACAAATAAATTCCTTGGTCGTACGCCCACCATTTCTCCCAGCACACCGTTACCCCGCCAGATGACCCCATGATGGTTCGGTAGGTATCATTATCCAGACGTTCCCAGTCCGAGTGTCGGTCTCCCATGTCCCTCTTGAGCTTTCTGAGCCACCACCACCGTCCCAGAGGTATGTCCCCTTGGCAAGTTAGGCGCACCTTCCTGCCTTCTGTCACTCTCACTCTGGAAGTGGCCACAATGATCTCCGGGCAGGGGATAGAGGCCTCTCCGTAGGTAAAGTCCTTATGGTTGGAGTACTTGGTGGAGTTCGATCCCAACCACCCAGGCCATTTCCCCTTGTGGGAGTAGGTGACCCAGCCATCCGCCGCCGGAGTCCCTTCTCCTGTAGTCACTGTCGGCGCTCTGCCCCCGAAGCATCCGAAAACTAGGGAGTCCTCGGTGTCCCTTCGGTGCCCGGTGCAGATCCTTAGCGATACCAGCATCACTAACGTCCAGTAGGGAGGTGTTGACATCTGAAAGGCAAGAAGAACATGGCCTTGCCTTGAGAGACCTCTCCAGGCTCGGCCCACTTAACATGTTCCAAACACACAAAATGCTGTACCCAACCGTCACTGCCTTACCTAAACACATATACACACAACACAAAGTAACAAAACAGGAAGGGAAAATATACACACCGCCACCCGTCCCCGGGTGGCCAGGCTATATCCTGTCACTGTACAGGCGTCGTCGACCACTCGGCTGACCGTACCCTGGGGACCAGGATGCCCTCCGCTGAGGGGCTCGTATAATCCCCCTTAATGAGTCTTGTGCTGCCCTCCAAGGCCCTCCCGAGCCCCGGATAATCGGTGGGAGACCCTTGCTAGCGCAACAGAGCACCCTCCCTGTTGTCTTTCGCCGTATCGGTCTGGGGCGGGAGGCTAAGTAAACAGGGGACCACGGCGCCCTGGGCTGTGGCACTCTGTTACTCCTCCTTACTGTCAGTGCAGAGTCCCACGTTATGGGCTGCAATGCCATCTCCTCCACCTCTTGGGCTAGCCCCAGCTGATCCACCATGGGAGGTTCAGCTTCCCCTCGGACCTTGCTAATGGTAGAGCCTTTCTCCCTATTCTGTTAGTGGGCTGGGAACCTCTACCCAGTGGCGGGATAGCCTTACAGGAGCAGTGAACCAGCCCCGGCTGTAGAGCTTCGGGGCCCGCTGCCTCCTCCGGAGCCTCCAAATCCACCGGGGCCTGTTCCTCCCCCAGTGCCTGATTCCCTTCCCTTGCTCGTCCCCTCTGTTTTTTACCTCTTTTGGGGTCAAACAATTTACATTAATGTGATACCACTTCACCCGGCGAGGCAGTCGAACCACATCGACCATAGGGCTAGCCTTGTCGACTATGCTGTATGGTCCCATATATAATGCTTCAAAAACCCCGACCCGAGCATAGTTCCTCACCATGACCTGGTCCCCTATCTCCCATTCGTGGTGTTTGCTGGGTTCTAGCAGCAATCGGTTACTCTGATGCTGTCTGCCCATGTTACTAACAGCCTGCCAGTGAATCTGTTTGAGGTGTTCAAACAGGTTCCTGACAAACCGGTCCCGGTTCACCTCTTGGAGCTGCCCTTCGGTGAGAACCGGCGCCAACACATGCACTGGGGTTCTCATGATCCGGCCCGTCATCAGCTCATGGGGTGAGTACCTTGTGCTCTTTGACTGACTGGCCCGGATTCCCATGAGGACCAACGGTAAGACCTCCACCCACTTGTTCGGTGAGTCTCCCGTCTCCTTGCGCAGCCTTTCCTTTAGGGTCCGGTTCAGGCGTTCTACGGGGCCTGAGGACTGAGGGTTGTAGGCGACATGCCATTTGGCTCTTATCCCCAGCACCTTTAGGGTGGCCTGCATCACCTGGCCGGTGAAGTGGCTTCCCCGGTCGGACTCCACGATTTGAGGTAGACCCCACCAAGAGAACACCTCCCTCACCAGGATTTTTGCAGTCCCCACCGCGGTAGCTGTTCGGCAAGAGAAGGCTTCCACCCACTTGGAAAACACATCCACCAGGACGAGGCAGTATTTATAACCTCCCTGGGCGGCTGGTTGGGGTCCGATGTAGTCGATCTGGATCGACTGCCATGGTCCCTCTACCCGCCTGACGTGTCCCATAGACGCCTTCCTTTTCTGAGGGTCTGGGTTGTTTGCAGCGCAAACCAGACAGCTTGCACAGAAGTTGCGGACGTCTTCCCGGAGGTCTGGCCACCACCCTGCCTTTTCTACCCGTTGCCAGGTAGATTCCGGCCCAGGGTGTCCCGCACCTGGACCCTCATGGGTTGTGGCGGCACTACCCATTTGTCCCCTTTAAACAACATGCCTTCCCGCACAGCAATATCGACAGCTCTGTATGGGCCCTCCGCCTTTTCCCCCCTTTTGATAGCAGCCAAGGCAGCCTTCAGAACCGGATCCTGCATCTGGACTACTTTAAGGTCCGGGGCCGCAGCCGCCCCTACGCTCCCTTGTGTCCCTGGCTTGCTTCTTGCTGCTGCTATCCTGCCTGCCTCGTATGGGTCCCATGGGCGACCTGTGCGAGCACCTTCCCTTGCCAGCAGGTCTGCCTGCTGGTTACCTTCCCCCCGTGGCTCAGTTTTGGAGTGGGCCTTTACCTTATGGATATATACATCCCCGGTTTCTCCCACTGCAGCCACGATCTTTTCTAGCAGGGGTTTGGTCACAAGGGGCTTCCCATCCGCAGAGGTGTACCCCCGGCGTGACCAAATCGCCAGATATTCTGTAGACGAATTGCAAGTGAACATGCTGTCCGAGCAATTCGTGTATGGGGTAGGGAATTCCTCGGGGTGTGTGACCACATACATCACCACCGAGAGTTCCGCCTGCTGGGCGCTCAGGGTGCATGGGAGTTTAAGAGCCAAGGCAATTCCTGCCTTGGGATCCCAAACTCCACAGCCCGTGAGTCTTGTACCCGCGGACACTGAACTGGAGCCATCAACGTAGGTCTCGCGGCCTGTGGGGTGTATCCCTGCCCGAAATCCAAAGTTAATGTCCCATACTCCCTCCACAGAGCATCGATGCGGCTGCCCTGGATAGATTAAATTTGCTGCGAGCCTGGGCTCGCAGAGGCCCTTGACCTTTAAAGTCATTTGGGAGAGGAGGAGGGTCCAGCGAGTGATTCTAGCACTGCTCACTGTCCCGTCCTTAATCCTCCCGTCCAACAGCATCTGCGTCGGGGTATGATGGGTGTGGAGTGTAATGGGGGATATTCCGGTAAAGATCTGAGCTCTCTTTACTGCCCAGTGGGTGGCAAGCAAGTGCCTCTCACAATTGGAGTATCCCTTTTCTACCTCCGTGAGGACCCTGGAGGAGTACACCACTGGTCTCAGCTGACCGTTTCGCCCCTGGAGCAACACTGCACTTAAGCTGTCGCCATTGGCTGCCACCTCCAGGAAGAATTCCTCCCCCCCATCAATTGCCCCTAGGGCTGGTGCTACCTGCAGGTCTCTCTTAAGACGGACAAATGCTGCCTCACAGCCCTTGTCCCATTCCCACTCGACCCCCTTATGTAGGAGTCTGAGCAGAGGGGCAGCAGTGGCTGCATAGTCCTTGATGAAGTCCCTACAGTAGCCAGTGATTCCTAGGAAAGACCTTACCCCCGACACATCCCTAGGGACAGGGAGTTCCTGCACTGCCTTTCTTCTAGCCTCATCAATGGCCCTTTCTCCTGCCCTTATCGTCAGGCCCAGGAATTTTACCTCTCCTAGACCTATCTGGGCTTTCTTGGGGTTAACTTTAAAACCCCCTTCCTTCAGTGAGACCAGCAGTTCGGCCAGCAGTGGACCGTGTTCCTCACTGCTGTCTGTGAACAACAACAGGTCGTCCACATACTGGACCAGCTGGTGTGGCTGGCTGAGGCCTTTTAAGCAGTTCGCCATGCATTGGTGAAAGATGCTGGGACTATTATGAAAGCCCTGTGGGAGGCAGCTCCATGTATACTGCTGTTCCCGGAAGGTGAAGGCAAACTTGTACTGGTCTTCCCTCAGTACAGGGATAGACCAGAACCCGTTGGATATGTCCAACACTGTGAACGTGGTTGCGGATGCAGGGATTTCCCCTATCAGATCCGCAGCCGCCGCTACTGTGGGGGCACAAGCTGGGATGTTTTTATTGAGCACTCTATAATCCACCGTAGCCCTCCAAGAATTATCCGGTTTCCTAACCGGCCAAAGCGGGGAGTTGACATGGGTGGCTATGGGTCTCAAAACACCCTGCTCGACAAGCGAGCTTAAAGCTGTCTCCAAGTCTGCTTCTGCCTCTCGGGGAAAGCTATACTGCTTTTTCAGGCAGGACATGGGATCCCCATCTATTCTAACCTCCACTCCTGTGACTCTCCCACAATCGTGTTTATGGGTGGCAAATGCTGCAAGATTTGCTTGCACATAGGCTCGGTACTCGGCCGGGGTGTTACCGACCAGAACCTCCAGGTCGTAACCCCCTTTTGGCTTCATTGTACACAGAGTCCCTTTTCCCTGTTTCTTATCAATAACCATGACTTCTCCCTCTGCTCCCGTGCCCACTGTGCCCCATAGACAGTGATTCCTCAAATCTACTAGGATCTGGCGAGTGATGATAAAATCAGCCCCCAAAATCCCTTTTCCCACCTGCTCCCAGTTCATCAGGACGCACTTCTATTGTGTTTGGAGTGCTCCTAAACGAACTGCGAGCGGGACTGAGAAAAACCCAGCCTTCTCATTACCTGTGAACCCAACTAGTTGATACGGCACCCCGTTTGATAGAGGTGAGGTTGCGGGGTCCTCCAAATGGACTATCGTGCTGGAAGCACCAGTGTCCAAAAGGTAGGTACCCAATACACCCTCAACCTCCATCTTGACCCAGGGTCGTCCCCAGGGGTCGTATTCTAGTGGGCACAGGTATGCAGGCTAGGTCTGGGCTAGTCACGGCCTCTGTACTGGCAGGGTTGCTGTTGCCGTGGCTACCTTCCCAGTCCCCTCCAGTGCTGTCCTCACTGCAGCTACTATCTGGTCAAGGGATAGTGAGGAGCTCACTCCACTTCCCTCACTCTGGGCGGCTCCTGAACGACTTCTCCCCCCATATCTCTTTACTGGGCTCCTGCAATCCCTTTTAAAATGCCCAGCTTTCCCGCACCCATAGCACACTCCCTCCTTATCAGACGAGCGGCCACCCTCCTGGTGCCATTCCCTTTTGGGAATCGGGTTGGGTTTTACTTAATTTACCCGACCTTTGGAGGTTTTCTCCTCCTCCCCTCCTCCATTCCGTTGGACCAGTGCCAGTTGCCTGACCACTGCTTCCTCGGTGAGGTTGGGGTCCCGGGAATCGAACCACAGTTCTGCCCTGGCCTTGAGCCGGGGCAAGCAGTTTGCCACCAGCATCCTCAGCCAGCGGCCAGTCTGTACCGCGGAAAGATTCGCCCGGTCGAGGAGCTCCCCACATGCTGCGTGGTATACCACCCACAGCCTGTCCGCAAACACCTGCGGGGTTTCCCCTGCGTGCTGCCTTGTCCTTTCGACCCGTTCGAAAGGACTGCCGTCATCGAAGCCCATAGCCTCAAGGATGGCCCTCTGGACCTCAGTAAATGTACGCTGTCCCCTCCGGCATTCTGCCGGTAGGGCCTGGTACAATTTGCTGTCCAGAGAGAAGAGCAGCAGCTTGGCTGTCTCTTCCTCGTCACACCCATTGATTTCCCCTGCCTGCATCACCTCCATGAAGTGAATAGACGGGTCCCCACTGCGAGTGAGTTTGGCCAAATGGGCCACCATGGCCCTGAGTGATTGAACTCCATGGGGAATAATAAAGTCGCTCTCCAGCGCTCCCTGACCTTGGCCGCCTCCCTGTGGAGGACCGTACTTGCGCTGCTTGACCGGGCACATCTGCCCTGGTTCAGGATCTTTCTGCGCTGGTCCCTCTACCTCCGGTTGTCCCACCATACCCGGTGCAGCAGACAGTGCCTGGTCGCCTGATCCAGCCCTTAACTGACCCTCGACTTCAGCCTCACATCCCTGCTGCCAAACAGGACACATTGATCCTGCCCCCAGCCCTGGGTATGCTACTACCTGCGTGCCCCGCCCCTCCTGGTACCCCACCGGACAAACCACCGGTGCCTCAGGAGGTGGTCGGGCGCCTCTTGCCTTTGGATTCTCCTCTACCCCCCAATGCTCTCCTTTGTCCCCTGTGGACCCTCCAGGTCCTATCAGGGCGACCATCCCCTTTGCCTGGGATAGAGCGTGGGTGAGAGTTTTAATCCTCTCCTGGCAGGGACCGTGATCTGCAAACTCACTGCTACTGGCCACTTTATAGGCTGCCTGTACGTCTTTTAATTTATTCTCCAGTTCCCAAATTTTCTGGGTGTACCGAGAGTTCTATTCCCGGAGGGACCCCTCACTACCCTTGGCCTCAGTGACCTGACACTGAAGATAGTCCCGGCTATTTCGGAAGGTCTCCTCCAACTGCCGGTTCCTTTGCTGCTCCCCAGCTAATTCGGCCAGCAGGTTGTCCCCAACCACAGCCCGGATAGCAGAGAGCTCCTCTGATTTCTGAAGACTCTGTTCCAAGTCCTTCACCCGCTGGTCGAGCTTTCGGACTTGGCGGGTGAAGCAGATAAGCCAGATGGCCTTTTCCACCCTGTGGTTGTGGTCCTTCCCTGCTGTCCACTGAGCAGCAGCATCCACTGGGCGCTCTGCCCGTGTGAGGGCTTGCACCCAAGGTTTGGTGAGGTTCACCTTGCCAAAAATGTATGAGGAAATTCTCTCCTCCATTTTAGTTTCCTCTCTTATCACCTCATCTGTTATATTAGTTCCAATGTCCAAACTGGCCCTTTTGATATTGACTCCACCCCTTTTCTTGCAGACCCAACATACATCTTTTTTAAAAAATCCCAAATTCGATTAAAGTTCGTAGTTTCTTTCATGTGCACTTTAGGATTTCAAACTTTCTGGTAGATAGTTCCAAATTAAATTCCCTTTCCTATGAGTCCAAACACTGGTGGGGGGGGGGGAAGTTTTCCTTCCATCGGTTTCAATTCACAGCCCAGACTGATCCCACAGCCCTTTTCCTTCTGGGTAAAATGAGGGGGTTTTCGTCCTCCCCTACAGTTCATCGGAGAACTCACATAAACTAGCCAGCCTCCGAAGTTCTGCCACAAAGTCAGGTATGCTCTGGCCCACACAGCGTCTATCGTTGTAGAACCTGTGTCTGGCCATGTGTAGGCTGCTCGCTGGCTTCAGGTGGTCTCTCACCAGTGTGCTCAACTCTTCAAATGACTTGCTTGCTGGTTTCTCGGGTGCCAGCAGGTCCTTCATTAAGGCGTATGTTTTCAAGCCATAGCTGGTCAAGAGATGGGCTCTTCTCTTGTCTGCCTTATCATCGCCCAACCAATCTTTAGTTACCAAGCTTTGCTGGAGCCTTTCTATAAAGTCCTCCCAATTATCTCCAGCATTGTATTTCTCATCTGAGCTGTTGGTAGCCATTCTGTGGATTCTGTGATCCCGTAACTCGTCGCCACTGTAAAGTCCTGACCCTGCAGTACAGACTTACACGAGGCACATGCTGAAGTCAAGGTCACTCAGGACCTGCACCTTTATTTCACAGCTCTGGAATGCCGCACTTGCTTGAGACTTGCCTTTATATATCTGTGTGGGACAGGTGTGCAGTGTCTCCTGCAAGTGCACCCCTGGTGGTAAAGTATGCTTGTGGTTACAGGTCATATCTAGTTACAGTCATGTATAGCATGGTAAAATACAGTTATATACAGTGGTATGAGATACATGACACCTTTGCAGATTTTCTGTGTCCTCCTCACAACTTGCTTTCCCACCTATCTTTGTATCACCAGCAAACTTGGCCACATTACACTCAGTCCCTTCATCCAAGTCATTAATATAGATTGTAAATAGTTGAGGACCCAGCACCGATCCCTGTAGCACCCTACTAGTCACTGTTTGTGCACTTTTATCTTGTGCAGTAACCTTTTATGCGGCACATTATCAAATGCCTTCTGGAAATCCAAATGCACCACACTTACTGGTTCCCCTTAAGCTGAGAGGTGATTTAGCCATAGTGGACTGGAAATAGCATCTTGAAGGTAAATCAGTGTCAGAGCAGTGGGAGGCATTAAAGGAGAAGATCCGGAGGGTTCAGGCCAAACATGTGCCCTTAAAGAAAAAAGGTAGGACGAACAAATTTAGAGCCCTCTGGATGTCTAAGGTCATACAGGGTAGGATAAAGAAAAAAGGGAAGCTTATTGCAGATATCAAGGGCTAAATACTGCAGAATCTCTAGAGGAGTATAGAAATTCCAGGGGTGAAATTAAAAAAGATATCAGGAAAGCAAAGAGAGAGTATGAAAATTCTTGGCAAGTAAATTCAAGGAAAACCTAAAGATATTTTATAAATATATTAAAAACAAGATTATAACTAAAGAAAGGATAGGGCCTATTAGAGACCATGAGGGTAATCTTTGTGTGGAGGTGGAAGATGTGGGTATGCTTCCAAATGAATACTTTGCGCCTGTTTTCACAAAAGAGAGGTGCAATGCAGACACTGCTATCGAGGAGGAGTGTGAAATATTAGATGAAATAAACATAGTGAGAGAGGAGATATTAAGGAATTTAGCAGCTTTGAAAGTGGATAATTCCCCAGGCCCGGATGAAATGTATCTCAGGCTGTTAAGCAAAGCAAAAGAGGAAATAGCAGATGCTTTGACCATCATTTTCCAATCCTATCTGGCTACAGGTGTGGTGCCAGAGGACTGGAGAACTGCTAATGTTGTACCTTTTTTTAAAAAGGGAGAAAGGGATAGACCGAGTAATTTCAGGCCAGTCAGCCTAACCTCAGTGGTGGGAAAATTATTGGAAAAAAATCCTCAGGGACAGGATAAATCTTCATTTGGAAAGGGAAGGATTAATCAGAGACAGTCAGCATGGATTTGTCAAGGGAAGGTCATGTCTGACTAACTTGATTGAAATTTTCGAAGAGGTAACAAGGAGGATCGATGAGGACAGTGCGTATGGTGTACTGTATATGGATTTTAGCAAAGCTTTGGATAAGGTCCCACATGGCAGTCTGGTCACAAAAGTAAAAACCCATGGGATCCAGGGCAAAGTGGCAAGTTGGATCCAAAATTGGCTCAGAGGCAGGAAGCAAAGGGTAATGCATGATGGGTGTTTTTGTGACTGGAAGGCAGTTTCCAATGGGGTTCCGCAGGGCTCAATACTGGGTAATTTGCTTTTTGTGTTAAACATCAATGCGGTGTGATTAAGAAGTTTGCAGATGATATTAAAGTCGGTTGTGTGGTTGATAATGAAGAAGAAAGCTGTAGACTGCAGGAAGATATCAATCAACTGGTCAGGTGGGCAGAACAGTGTCAAATGGAATTTAATCCGGAGAAGTGTGTGGTAATGCATTTGGGGAGGGCTAACAAGGAAAGGGAATGCATATTAAACGGTGGGCCAGTCTGAAGTGTAGAAGAACAAGGGGACCTTGGAGTGCATGTCCACAGATCCCTGAAGGTAGCAGGCCAGGTAGATAAGGTGGTTAAGAAGGCATACGAAATGCTTGCCTTTATTAATGAGGCCTAGACTACAAGAGCGGGGGGGGGATGTTATGCTTGAACTGTATAAAACACTGATAAGACCACAGCTGGAGTAGTGCGTGCAGTTCTTGTCACCGCATTACAGGAGCGTGGGCAAGTACAGCAGGAGCGGAGAGAGATAGTGGAGGGATGTGATCGGGGCCCAGGAGAGGTGTGAGTTCGGGGCCCTGGGGCAGCATGGGCCAGCCCACACTGCGATATGTGTGCGCACTAGGTCCGTGCAGCAGAGCAGGTCTCCAGTCGTCTTAGATAACCCTTGCCACTGGGCCAAGGCCTGGTTCTGTCAAGCCCGTGTGGTGGCTGGTGTGCAACAGCCACCACACGTTAAAAAAATCCACGCACAGGCATCTTCTACCCTTCAGGATGTAGTTCAGGACTGGAATATTAGGTCCATCATTGAAACACATGTGAACTCATCTTTTTTTGACATGGAAGCAAGTCATCCTCATTTCAAGGGACTGCCTATGATGATGATGATGATCACAGGAAGGATGTGATTGCACTGGAGAGGGTACAGAGGAGATTTACGAGGATGTTGCTGGGAGTTATGAGGACAGATTGGATAGGCTGGGTTTATTTTCCTTGGAACATAGGAGGCTGAGGGGAGACCTCATTGAGGGGTATAAAATTATGAGGGGCCTAGATATAGTGAATAGAACGGGCCGATTTCCCTTAGCAGAGGGGTGTCAATAACCAGGGGGCATAAAATTAAAGTAATTGGCAGAAGGTTTAGAGTGGAATTGAGGGGAAATTTCTTAACGCAGAGGGTTGTGGGGGTCTGGAACTCACTGCCTGAAAGGGTGGTAGAGGCATAAGAACATAAGAAATAGGAGCAGGAGTAGGCCATATGGCCCCTCGAGCCTGTTCCACCATTTAATACGATCATGGCTGATCCGATCATGGACTCAGGTCCACTTCCCCGCCCGCTCTCCATAACCCCTTAATCCCTTATCGTTTAAGAAACTGTCTATTTCTGTCGTAATTTATTCAATGTCCCAGCTTCCACAGCTCTCTGAGGCAGCAAGTTCCACAGATCCACAACCCTCTGAGAGAAGAAATTACTCCTCAGCTCAGTTTTAAATGGGTGGCCCCTTATTCTAAGATTATGTCCTCTAGTTCTAGTCTCTCCTATCAGTGGAAACATCCTCTCTGCATCGTGTCAAGCCCCCTCATAATCTTATACGTTTCGATAAGATCACCTCTCATTCTTCTGAATTCCAATGAGTAGAGGCCCAACCTACTCAACCTTTCCTCATAAGTCAACCCTCTCATCTCCGGAATCAACCTTGTGAACCTTCTCTGAACTGCCTCCAAAGCAAGTATATCCTTTCATAAATATGGAAACCAAAACTCCATGCAGTATTCCAGGTGTGGCCTCACCAATACCCTGTACAACTGAAGCAAGATTTCTCTGCTTTTTTACTCCATCCCCTTTGCAATAAAGGCCAAGATTCCATTGGCCTTCCTGATCAATTGCTGTACCTGCATACTTACCTTTTGTGTTTCATGCACAAGTACCCCCAGGTCCCGCTGTACTGCAGCACTTTGCAATCTTTCTCCATTTAAATAATAATTTGCTCTTTGATTTTTTTTCTGCCAAAGTGCATGACCTCATATTTTCCAACATTATACTCCATCTGCCAAATTTTTGCCCACTCACTTAGCCTGTCTATGTCCTTTTGCAGATTTTTTGTGTCCTCCTCACACATTGCTTTTCCTCCCATCTTTGTATCATCAGCAAAGTTGGCTACGTTATACTCGGTCCCTTCATCCAAGTCGTTAATATAGATTGTAAATAGTTGGGGTCCCAGCACTGATCCCTGTTGCACCCCACTGGTAACTGATTGCCAACCCGAGAATGAACCATTTATCCCAACGCTCTGTTTTCTGTTAGTTAGCCAATCCTCTATCCATGCTAATATATTACCCCCAAACCCGTGAACCTTTATCTTGTGCAGTAACCTTTTATGTGACACCTTGACAAATGCCTTCCAGAAGTCCAAATACACCACATCCACTGGTTCCCCTTTATCCACCCTGTCCGTTACATCCTCAAAGAATTCTAGCAAATTTGTCAAACATGACTTCCCCTTCATAAATCCATGTTGACTCTGCCTGACCGAATTTTGCTTTTCCAAATATCCTGCTACTGATTTTTTAATAATGGACTCCAACATTTTCCCAACCACAGTGTTAGGCTAACTGGTCTATAGTTTCCTGCTTTTTGTCTGCCTCCTTTTTTAAATAGGGGTGTTACATTTGCAGTTTTTCAATCTGCTGGGACTTCCCCAGAATCCAGGGAATTTTGGTAAATTACAACCAATGCATCCACAATCCCTGCCACTACTTCTCTTCTGACCCTGGGATGCAAGCCATCAGGTCCAGGGGATTTATCTTCCTTTAGTCCCATTATCTTACTGAGTACCACCTCCTTAGTGATTGTGATTGTATTAAGTTCCTCCTCCCCTATAGCCCCTTGACTATCCACTGTTGGAATATTATTAGTGTCCTCTATCGTAAAGACTGATACAAATATTTGTTCAGTGTTTCTGCCATCTCCATGTTCCCCATTACTAATTCCCCAGTCTCGTCCTCTAAGGGACCAACATTTATTCTAGCCCCTCTTTTCCTTTTTATATACCTATAGAAATTTTTTCTATCTGTTTTTATATTTCATGCTAGTTTATTTTCATAGTCGATCTTCCCTTTCTTAATCATTTTTTTAGTCATTCTTTGTTGGCTTTTAAATGCTTCCCAAGCACTCACCACATTTAAAAAGTACTTGGATGTGCACCTGAAGTGCTGTAACCTGCAGGGTTACGGACCTAGAGCTGGAAAGTGGGATTAGGCTGGATAGCCTCTTGTTAGCCGGCACGATGGGTTGAAATGGCCTCCTTCCGTGCTGTAAACTTCTATGATTCTAGGATCCACCCTGCTCGTTGCATCCGCAAAGAACTCCAGCAGATTTGTCAAACATAATTTCCCTATCATAAAACCATGCTAACTCTGCTTGATTGAATTATGCTTTTCCAAATGTCCTGCTATTGCTTCCTTAATAATGGACTCCAGCATTTTCCCAACGACAGATGTTAGGCTAACTGGTCTATAGTTTACTGCTTTTTGTCTGCCTCCTTTTTAAAAAAGGGGTGTTACATTTGCAGTTTTCCAATCCGCTGGGACCTCTCCAGAATCCATGGAATTTTGGTAGATTACAACCAATGCATCCATTATCTCTGCAGCCACTTCTTTTAAGACCCGAGGATGCAAACCATCAGGTCCAGGGGACTTGTCCACCTTTAATTCCATTATTTTACCGAGTACTTTTTCTTTAGTGATAGTGATTGTTTTAAGTTCCTCCCTCCCTATTGCCCCTTGATTATCCATTATTGGGATGTTTTTAGTGTCTTCCACCGTGAAGACCGATACAAAATATTTGTTCAAAGTCTCTGCCATTTACTTTAGCTACTCTCTTCCCTTTTATATACCTATAGAAGCTCTTACTATCCAGCCACCCCCGCAGGCATGGAATGGTCTGTTCCTGATGGTGGGAATCGGCCAGTTCCAGAGCACATTGGGGAGGCTGGGACCGTGCGTCATTCCCTGGTACCACACATTGTGAGAGCAGGAGCCATCAGACATTCATGGAGGCAGAAAAGTGGGGGGCGAGCAAGAGAGAAGTCAGCTGAGTGGAAGCTTGTGGTCACCTGTCCTAGTATCTCTTTATTTGCTTCGGTGTCAAATTTTGTCTGATAATCACTCCTGTGAAGCGCCTTCGGATGTTTTATTCTGTTAAAGACGCTATATAAATGCAAGATGTTCTCTGTAGAACCGTCTACTGGAGTGAATTGACACCATCGTTCAACCCAAATTAATAACAATAATCGGCTTCTAATGATGCATGATTTGTGCTGGGGGCTGAAGTAACACAGAGTGTGCCAGCACTGCTCATACATCCAAAAGGTAATATGCAGAAGCGGAACTCTGTTTGTGCAGAAGTGGAAACCGTGGTACAACTCAAAGCACTAGGAACCACAAATGACCTAAAGGCCAGGATTATAGTGTCTGACCAGAGATAGTGGCTCTGTCGATGCCGTGAGCATAACAGTGAGATGCAAACTTTAAAGCCAGCTGATTCATTTTTATTTTGTTGTCTCCATTTTATGGCCCGACGAGGATTATTGCAGGGAGCCCAGTAGCATTACATTTGTGCGGGCATTGCCATTCCAGTGGGATCAGGTGAGATATGGTATTGAATGAACATGTCACATATTTCAGTGAAGGTTTTTGTCCTGTGTATATTTTAAGTCTACCTGACCTCACAATGTTAACAGAGTGAAGGGCAGCTAACTCATAGGTCTCTCTCAAAACTCACTTGGATTATAGCCTCTTTTTGGCGCTTCCATCATTTTGAAATATGCACGTGCGAGATTTCGAGGGCGCGACTCCCCATTAAGGAAGTCCTAAATGCAAAAGGAATCCAGAAATACCATGGGCTTCACATCATTCCTGTGCTCCCCCCTTCCCATGTCCATTAATAGCACAGCCAATGGAGCATTCCACTACACTCCTACCTTAAATAGCAGTGCTTGATCTAGGAATTCTGTGGTATCCCCTGCTCTCCCTTTATTAAATGGCAGCATTTCCTCATTCACCGTAGCCCGGAGTCAGTTAAGTTCAGCAAACTCACTTGAGGAACACTGTGTAATCAGACATGGGGAGTTGCTAGCATATTTTGATGCGGGTACTGAATCCCTATAAATTCAATGTACCTCTTGGGTCTAAACATTTTCTTGGCTGCAATCCAATTGAGACCCTGCAGAGAAAGCAGAGACTGAGATTCTTCACTTGTGGACGATCTTAGTCACAAGTCACGTTGGGTCAACCCGTTATTTTCAGACCACGACTGCTCCCCAGTTACTGAAAGCATCTCCACTCCATATATACTTGGTTAGGATTTAAAGCTGAAATTTATAACCTGCAGACTTGCAACATGTCCCGGGCATTGCTTCAAATGAATGCCACATTGGAATGTCACAGTAAAAGTTTTATTTTATTGTAGTTTGGGTATTATAATACAATATAATATTTTGATCAACACTAGGCACCATAAATATAACACCAATAAATCCCATAGGGAATTCAGGAGAAACGTCTTTACCCAAAGAGTGGTGAGAATGTGGAACTCGCTGCCACATAGAGTGGTTGAGGCAAATGAGAGAGAAAGAAATGCTGATGGGGTTAGGTGAAGTAGGGTGGGAGGAGCATAAACACCGGCATAGACCAGCTGGGCCAAATGGCCCGTTTCTGTGCTGTGGATTCTATATAATTCTATGTAATCAGCTTTACAATGACCGAAAAAATCAAATTTAGTTTTCATGGCGATGGATTTTTACCAGGATTTTGGGACTCACATTCCATGAAAACGGCAAACCAATCACTTGACCATGACCTTTTGTTTTTCGACAATCTACACCCTCATACACTTTGCTTATAGGCAGCAGCTTGAGGGTAAACTCCTTGATGCCCCACTCACAGTGGCCACCCATGCTGAAAGGGAGTGCAGGTCTGGGATAGGACTAACATGGTGTAGTGCCAATTCTCTGACCCCCTGCTCCATTTGAGCAAGGCTTCCCACTCGCACTAAAGGATCGATGCCTTTAACCTGTAGACTGATGAGTCTGTTGCCAAACTCCCATGTACTGCTGCAGTAGTGTTATTGTTTCAAATGTTTTAAATGGTGGTCCACTCTTCCCTCTCATACCAGCCAATCTCCCACTCTACTCCAGCGCAATACTGAGGGAGTCCTGCTCTGTCGGAGATGCCGTCCTTAAAAGGCGAAATTAAACCAAGGCCCTGACTACCATCTCAGGTGGACGTAAAAGATCCCATTCGATAAGGTGAAACATAAAAGTTGTTACACAAGATAAGGGCTCATGGGATTGGAGGTAATGTATTAGTATGGATAGAGGATTTGTTAATGGACAGAAAGCAGAGAATTGGGATAATCGGGTCATTTTCAGCTTGGCAGGATGTAACTAGTGGGGTGCCGCAAGGATCAGTGCTTGGGCCTCAGCTATTTACAATTTATATTACTGACTTAGATTAAGTGTAATGTATCCAAGTTTGCTGACGATACAAAGCTAGGTGGCAACGTAAGCTGTGAGGAGGACACAGAGCCTGCAAAGGGATATAGACAGGTTAAGTGAGTGGACAATAAGATGGACAGATGGAGTACAATGTGGGGAAATGTGAGATTATTCACTTTGGTAGGAAGAATAGAAAAACAGAATAGTTTTTAAATGGTGAGAAACTATTAACTGTTGTTTTCAGAGAGATTTAGGTATCCTCGCACAGGAAACACAGGGGGGCTGGATTTTCCGGTCCTTTGCGCTCCGGGTTTTGCCCCGGAGTGGCGTGAATGGCGGCGGTGAAGTCTCCTGTGCCTTGTCGAGATCCTCCGATCGGGTTTTGCGGCAATGCTGAGCAGCACCGCCAGGAAGAGCTGCACCGGGTATACAACGCCTCTAGTTGTGACACCAGCGCGAGTTTAAGCTCCTGCCCGATCCGTCAGCCCGGAAGTGCGCCTGCAGTGATTGCCTGGGAAATCAGAGCGGTTCTGCCATGCTGGCGGCAGTGAGGAAGGTAATGCACTGTAAAAGCAAGTGCAAGTGTTTTTTGATTTTAATTTTTGTGTTGCGGTGGCGTGGGCAATGTTTTAGGAATGTTATGCAGTGTTTTTAAGGTCCCCGCCGCCCCCAGGCTTCTCTCGGAGCGTACATGGCCCGGCTCTTTAGCTTGGTGGTTTCCCATCCTTGTGCCAAGAGAGGTGTACAACGTTTCCCTTAGCGCTGCGCCCCCTGACGCGGGGCCCAGATGCCGAAACTTGCATACTGAAGCGCAAACTATTCCTGGCCAGTAACTTTCCCGCCCCGCCTCCGTTTTCGCCCCAAAAACAGAAAAGCCTAAAATCCAGCCCAGAGAGTTTGCATGCAAGTACATCAAGCAATTAGGAAGGCAAATGGCATGTTGACCTTTATTACTAAGGGGTTAGAGTATAAGAGTAAGGAAGTCTTGCTACAATTATACAGGGCTTTGGTGAGACCACACCTGGATTACTGTGTACAGTTTTGGTCTTATCTAAGAAAGGATATACTTGCCTTACAGGCAGTTCAACAAAGGTTCACTAGACTAATCCCTGGGATGAGAGGGCTGTCCTATGAGGAGAGATTGAGTAGATTGGTCCTATACCCTTTGAAATTTAAAAGAGTAAGAGGAGCTCTCATTGAAACGTATAAGTTTCTGAGGGGAATTGACGGGGTAGATGCTGAGAGATTATTTCCCCTGGCTAGAGAGTCGAGAACTAGGGGGCACAGTCTCAGGATAAGGGGTCGGACTTTTCAGACTAAGGCGAGGAGGAATTCCTTCACTCAGAGGGTTGTGAATCTTTGGAATTTTCTACCCCAAAGGGCTGTGGATACTGAGTCATTGAGTATATTCAAAGTTGAGATCGATAGATCTTTGGACTATAGGGAATGAAGGGATATGTGGGTTAGGTGGGAAAGTGGAGTTGAGGTCATAGATCAGCCATGGTCTTATTGAATGGTGGAGCAGGCTTGAGGGACCGTATGGCCTACTCCTGGTCCAAATTCCTACATTCTCATGTTCTTATCCCATGGCACTATTCCAAAGAAGAGCAGGGGAGCTCTCCCCAGTGACCTGGTCAATATTTATCCCTGAACCAAATATCACTAAAATAGATGATCTGATCATCATCACATTGCAGTTTGATGGGATCTTGCTGTGCGCTAATTGGCGACAGCGTTTCCTACATTACAACAGTGACTGCACTTCAAAAGTAATTTATTGGTTGTAAAGTGCATTGGGACATCCGGGGGTGGTGAAAGGTGCTGTATAAATGCAAGGGGCCGAAATTAGTCGAACAGATGGTCCGCCTGTTTTTCGGCAGTCCACGGGCGGTGCGTCGTTTTTTACCGCCCGATACCACTGGGGCGGAGTGTGCGGGATTTTCATCAGTTTTTTCTCAGCAGTAAGCCAAGCGGAGTGCAGCAGGCGGAAGCAGAGTGCAGCCAGCTATGTACGGCGGAGAACCCTTTTCACTCGGGAATCTTCGGGCTCCCGAGTTGTGCGTGCGTGCATGCTGCTGTGAAGCTCCGCCCCCGCGAGAGGCACCGACGAGAGGTCAGAGACTGTTTGGAGTTCCTGATATACAGCTGTGAGTTTAACCTTAAATGCATTGCTCTTTCTTAATGTAGTTCTCCAAATTATTACTTATTTTAATAGTAAATGTGCTTTCAATGCATGGAGGACAGCATGTTGATGTCTGATCCCACGCTGTATAACGTAACGTCCATAGTTGATACGATTAATTGTGTGTCCATTATTTGTATATCTCCCATTCACCAGAAAATCCTCTGAAAGGTCAGAGGTGCAGTGCATCAATGTTTCTCTACTCTCTCCCCTACTCATGACATTGTGGGGCGGCCTGAATCGCTGTGGGGGGGGGGGGGGGGGGGGAGAATCGTTGCAAGTGGTGGGGAGAGCGCTGCGGGGGGGAGGGGGAAGAGACTGGGGGTGGGGGGGAGGTGAGAGAGACTGAGGTGTGGGAGAGAGACAACATTTTTGTTAAAGTTAAAGATGACTTGTCAGCTCTGTCTACATACCACCCACTGAAGATCGACTTAAAACCACCTTTTCCAGGACACTCTGCAGCTCCAGTGGTATGTCGGTGGTAAGTCACGAATCTTGTAATTTTGGGCGGTACGTCGGCAGTCTGCATGGGTGGACAGTGTGCATACCACCCGGCGGTATGTCACTGATGAATTTTCCACCGGGCGGTATGTGGGCGATATGTAAATGTTTTTGATGCATTTTGTAATTTTGGATGGTACGCTGGTGGTACGTGGGCAGTATATGGCGGTATGTCGACCAATTTCGGCCCCCAAGTCTTTCTGTTCTTTCTTCTGTGAACTTGGTGGAGTGTTGTGAATAATGTTTTTTTCACAGTATGTGATGCAATGTCATCTATCCCATTATTTATCCCATTATTTTTTCCTTAAATAACCATTCATGGATTATATCAGCGGTGCACATCAGTACTGACTACATTCCAGAGTAATCCAGTGTATGTCAGCAGCTTGGAGATGTTGCAGAGAGAAAAAGCAAGTTTTTCTTTTCATCTTTCTTCCTACACTTAAGATAAAAAAAAGACTCTGCATGGAACTCAGAGACTGAGATAATTCTCTTGAGTATCTGCCTGTGATAGTGGATATTAATCATAAGTCAAGATGGTTAACTCGTATATTTTCAGAATGTGACTAGTGCATCGTTACTTAAAGCCTCTCCAATCCATATGTGCTTCATTAGGATTTAAAGCTGAAATTTATAACGTACAGATTTGCGACATGTTTTAGGCATATCTTTAGATTAATACTATGCTTGTTCTATTCTTCACCTCTCATATTACTCCATCAAAGTATCAATCATTCTGGCCCTCGTAAACTTGGGTAGGGCTGGATTTTCGGCTTTTAGGATTTTGCGGTGTTAATGACGGCAGGGCGGTCCTGATAGCACCAGGAAAAAGTTGGCACCTCAGTCAGCAAAATTGGGCAGCTGGGCCCTGAGTGTGGGGTGGAGCGCTAAGGCATTGCACACTTCTCTTAGGGCGCTAGGCCGGCTGAGCATGCGAAAATCCCAAACTGAATAGACGGCCCGGGAGCGCTCTAATAGGCCTGGGGAGGGGGGAAAAACTGAAAAAATACCCACACAAAGCATTCCCAATACAAGGCTTGCTGTGGTTAATGTGAATGCACAGTCGCACTAGAGAGAGCATTCATTTGATATGAGATGGCCCTGCAACTGAAGCACTCAGGAGATCACTGAAAGCTCTGTTGAAGATTTGCTGTAGTTAAGAAATAACAGTTAAGCAATATAGTGCTCAAATTCCAATTCCATCAATTCGAATATCTCCATTAAAAGCGTTAGATTAAAGTAAGGCAGCAGAATGAGCTGGCAAAGGTGTCTCAGTTGAGATATCTCAAAATAATGGTGCACCTTGGAGCAATTGAGGAAGGCAGCAAATTGAGAAGGAAAATAGCCAATAATGGATCACACAGGTTAAAAGCCCTGGAGCAATGAACACTCTGAGACGGATGTTTTCTTCTTCCAAATAAAGAGTCTTGCATGATGTCAGATATGGCCATACCAAGGCCCCAAGCGCCCCTCCGAGCTGGGCGCCCGTTTTTCGCGCCGAAAACGGTGCCTGAAAAAAAAAGCGCTATTCTCGAGCGCTTTGCAGCTCGATGTCTGCTTGGCGCGGCGCCCAGGAGGCGGAGCCTACCACTCGTGCCGATTTTATAAATAGGAGGGGGCGGGTACAATTTAAATGAGTTTTTTCGTGCTGGCAACCCTGCGCGTGCGTGTTGGAGCGTTCGCGCACGCGCAGTCTGAAGGAAACATTGGCACTCGGCCATTTTAAAAAGTGCTGCAGAAAAAGTGAAAATTTGTTTATTGAATCCTTGCAAAGGCTTGTATTTTAATTTTCTTGATATTTCTGTGTGTGAGGGCGAGGGAGTGCATTCTGTAATTAAAGATAGACTGTGATAAACAGGACACATGCACTTGTTTGAGACTATTCAAATTCTTTGTAGCTGTTCAATTTTTAACATTTTTTAATAAAACCACATTGCCTTTCCATGATCAGCACTGAGGCTTCTTGCAGCTTTCTCCCCCTGCCATCGGTCGGGCCCGACGGCAAGCGGCTGCCTCAAGTAATGAGGCTTCCTGCAGACTTCTCCCTGCCTCCCCCCCCCCTGTCGTCGGGAACGGCTGCCTCAAGTAATGAGGCTTCCTGCAGCCTTCTCCCTGCCTCCCCCCCCTGCCGTCGGGAACGGCTGCCTGCCTGCCCCTCCCGTCGTCGGGACCGACGCCACACCGCTTTGCTTATAAATTTTTATTCAGGTTGGATTTATTTGTATAATATTTGTATAAGTATAACTAAGGATTTATTGTAGAATTTAATGACTTCCCTTCCCCCCCCCCACCCCCGACCTCGTTCCCTACGCCTAATTTGTAACCTGCGCCTGATTTTTTAATGTGTAGACAAGGTTTTTTCAAGCCTACAAAACTCTTCACTTGCTCCATTCTAAGTTAGTTTGGAGTACGTTTTCACTGTAGAAACTTTCAAATCAGGCGTCAGTGGCCGGACACGCCCCCTTTTGAAAATAAAATTCAGTTCCAAAGTGAAACTGTTCTACCTGACTAGAACTGCAGAAAGCTAAATGTGGAGAATTCCGATTTCTAAGATACTCCGTTCTACACCAGTTGCTCCTAAAAATCAGGAGCAAATCATGTGGAAACTTGGGACCCAAGTGTGGTAGCAAAGTTGCCAAAGCATCCAAGTTCGAGAACAAAACCGGTTATGCACAGACCCAAATTTCCTTAATATGTCCTTACCGTACAGTACAAATGCACACGAGGCCCATACTACAGAACATAAGAACATAAGAACATAAGAATTAGGAACAGGAGTAGGCCATCTAGCCCCTCGAGCCTGCTCCGCCATTCAACAAGATCATGGCTGATCTGGCCGTGGACTCAGCTCCACTTACCCGACCGCTCCCTGTAACCCTTAATTCCCATATTGGTTAAAAATCTATCTATCTGTGACTTGAATACATTCAATGAGCTAGCCTCAACTGCTTCCTTGGGCAGAGAATTCCACAGATTCACAACCCTCTGGGAGAAGAATTCCTTCTCAACTCGGTTTTAAATTGGCTCCCCCGTATTTTGAGGCTGTGCCCCCTAGTTCTAGTCTCCCCAACCAGTGGAAACAACCTCTCTGCCTCTATCTTGTCTATCCCTTTCATTATTTTAAATGTTTCTATAAGATCACCCCTCATCATTCTGAACTCCAACGAGTAAAGACCCGGTCTACTCAATCTATCATCATAAGGTAACCCCCTCATCTCCGGAATCAACCTAGCGAATCGTCTCTGTACCCCCTCCAAAGCCAGTATATCCTTCCTTAAGTAAGGTGACCAAAACTGCACACAGTACTCCAGGTGCGGCCTCATCAATACCCGATACAGTTGCAGCAGGACCTCCCTGCTTTTGTACTCCATCCCTCTCGCAATGAAGGCCAACATTCCATTCGCCTTCCTGATTACCTGCTGCACCTGCAAACTAACTTTTTGGGATTCATGCACAAGGACCCCCAGGTCCCTCTGCACTGCAGCATGTTGTAATTTCTCCCCATTCAAATAATATTCCCTTTTATTGTTCTTTTTTCCAAGGTGAATGACCTCACACTTTCCGACATTGTATTCCATCTGCCAAACCTTAGCCCCATTCGCTTAACCTATCTAAATCTCTTTGCAGCCTCTCTGTGTCCTCTACACAACCCGCTTTCCCACTAATCTTTGTGTCATCTGCAAATTTTGTTACACTACACTCTGTCCCCTCTTCCAGGTCATCTATGTATATTGTAAACAGTTGTGGTCCCAGCACCGATTCTTGTGGCACACCACTAACCACCGATTTCCAACCCAAAAAGGACCCATTTATCCCGACTCTCTGCTTTCTGTTAGCCAGCCAATTCTCTATCCATGCTAATATATTTCCTCTGACTCCGCGTACCTTTATCTTCTGCAGTAACCTTTTTGTGTGGCACCTTATTGAATGCCTTTTGGAAATCTAAATACACCACATCCATCGGTACACCTCTATCCACTATGCTTGTTATATCCTCAAAGAATTCCAGTGAATTAGTTAAATATGATTTACCCTTCATGAATCCATGTTGCGTCTGCTTGATTACACTATTCCTATCTAGATGTCCCGCTATTTCTTCCTTAATGATAGCTTCAAGCATTTTCCCCACTATAGATGTTAAACTAGAGAGAAGGTCACTCTGTGACCAGTAACCTTTATTAGCCAGCACTGAAGTGAGAAGATGGGTGGAGCTTCCCCTTTTATACCTGGAAGTCCAGGTTAGGAGTGTCTCCCACAAGTTCACCACCTAGTGGTCAGTGTTCTCACGGTGTACAACTTAGGTCAGTTTATACCTGGATTGCAATGACAGTTGAATACATGACATCACCTCCCCCCCAAAGTCTTATTGGGATCACAGGTTAAGTCTCTCTGGTGGTTTACGCTCCCTTGTAAGCGCCTGAGTTGGGGCTCCGGTTGTTGGGCGCTGGCCTGAGTGTCTCCTGTTTGCGGTGCCTCAGGCCTGTCCGGACAGCACACAGTGACTGGGCTCTCCTCCACTTGGTTCCGGTGTTCAGTCACCTGTGGTGGAGTGAACTCTACATCGTGTTCTTCCTCTGCTTCTTCTATGGGGTTGCTGAACCTCCTTTTTGTTTGATCCACGTGTTTGTGGCAGATTTGTCCATTGGTAAGTTTAACTATCAGAATCCTATTCCCCTCTTTGGCAAACACGGTGCCTGCGAGCCATTTGGGCCCTGCAGCGTAGTTGAGGACAAAGACAGGGTCATTGACATCAATACATCACGCCCTCGCATTCCTGTCATGGCAGTCACATTGTGACCAGCGCCTGCTCTCAACAATTTCTTTCATGGTGGAGTGTATAAGGGATAACCTGGTTTTGAACGTCCTTTTCATTCGCAGCTCTGCGGGTGGAACCCCTGTGAGCAAGTGTGGTCGGGATCTATTGGCCGACAGGAGGCGTGAAAAGCGGCTTTGCAGGGAACCCCCTTGGATTCTGAGCATCCCCTGTTTGATTATCAGCACTGCTCATTCCGCCTGGCCGTTAGAGGCCGGCTTAAACGGTGTCGTTCTGACATGGTTGATTCCATTGCCTTCCATGAAGTCCTGGAATTCAATACTTGTAAAGCACGGGCCATTGTCGCTGACCAAGACATCCGGTCGGCCATGGGCGGCGAACATTGCCCGTAGACTTTCTACCGTGGCGGAGGATGTGCTTGAATTGAGAATGTCAAACTCGATCCATTTGGAGTAGGCGTCTACTACAACCAAAAACATTTTTCCTGTGAAGGGACCTGCGTAGTCCACATGGATGTGTGACAATGGCTTGGCGGGCCAGGACCAGGGACTAAGGGGGGCTTCCCTGGGCGCATTGCCCAGCTGGACACACATGTGCACCTGCGAACACAAAGTTCCAGGTCTGCATCTATCCCTGGCCACCAAACGTGTGACCTGGCAATTGCCTTCATCCTAACAATGCTCAGGTGCTTATCTTGGCATTCTCGGATGAACGCCTCTCTGATCATCTGAGGCATGACTACTCAGTTTCCCCATAGTAGGCAATCGGCCTGAATCGAGAGTTCATCCTTGCGCCTGTGAAATGGTTTAAATTCCTCAGGTCATGCCCCGTACGTGGCTGCCCAGACCCCATTCAGGACACATTTCTTGACTAAAGACCGTAGTGGGTCTCTATTTGTCCAGACTTTGATCTGATGGGCTGTCACGGGTGAGCCTTCGCTTTCGAAAGCTTCAACAGCCAAGACCATCTCAGCAGCATGCTCGGTTACCCCCTCAGTGGTGGCTAGTGGAAGCCTGCTGAGTGCATCGGCGCAGTTTTCAGTGCCCGGCCTGTGCCGAATTGTATAGTCATAGGCGGCTAACGTGAGTGCCCACCTCTGTATGCGGGCCGACGCATTTGCATTTATGGCCTTGTTGTCGGCCAAAAGGGATGTTAGGGGTTTGTGATCTGTCTCCAGTTCAAATTTCCTGCCAAACAGGTACTGGTGCATTTTTTTTACTGCATATATACATGCGAGCGCCTCCTTTTCTACCATCCCGTAGCCCCTTTCCGCCTGGGACAGACTTCTGGAGGCATTAACATGCTGCAACACACACCCGACCCCATAGGATGACGCATCGCACGTTAAAACAAGTTTCTTACATGGGTCATATAGTGTTAACAGATTGTTGGAACATAACAAATTGCGTGCTCTATTAAAAGCCCGTTTCTGGCTGTCCCCCCAGACCCATTCGCGACCTTTGCGTAGGAGCACGTGTAGCGGCTCGAACAGCGTGCTCAATTTGGGAAGAAAGTTACCAAAATAGTTCAGGAGCCCCAGGAATGAACGCAGCTCCGTCGTATTACGGGGTCTGGGTGCTCTCTGGATCGCTTCTGTTTTGGACGCAGTAGGTCTGATCACGTCTGCTGCTACCCTCATCCCCAGGAATTCTACCTCTGGAGCTAGGAAGATGCACTTCGCCTTTTTCAGTCGCAGCCCTACCCGGTCCAGTCTGCGTAGCACCTCCTCCAGGTTGTGGAGGTGTTCTTCAGTATCACAACCCGTAATGAGGATGTCGTCCTGAAAAACCATCGTCCTTGGAATCGACTTGAGGAGACTTTCCATGTTTCGTTGAAAGATCGCGGCGGCCGAGCGAATCCCGAACAGACATCTGTTGTACTCAAACAACCCCTTGTGTGTCGTAATGGTGGTCAGCTTCTTCGACTCACTCGCCAGCTCCTGGGTCATGTAAGCTGAGGTCAGATCCAATTTTGAAAAAAGTTTGCCACCGGATAGCGTCGCAAAGAGTCTGCTCTCAGTAGCGGGTACTGGTCTTGGAGTGACACCCGATTGATGGTGGCCTTGTAATCACCACATATCCTGACCGACCCATCCGCCTTGAGCACTGGCACAATCGGGCTCGCCCAGTCACTGAATTCGACTGGCGAGATGATGCCTTCCCTCAGCAGGCGGTCCAATTCGCCTTCAATCTTTTCCCGCATCACGTACGGCACTACTCTGGCCTTGTGGTTTACTGGCCTGGCATCTGGGTTTATGTAAATCAGTACCTTGGTCCCCATAAAAGTGCCAATGCCGGATTGAAATAGTGAGTCAAATTTGTCCAGGACCTGTGAGCATGATATTCACTCCACAGAAGGAATTGCATTGACATCGCCCCATTTCCAGTTCATGACAGAAAGCCAACTCCTCCCCAGCAGTGCGGGACCATCCCCCGGGACAATCCAGAGTGGCAACCTGTTCTCCGAATCTTTGTGGGTCACGACTACCGTGGCGCTGCCTAGCACCGGAATGATCTCTTTTGTGTATGTCAGTAGCTGTGCGTCAATCAGCAATAATTTTGGTCTCCTGGCCTTGGACACCCATAACTTGTCGAACTGTTTGATACTCATCAGGGACTGGCTGGCCCCCGTGTCTAGCTCCATTGACACTGGGATGCCATTGAGGAGCACTTTCATCATTATCGGTGGCGTCCTGGTGCATGAACTGTATATGTGCTCCACATGAACTCGCTGAACTTCAGCTTCCAGCAATCTCCCCCAGTGTCCATTTGGCCTCGTAGAGCTTACATCAAGCCCGTCCTCCTCGTACATCAACCTGGCTGCAGGCTTCCTGCACATATGCGCCAAGTGACCGCTGACATTGCAGTTTCTGCAGGTATATTGCTGATACCTGCAAGCTCTGGCTGTGTGTTTGCCTCCACACCTCCAACATGAGCCGTTGTTGGAAACAAAAGGTCCATTACCAGTCGATGGTCTCTGACTGTCTCTGCAACTGTCCTTAAATGCACCATTGACAGGTGTTGATGGCCCCATTACTGGCCGCATTGTCCCTTGCGATGGCATGAATCGCCGTTCAGCTAGCCATTGTCTCTGTTGAATTCCCTCTTTGGGTTCAACGACATGCTCAGGCATGTCCAATTGCCCCTGTCTGCCTGGAGAACTGTGTGCCACGTTAACAATGTTGACTTCCTGTCCATTTGCTGCATTTAAACCAAGATTTTTGTCAAACATCATTCTGGTCTCTTCCTCCCCTGAGATAAATGTCTGGGTCATCAAAGCCGCCGTTTCCAGAGTCAAGTCTTTGGTCTCAATCAGTTTCCTGAAAATCCCAGCATGCCCGATGCCCTCAAGAAAAAAGTCTCGCAGCATCTCCGCTCTGCATGCATCTGGGAACTTACATAGGCTCGCCAGTCACCGGAGGTCTGCCACGAAGTCTGGAATGCTTTGGCCTTCTCGCCGCCGGTGCATGTAAAACCACTGTCTCGCCATGTGCATGCTGCTCGCCGGTTTAAAGTGTTCCCCGATCAACTTACTGAGCTCTTCAAAAGTCTTGTCTGTCGGCTTCTCTGGCGCTAGAAGGTCCTTCATCAGGGAGTCGAGAGGCGGAGCGGCAGCGTCCCAGACCTACAAAAGGCCAGCGTGAGTCGGGGAGGCCCAGCGGGAGGTCGAGAGGCGGAGCGGCAGTGTCCCAGGCCTACAAAAGGCCAGCGTGAGTCAGGGAGGCCCAGCGGGAGGTGCATGGTGAGGTCTATAAAGGCCCAGCTTGTACAGCTCCAGCCGGGAGAAAAAGCAAAAAAGAAGTAGAAAGAAATCAAAAGGTGACGTCACAGCCAAAGGGGTAAGTGATTGGCTGGTGATTGGTGAGTAGCTTTTCTTTTTCTTTTTTATATCAGTAAGTAACCTGTTAACATTGTTGTGGCCAAATTAAGTGTATCTAAGGGTTAAGTCATGGCAGGAGAGCTCGGTCACGTGATATGCTCCTCCTATACCATGTGGGAACTCAGGGACACTTCCGGTGTCCCTGATGACTACGTGTGCGGGAAGTGTATCCGCCTTCAGCTCCTGACGGACCGCGTTGCGGAATTGGAGCTGAGGGTGGATTCACTCTGGAACATCCACGATGCTGAGAATGACGTGAGTAGCATGTGTAGCGAGTTGGTCTTACCGCAGGTGAAGGGTCCACAGTCAGGTAGGGAATGGAAGACCAGCAGGAAGTGCAGTGCAAGGAAGGTAGTGCAGGGTCCCCTGCGGTCATCCCCCTGCAAAACAGATACACCGCTTTGAGTACTGTTGAGGGGGATGACTCATCAGGGGAGAGCAGCAGCAGTCAAGTTCATGGCACCGTGGCTGGCTCTGCTGTACAGGAGGGCAGGAAAAAGAGTGGGAGAACGATAGTGATAGGGGATTCAATTGTAAGGGGAATAGATAGGCGTTTCTGCGGCCGCAACCGAGACTCCAGGATGGTATGTTGCCTCCCTGGTGAAAGGGTCAAGGATGTCTCAGAGCCGGTGCAGGACATTCTGAAAAGGGAGGGTGAACAGCCAGTTGTCGTAGTGCACATTGGTACCAATGACATAGGTAAAAAAAGGGATGAGGTCCTACGAGACGAATTTAAGGAGCTAGGAGCTAAATTAAAAAGTAGGACCTCAAAAGTAGTAATCTCGGAATTACTACCAGTGCCACGAGCTAGTTAGAGTAGGAATCGCAGGATAGCTCAGATGAATATGTGGCTTGAGCAGTGGTGCAGCAGGGAGGGATTCAAATTCCTGGGGCATTGGAACCGGTCTGGGGGAGATGGGACCAGTACAAACCGGACGGTCTGCACCGAGGCAGGACCGGAACCAATGTCCGAGGGGGAGTGTTTGCCAGTGCTGTTGGGGAGGAGTTAAACGAGTATGGCAGGGAGACAGAGGGAAACAAAATGGAGACAGAAGCAAAAGACAGAAAGGAGATGAGTAAAAGTGGAGGGCAGAGAAACCCAAGGCAAAAAACAAAAAGGGCCACTGTACAGCAAAATTCTAAAGGGTCAAAGTGTAATAAAAAGACAAGCCTGAAAGCTCAGTGCCTAAATGTGAGGAGTATTCGGAACCCAAGAGAGGGCTCTGAGCTAGTTAGAGTGGGTGAGAGCTCAGATGAACAGGACCCCAAAAAGGGTGAGAGCTCAGATGAACAGGACCCCAAAAAAGAATGCAAAAGGCAGGAGGCAACAGAGCAGAGTAGCACTGGGGTAAGTGTAAACCACAAGGTGATAGGAAGGGACAATATGTATGAATATAAAGGGGCTGCAGGAGGGGTCAAAACTAAAAATCATGGTTTAAAAACTAGTATTAAAACACTCTACCTAAACGCACGCAGCATTTGAAATAAAGTAAATGAGTTGACGGCACAAATCATTACAAATGGGTATGATTTGGTGGCCATTACAGAAATGTGGTTGCAGGGTGGCCAAGACTGGGAATTAAACATACAGGGTTATCTGACAATTCGGAAAGATAGACAAGAATGAAAGGAGGTGGGGTAGCTCTGTTAATAAAGGATGATATCAGGGCAGTTGTGAGAGATGATATTGGCTCTAATGAACAAAATGTTGAATCATTGTGGGTGGAGATTAGCGATAGTAAGGGGAAAAAGTCACTGGTGGGCGTAGTTTATAGGCCCCCAAATAATAACTTCACGATGGGACGGACAATAATCAAGGGAATAATGGAGGCATGTGAAAAAGGAACGGCAATAATCATGGGGGATTTTAACCTACATATCGATTGGTCAAATCAAATCGCACGGGGTAGCCTTGAGGAGGAATTCATAGAATGCATACGGGATTGTTTCTTAGAACAGTATGTTACAGAACCTACAAGGGAGCAAGCTATCTTAGATCTGGTCCTGTGTAATGAGACAGGAATAATAAACGATCTCCTAGTAAAAGATCCTCTCGGAATGAGTGATCACAGTATGGTTGAATTTGTAATACAGATTGAGGGTGAGGAAGTAGTGTCTCAAACGAGCATACTATGCTTAAACAAAGGGGACTACAGTGGGATGAGGGCAGAGTTGGCTAAAGTAGACTGGAAACAAAGACTAAACGGTGGCACAATTGAGGAACAGTAGAGGACTTTTAAGGAGCTGTTTCACAATGCTCAACAAAAATATATTCTAGTGAAAAAGGGCGGTAAGAGAAGGGATAACCAGCCATGGATAACCAAGGAAATAAAGGAGAGTATCAAATTAAAAACCAATGCATATAAGGTGGCCAAGGTTAGTGGGAAACTAGAAAATTGGGAAAATTTTAAACGACAGCAAAGAATGACTAAGAAAGCAATAAAGAAAGGAAAGATAGATTATGAAAGTAAACTTGCGCAAAACATAAAAACAGATAGTAAAAGCTTTTACTGATATATAAAACGGAAAAGAGTGACTAAAGTAAATGTTGGTCCCTTAGAAGATGAGAAGGAGGATTTAATAATGAGAAATGTGGAAATGGCTGAGACCTTAAACAATTATTTTGCTTCGGTCTTCACAGTGGAAGACACAAAAACCATGCCAAAAATTGCTGGTCACGGGAATGTGGGAAGGGAGGACCTTGAGACAATCACTATCACTAGGGGGGTAGTGCTGGACAGGCTAATGGGACTCAAGGTAGAAAAGTCCCCTGGTCCTGATGAAATGCATCTCAGGGTATTAAAAGAGATGGCGGAAGTTATAGCAGATGCATTCGTTATAATCTACCAAAATTCTCTGGACTCTGGGGAGGTACCAGTGGATTGGAAAGCAGCTAATGTAACGCCTCTGTTTAAAAAAGGGGGCAGACTATAGGCCGGTTAGTTTAACATCTGTAGTGGGGAAAATGCTTGAAGCTATCATTAAGGAAGAAATAGCGGGACATCTAGATAGGAATAGTGCAATCAAGCAGACGCAACATGGATTCATGAAGGGGAAATCATGTTTAACTAATTTACTGGAATTCTTTGAGGATATAACGAGCATGGTGGATAGAGCTGTACCGATGGATGTGGTGTATTTAGATTTCCAAAAGGCATTCGATAAGGTGCCACACAAAAGGGTACTGCAGAAGATAAAGGTACGCGGAGTCAGAGGAAATGTATTAGCATGGATAGAGAATTGGCTGGCTAACAGAAAGCAGAGAGTCAGGATAAATGGGTCCTTTCCGGGTTGGAAATCGGTGGTTAGTGGTGTGCCACAGAGATCAGTGCTGGGATCACAACTGTTTACAATATATATAGATGACCTGGAAGAGGGGACAGAGTGTAGTGTAACAAAAATTGCAGATGACACAAAGATTAGTGGGAAAGCGGGTTGTGTAGAGGACACAGAGAGGCTGCAAAGAGATTCAGATAGGTTAAGCGAATGGGCTAAGATTTGGCAGATGGAATACAATGTCGGAAAATGTGAGGTCATCCACCTTGGAAAAAAAAAAGGTAAAAGGGAATATTATTTGAATAGAGAGAAATTACAATATGCTGCGGTGCAGAGGGACCTGGGGGTCCTTGTGCATGAATCCCAAAAAGTTAGTTTGCAAGTGCAGCAGGTAATCAGGAAGGTGAATGGAATGTTGGCCTTCATTGCGAGAGGGATGGAGTACAAAAGCAGGGAAGTCCTGCTGCAACTGTACAGGGCATTGGTGAGGCCGCACCTGGAGTACTGTGTGCAGTTTTGGTCACCTTACTTAAGGAAGGATATACTAGCTTTGGACGGGGTACAGAGAAGATTCACTAGGCTGATTTTCGGAGATGAGGGATTACCTTATGATGATAGATTGAGTAGACTAGGTCTTTACTCGTTGGAGTTCAGAAGGATGAGGGGTGATCTTATAGAAACATTTAAAATAATGAAAGGAATAGACAAGATATATTCAAAAAGGAGTTAGATGAGGTCCTTACTACTAGGGGGATCAAGGGGTATGTCGAGAAAGCAGGAATGGGGTACTGAAGTTGAATGTTCAGCCATGAACTCATTGAATGGCGGTGCAGGCTAGAAGGGCCGAATGGCCTACTCCTGCACCTATTTTCTATGTTTCTATGTTTCTAAGATAGAGGCAGAGAGGTTGTTTCCACTGGTCAGGGAGACTAGAACTAGGGGGCACAGCCTCAAAATATGGGGGAGCCAATTTAAAACCGAGTTGAGAAGGAATTTCTTCTCCCAGAGCGTTGTGAATCTGTGGAATTCTCTGCCCAAGGAAGCAGTTGAGGCTAGCTCATTGAATGTATTCAAATCACAGATAGATAGATTTTTAACCAATAAGGGAATTAAGGGTTTTGGGGAGCGGGCGGGTAAGTGGAGCTGAGTCCACGGCCAGATCAGCCATGATCTTGTTGAATGGCGGAGCAGGCTCAAGGGGCTAGTTGGCCTACTCCTGTTCCTAATTCTTACGTTCTATGTTCTTATGAGTACGTCCTGGATCCACAAACCGTCAGGAGATGAGTCCTGCCTTTGTCGGCCGAATCCTGTCCCAGCCATTCCTTAGTGACGAGACTTTGCTGTAGTCTCTCAGTAAAATCATCCCAATCATCACCAACACAGTACCTCTCATCTGTGCTGCTAGTGGCCATGCTCCCGTGGTTTAAATACCAGTTTCTCGTTGCCAATAATATGTCCTTACTATACAGTACAAATGCACACGAGGCCCATACTCTGTGACCAGTAACCTTTATCAGCCAGCACTGAAATGGAGAAGATGGGTAGAGCTTCCCCTTTTATACCTGAAAGTCCAGGTTATAGGAGTGTCTCCCACAAGTTCACCACCTAGAGGTCAGTGTTCTCACGGTGTACAACTTAGGTCAGATTATGCATGGATTATAATGACAGTTGAATACATGACACTCCTAATCATTTTACAACAGGGTCTTCAGGATGGAGAGATGTTTCCTCATCAAATACTTTTTGACTCTATACAGCAAAATCAGAATTAAATCTATACCCATTTGAATTTGGAATACTTGTGGAATACTGCTTTAAAAAATTGCTATGTGTGCTTGGGTGGCCGAAGGACTCCTTGCTCCAATAGCCCACGGGGAGTTGTTGCGGAACTACCAGCTGGTTCCTCCCGCTATGGTTCTGCTGCCGGCCCACAGGTAGTGTGACACTTTCCCCGCCCCAGGCTTTAAATTAAGATCACTTCTCAGCGCTGATGATGTCAGCAGGCCGCAACTTTTTGAATGTTAAGTAGACCCCCACCTGCCTATAGTGGGAGCCTTGTCGACGTCATGAGTCGAGAATGCGGTGTGTTGGAGCCAGGAGCTAGAATTCTCAAATTCTAACCCCTTCGCCTGAACCTTTCCTGCCCTTCGAGGGATTGGGGCTGCGGGCAGCAGGGGTTAAAATCACAGCCATTTATTCGTCCATAATTGTGCCTGAATGGGCAAAACACGATTCTCTGAGAGATTGGAAATATTCATAATGTATTTGAAACGAGAAAGCTTTAAAATGGTGATGATTAGATTTCTAACTTGTATTGAGGAATTAAGCAATGGACAGTCGTCGTTTAGTAATGCGAGTAGTCAAACGCAGCTAATTGAAAAAAATATTATGCTTGGATCAGTGTTATGTTTCTAAATGTTATGTCTGGTTTGGGAATTGCTTACAACGGGTGGGAATAGGAAGTGCTTTGATCACTGGAATGTTGTACTTCCATCAGCATTGTACTTGGGGCAGGTACATGTTAATCCGTTGGGAAGTTTGCTTTTCAAGGTCAAATAACTGGATGTGTTTCTGACAATATTAGTTCTTTGCAATTGCCACTGCACAGTAATGAAACTGAAGGTAGATTCATGCCACATTGAGGTTAAATGATACTGTGAATTGCATACTGTACAGTCCACCTTTGCAAAGTATCGGTGTTATTATAGAAACAATTGCATGATGCCATATAATTTCAAATTCTATTTTTAAAAGCTGAAATAATCTAAGGGACTAGATAATGGAAATAATAACAGAAGCCTGGCTGTGAAACAATTCAAGTAGTACTTTATTGTCTGACCCCAAAATGTGCGTTGAAGTTAAGGGGCACAGCAAACGTGCAAGCTGATTCCATGCTCAAAAAGCCTTGGCAAGAATTTCTGGGGCCCTATCAAAGACCAGAGTGTCCACTGACACCACTGCTTCAGCCAATGAGTTGGAAATGGGGCAAGACTTACAGCAAACAGAGTCTATTTAAACAGTGCACTACAGCATACAATCTGCAGAGTCTATTTATAAAGGGTCTCTACGAATTACAGCAAACACAACTCATGACCGAAACTGCAGCAGACAGAGTCTCTTGATAAAAGCAGGGTGATTTCTCCAACAAAATACAGTGAGTGGAGGATAGTTACACAATACAAATTCTGTGCGTAAAATCAGTCCCAGTCATTTCCAGCAGTGCGGTCTCCAGGCATGATTGACGGGAGAATTACCCAATCATCTCCATTCTGGCCGGGAATAGTGGTGCCACTATATGCAGCCATCAACGACACAGTACAGATAGAGTGGGTTAAAGTCCCACTCTCGGGACTTGAGCACAAAATCTAGGCTGCACTGTCGGATGTTCTGTCTTTCGAATGAGACAGTAAACCGAGGCCCCATCTGCTTTCTCAGGTGGATGTAAAAGATCCCTTAGCACAATTTGAAGAGCAGGAGAGTTCTCCCCGGTGTCCTGGCCAATATTTATCATTTAAACAACATCACTAAAACACATTATCTGGTCATTATCACATTGCTGTTTTGGGAACTAACTGTGTGCAAATTCTCTGCTGCATTTCCCTACATCACAACAGTGACTACACTTTAAAAAGTACTTCAAAGGCTGTAAATCACTTTGGGTGTCCTGAGGTCATGAAAGGCACTATAGAAATACAAGTTCTTTCTTTCTATGAGGCAAAGGTTTCTAGTTATTAGTACTCGCTGCCAGTGGAGACTTGACCTGCCAGCAGCAAGTTGTGCAAATTCTGGCGTGCGCATCCAATAGTTTAATTGCCTTAAAATTAATGCTTTCCTAAAACCAACTTTTTGTTACAAACATAAGACAGAAGTGCTGTTGGGAAAAATAGCCCAAACTGTAATAGAATCAAAAACAATAACAATCAAGCAGATTCAATAATAAGTTTCAAAAGGGAATTGAATAAATAACTGAAGGGGAAAAATTTGCAGGACTATGGGGAAAGAGCGGGGGGAGTGGACTAATTGGATAGCTTAACCAAAGAGCTGGCACTGGCACGATGGGCTGAATGGTCTCCTTCTGTGCTGTATCTTTTATGATTCTACAATTCAAAATTCAGGATAGGAGGGTATGGAGACAAAAGTGGAACAAGAAGAAATGTAGCACATGTGCTGCCATCACAATTTACTGATCTCAATACTCATCTTTGACTTAAACACTAAAACACCTATTTTCGTGAGAGCAGTGGCTTTGCTGTCTGATGATGATGAGAATGGCAGGGGATTTAAAAAATAATCCCATTAAACTTCCAGAGTAACTATTTGCACGAACACTTTTCTCTTCCTTCTGTGACTGTCATGTATGTATGCTTGGGGTTACTAGCCACCAGGTGACGCCACTGTCGGAGGTCATTGGACTATATGCACACGTGTGCGGCCCAGGTATAAAAGGCAAGCCATCATGTAATGTATTCACTTTGGACCCGAATAAAACAGAGCCAGGTTTGTACCTGTGTTAGTTTACAGTATTCAGTCTATTGAGTTATTACACACATAACATTTGGCGACAAGGTAACTTAAGAACCTTTGCATGCAAAAATGAGCAAAATTGGACTTCTGGAGAGATTCGTGGAGGGAGAGGACTGGGCCTGGACCACTACTTCATGGCCAACAAAATGGAGGAACCCACTGGCGCAGTTAGGTGCAGGGCAGTCTTCCTCAGGGCGGTCCGAAAATCCTTGGACCCATAAAGAATCTTCTCTCACCTGCAAGTCCAACGGACAAGGACTATGAGAAATTGTGTGCTGTGGTACATGACCATCTCAAACCAGAAGAAGGCACATCATCACACGATATCGATTCTACAAGCATGTTCGTTCTGAGGACCAGGATGTTCCGGAATTCATTGCCGACCTAAGACGTCTAGCTGGACCGTGTAAGTTTGAAAATGCGTTGGGAGACATGCTGCGGGATTTCTTTGTAATCGGCATCAACCACAACATGCTCCTACGTAAGCTACTGGCGGTGGAGACGTTGGATTTGAGCAAGGCCATCACGATTGCCCAGGGATGCATGATGATGGACAAAATCTTAAAGCAGATATCATCAAAAAATCGGAACTCGGCAAGTACTGTAAACAAGATTGTATCGTAGTTTGGCAGAGCTGCGTAAGGCAGGGCCTACTCGACTGCATATGCGAAACCAGTGGCTGCCCAAAGTCCGCCAATGGGAATGAATCCGATTTCACCATGTTGGCGTTGTGGGGGCAATCATCGGCCTCATCAGTGTCGGTTTAAACAGTACATTTGTAAAGGCTGTTCGATACTGGGGCATCTCCAGCGCATGTGTCCGCAACTGAGCAAGCGTGCTGCAACACACCACATGGGGGATGATGACCAGCATAGCGCGGATCCGGATATGCAATCCGAGATACCAGAGGAGGAAGTGTATGGACTTTATTCGTTCCTAACAAAGAGCCAACCGATAATGATTAATGTGAAACTTAACGGTGTGCCGGTACTGATGGAATTGGACATGGGTGCGAGTCAATCAATAATGAGCCAGAGGACTTTCGACAAGCTGTGGGGCACTAAGGCTGTGAGGCATAAGCTGAGTCCAGTCAATGCCAAGTTGATTACGTACGCTACAGAACTCATAAAGGTGATTAGCAGTGCAATAGTCAAAGTGTCGTATGAAAATGCGGTTCATGATTTACCTTTATGGATCGTTCCAGGCAATGGTCCAACGCTGTTTGGCAGGAATTGGCTAGAAAAAAATCAAATGGAGTTGGAACGATATCAAAGCGTTGTCTTTGGAGGATGACACTCCATGTGCTCAAGTGCTGAGCAAGTTCCCCTCACTGTTTGAACCAGGCATCAGCAAATTCACGGGAGCCAAGGTGCAGATCCACATGGACTCAGATGCAAGACCCATCCATCTGGAGGTTCCGTACATGATGAGGGGGAAGGTCGAAATTGAACTGGACAGACTCCAGCTCTGTCCAGTTCAAGGAGTCATATTAACGAATGGGCTAGCTCCATTGTTCCTGTGTTGAAAAATGATGGCACTGTCAGGATTTGTGGAGACTACAAGGTTACAATCAACCGAGTTTCAAAACAGGATCAATACCTGTTACCGAAGGCTGATGACCTGTTTGCAACGCTAGTCGGGGGGAAGTCGTTCACTAAACTGGATCTGACGTCAGCCTACATGACACAGGAGCTGGTTGAGACGTCGAAGAAACTTACGTGCATCAACACTCATAAAGGACTGTTTATCTACAACAGGTGTCCTTTCGGAATTCGCTCAGCTGCAGCCATATTTCAGAGGAACATGGAGAGTCTACTGAAGTGCGTCCCTAGAACCGTTGTGTTCCAAGATGACATCCTGGTCACAGGTCGTGACACCGCTGAACATCTGAACAACCTGGAAGAGGTTCTACATCGTCTGGACAAAGTGGGACTCAGACTGAATCGTTCGAAGTGCGTCTTCATAGCACCGGAAGTCGAATTCCTGGGGAAGAAATTTGCTGCTGATGGCATCAGGCCTACGGACTTGAAAACCAAGGCCATCAAGAATGCGATGGAGCTGCATTCATTCCTTGGTCTACTCAACTACTTCGGTAATTTCCTATCCAGATTGAGTACTTTATTAGAGCCACTGCATATGCTGCTAAGAAAAGGCGACAACTGGTTGTGGGGTGCGTCTCAAGATAGAGCTTTTGAGAAAGCTAGTAATCTGCTTTGCTCTAACAAGCTGCTGGTACATTATGATCCGTGTAAGCGTCTAGTATTGGCCTGTGATGCTTCGTCATATGGAGTTGTTTTTGCGTGCTCCAACAAGCTAATGAGTCAGGTAAACTACAACCTGTTGCCTATGCTTCTAAAAGTTTATCAAAGGCGGCAAGAGCCTACAGCATGGTAGAAAAATAAGCATTAGCCTGTGTGTATGGGGTTAAAAAGATGCATCAGTACCTGTTTGGTCTTCGGTTTGAACTAGAAACAGCTCACAAGCCACTCATTTCATTGTTTTCGGAAAACAAAGGTATCAATACCAATGCATCGACCCGCATCCAGAGGTGGGCCCTGACATTATCTGCCTATGATTATGTCATTTGCCATAGACCTGGCACCGAGAATTGTGCCAATGCACTGAGCTGTCTGCCATTGCCCACACCGGAGGTAGAGACACCACAACCTGCAGACCTACTGTTAGTCATGGATGCTTTTGAAAGTGAAGGAACCCCTATCACGGCTCAATAAGTTAAGACCTGGACCAGCCAGGACCCGATATTATCGGTTGTAGAACGTTGTGTCCTTAGTGGTGATTGGTCTGCCATACCCAAGCAAATGGGTGATGAGACCATACTTACAACCGTCGCAAGGTATCCATTCAGTCAGATTGTTTACTGTGGGGCAATCTTGTTGTTATGCCTAAGAAAGGAAGAGAGAAATTTGTACATCATCTACATAGCACTCATCCCAGTATTGTCATGATGAAAGCCATTGCCAGGTCTTATGTATGGTGGCCTGGAATTGACTCTGATCTGGGATCATGCGCCCACCTCTGGATGCAGGACGATGCATTGATATTGATACCTTTGTTTTCCAAAAACGATGAAATGAGTGGCTTGTGATCTGTTTCCAGTTCAAACCGAAGACCAAACAGGTACTGATGCATCTTTTTAACCCCATGAACAATTGCATGCAGCTAAGTAAAGCACCAGCGGAATCGCCGCTGAGTCTGTGGTCGTGCCCATCTAAACCATGGTCCAGGATCCACATCGACTTTGCAGGTCCCTTCCTGGGAAAGATATTTTTAGTTGTGGTGGATGCATATTCCAAGCAGATAGAGTGTATAATCATGGCATCCAGTACATCCACAGCTACCATTGAGAGCCTTCGTGTCATGTTTGCCACTCATGGCCTGCCCGACATCGTTGTAAGCGACAACGGACCTTGCTTCACTAGTCTGGAGTTTTAAGAGTTCATGAAACTCAATGGTATCAAACATATGAGGTCAGCACCATTCAAACCTGCATCTAATGGTCAAGCAGAGTGTGCTGTCCAAACCATCAAGCAGAGTATGAAACGTGTAACTCAAGATTCACTTCAGACTTGTTTGTCATGCATATTGCTTAGTTACAGTACAAGACCCTACACGCTTACCGGGATCCCCCCTGCTGAACTATTGATGAAGAGAGGTCTTAAGACTAGGCTCTCTCTTGTCCATCCTGACTTGAATGATCATGTTGAATACAGACATCAAAATCAGCAGTGGTATCATGATCGCGCTGCTGTGTCACACGACATTTCTGTTAATGATCCTGTGTATGTACTAAATTATGGTCAAGGTCCCACGTGGATCGCCGGTACTGTTACGGCCAAGGAGGATAACAGAGTGTTTATCGTCAAGCTCAAGAATGGGCAAACATGCAGGAAACATGTTGATCAGATAAAGCTGTGGCACACGGATGAACTGGAACAGTCTGAGGAAGACACAATCAGTGACCAACCAACCTACCCTCAGTCATCAGAGAGAGGAGAGAGGGGTGGGGTGAGAGAGGGGCGGTGGGGAGAGAGAGGGGCGACGGGGAGAGAGAGGGGCCGTGGGGAGAGAGAGGGATGGTGGGGAGGGAGAGAGGGGCGGCGGGGAGAGAGAGGGGCGGCAGGGAGAGAGAGGGGCGGTGGGGAGAGAGAGGGGCGACGGGGAGAGAGAGGGGCCGTGGGGAGAGAGAGGGATGGTGGGGAGAGAGAGAGGGGCGGCGGGGAGAGAGAGGGGCGGCAGGGAGAGAGAGGGGCGGTGGGGAGAGAGGGGCGGCGGGGAGAGAGAGGGGCGGTGGGGAGAGAGGGGCAGCGGGGAGAGAGAGGGGCGGCGGGGAAAGAGAGGGGCAGCGGGGAGAGAGAGTGGCGGTGGGGAGAGAGAGTGGCGGTGGGGAGAGAGAGTGGCGGTGGGGAGAGAGATAGGGGTGGTGGGGAGAGAGAGGGGCGGTGGGGAGAGAGAGGGGCGACGAGGAGAGAGAGGGGCAGTGGGGAGAGAGAAGGATGGTGGGGAGAGACAGGGGCGGCGGGGAGAAAGAGGGGCGGCGGGGAGAGAGAGGGGCGGCGGGGAGAGAGAGGGGCGGCGGGCAGAGAGAGTGGCGGTGGGGAGAGAGAGTGGCGGTGGGGAGAGAGATAGGGGTGGTGGGGAGAGAGAGGGGCGGTGGGGAGAGAAAGCGGCGGTGGGGAGAGAGAGGGGCGGCGGGGAGAGAGAGGGGTGGCGGGGAGAGAGAGGGATGGTGGGGAGAGAGTGGGATGGTGGGGTGAGAGAGGGATGGCGGGGAGAGAGAGGGATGGCGGGGAGAGAGACGGATGGCGGGGAGAGAAAGGGGCTGCGGGGAGAGAGAGGAGCGGCGGGTGGCTGGGTAAGGGGGGGCGGTAGGGAGAGAAACCCAAATGGGGGGGAAGAGAGACACGGGTGGGTCGGGGGGGAAGATAGACACACAAGGGACAGAGAGATAGGGGAGATAGGGAACTCGGGGAAGACGGATCACATTTCTCGGAGGCAGCACTTGCGCTGGGGTAAGGGACTTTGACTGGGGCAGGCAGTACTTGCGCTGGTGAAAGGAACTTCGACTGGAGGAGGCAGCACTTGTGCTGGGGTAAGGGACTTCGACTGGGGCAGGCAGTACTTGCGCTGGTGTAAGGAACTTCGACTGGAGGAGGCAGCACTTGTGCTGGGGTAAGGGACTTCAGCTGGGGGAGGGATGCGCATGGGCTGGGGTAAGGGACTTTGGCTGGAACTTGGTGGCTTTTGCTGGGTTGTTCGAGATCAGAATGGATCGAATTACAATTTAGAAAGTCAGTCAGAACTTGGGCTGAGCGGTTCCAGTTACACATTCCAGAGAAACTTCAGGGTGTGGCTTATCCTCCAAGGGGACCAGTCAGCAATAGGTCATGTGATAATGGAGAGCCAATCAAAGACACGGCAGCTATTTTATTAGTACAAATAAATGCATCCTTAAACTTCATCAGCAAACATTGTACTTTAATAGATTTGCAACAGAATCAGTTTCAGCAGTGGCTTTGGTGGAGCTCTTCACTTACCTGAGTGCTATTGACTTAATTAAAAGTAATTGTGGTAGCTTCTGCTTGAAGTCATTTGGTGAAGCAAATCGTGAGGGGATAAGAATGAAAACTGGTTTTGCTGCTGTTTGAGGGAGTCCAAATTTAGGGGTCATAAATAAAAGATAGTCATTAATAAATCCAATGAGGAATTCAGGAGAAACTTCTTTACCCAGGGAGTGGTTAGAATGTGAAACTCGCTACCATAGGGAGTGGTTGAGGCGAATGACATAGATGCATTTAAGGGGAAGCTGGATAAACAGATGAGGGAGAAAGGAATAGAAGGTTATGCTGATAGGGTGAGATGAAGTAGGTTGTGAGGCGGCTCATGTGGAGCATAAACACCGGCATAGACCAGTTGGGCCGAATGGCCTGTTTCCTTGCTGTACATTCTATATAATGCTATTTGGAATTTATCCACTTTGGATTTTTCCAAATTTGGTCCTCAAACAATGGGAATGAATTTCCACAGGGAGTTCTTGCACATGTCCACCGTAACTTTGGCAGACGAGCCACGGAAACCCCAGGAAAACCTTTTTGTTAAGAGGTAATTGGGACCTTCTGGCTTCCAGTCGCTACCAACAGCCAGAAGGCCCTGGTCAAACTTCCTTCGCTTTCGGTTGGTACTCAGCCCTGGCAAGGTCATATCACTCCTGAGCCTGGATAGGAGCAATGTGTTTTGGGTGCACTGCTCCAGTCCAGTGCTCGAGCAGAGCTTAGGGTTGCCAACTCTGATTGAACATATTTCTGGAGGTCTCATCACGTGACCTCCAACTGCCCCGCCCAGTCAATCAAACATGTTTCCCACCTCCAATATTTTTAAAACTAACAAATTAAAGTGTTGAAAGAAAATGAAAAAAGCACATTTTTTTAATGCCTCGCTGATGTTTCTCCTGGGTTTGCTCGCTGCAGTATCTTGGAGATTAACCTTTAATTCCTGGAGATCCCAGAGCAATCCTGGAGGGTTGGCAACTCTAGCAGAGAGGGGTGAGGGCAAGAAAATCTGCCTTAATAGTTTACCAACCACTGAAACAAGACAAACTTGTTTACAATTCCCTTTACAAGGCTTATTCTTGTCTCTTTTTTCTCTGAAGTGGGATGTCACATTTGCTACCCTCCAGCTCTCTGGTACAGCTTTCCTTTCCACAGAATCTTGGAAAATCACTGTTGGCAAGTGCCCAGGGTTGATTTTAGCGATCGCATGGCTGACTGGCGGAGTGTAACGGCTGGTGCTCTGATAGTGTGTCTCAAGGGCCGGGCTTCATTAACATATATGAAGCTACAGCTGCCAAACAACAGGGTTGCCAACCCTCCAGGATTGCCCTGGAGTCTCCAGGAATTAAAGGTTGATCTCCAGGACACTGTTGCCAGCAAAACCCAGGAGAAATATCATAGGGGCATTTAAAAAATTGTGCTTCTTAAATAAAATTCTTTCAACACTTTTATTTCCTAGTTATGAAAATATTGGAAATGGGGGAGGGGGGCGGGAAGGCTGTTTAACCAACTGTCAAGCATCATCCAATCGGGTAATGAAGAGTCTGTTCGCTTTCCAAATGGCCGTGGGGAATGTGGGATACTGCAAGGATGGACATGTTCGGCGACCGATAGCAGGAGTGTGGGGACAGGGTGGCTGCAGGCAGGAGGTCATGTGATGATGCCTCCAGGAATATGTCCAACCAGAGTAGGCAACCCTGCCAAGAAGGCATCAGATGCAGTTGTGAACCAAGGCAATATGGGGAGTCCCGGGGTTGGCCCAGAGGCTGACTCGATCCCAGATAGTGGTAGGTGCGGAGTGGAGGAGGGCAGATAAGGGGAGGAGCCTGGAGTGCCAGTGCCCCACATTATTCTCGAGGGGCCCAGAGGAACATTGCTGTTTCTCCTGGCCCCGCCATAATAATTCTTGCACTTACCTGGAAGGGCCTCTTCTGCTGTTCCGCCGGGCTTTACGGAACAGAGTGTCCACGTTAGTTGTCCCACACAATAGACAGTTAAAGTGGCTCATAAACATCATAATTGGCACCTCGGCCGCCCAGCGGAAGACCCTCAGTAATATGGCCACTAAGAGGCAAGAGGACAGTAAGCCTACTACTTCTATTTTAACTCCACTACTACCCAGTTTCTGCCGGCCAGAGGGGGTTAAAACCTCTCCTTCCATTATTACTCCATTTGCTTCCCTCGGGATCCTCAAATGTAAACCTTCCGGTTCCGGTGATTTGACTACTTTAATTCTGAGTAACTTCTTTAGTAGCATTACTCTTTGAATAGGAATCACTGTTAACTCTTCTACACTGATTTCTGATGGTTCCTACAATCCCAATCTCCACCTACGCTATCAGAAACACAGGGGGGTTGAAATTGCTCCTTCCCTTAAGGGGCGGAATGGGAATGGCCGCCGATTTTTCGTGGAATGGCTGCCATTTTGAAAATTCTGTTCCTGCGGTATCCTGGCGGTGACTCGCTCCCCCCACTACCGCTCCACTGCTGCCGATCCATCCTAAGTGCATCATCAGAGCGCGTACCGCCGGTGTTTCCCCCCAATCTTGAAATTCCGCCGAGAAACTCTTGCTCCCAGCACTCGGTGCCACCGGCAGCTTTTCCTGCCGGTGCACGGTGCTTGGAGTGTGTCTAAAATGGCAGTGCGGCTGCCATTAAAGGGGAGGACCAACTGCTGCGGCCGCCACCTTTTTGGTTTTGTCGGCCGAATGCCATGTCGGGCCGACAATTATGTCCCCGGGTTCGGCCGGGCCGCCAACAGGCAGTCTGGCACCCCCTCTTAGATTCCAGGTCACTGGCCCAGTTGAAACCTTCCCTGGTGCCCCAGTGGACCGAACTAAAATATTCGCAGAACACGCAGCGGCTCTCCCCTTTAAGTGAAGGACAGAGACGTGGTTACGCACCAGCGTGATGCTATCATCAGCGCTACCCTCATGACTGACAATGGCGGACAGTCCTCCCACCCCCCTACTTCCGCCCCTCTAGTGCGCGAATTTCCGCTCACCACTGCATATCCGCCCCCATTATGACCGACGTCTGAGCCGCTGGAAAAAAAAGCAAAAGAGCGGAATTTCGCTCAAGAGGCCACCGCATCTACCGTGCCAGTAAAAGCAACTCAAACAGGATAGGTGCACCGTGTTTCCGGCGGCAGGCAATTTCGGCCCCAGGAAATATACTTATTTAGAATCTCTCATTCCCTTATCTCTACTGCTGGCTCGTCTCCATCTCCTAGATGCCCTAACTCTACCTTAACTATTCTCTTCATCATCATAGGCAGTCCCTTGGGATCGAAGAAGACTTGCTTCCACACTAAAAGTGAGTTCTCAGGTGACTGAACAGTCCAATGCAAGAATTACAGTCTCTGTCACAGGTGGGACAGACAGTTGTTGAAGGAAAGGGTGGGTGGGGAGTCTGGTTTTCCGCACGTTCCTTCCGCTGCCTGTGCTTGATTTCTGCATGCTCTCGGCGACGAGACTCGAGGTGCTCTGCGCCCTCCTGGATGCTCTTCCTCCACTTCGGGCGGTCTTTGGCCAGGGACTCCCAGGTGTCGGTGGGGATGTTACATTTTATCAAGGAGGCTTTGAGGGTTTCCTTGAAATGATTCCTCTGCCCACCTGGGGCTCACTTGCCGTATAGAACTTCTGAGTAGAGCGCATGCTTTGGGCGTCTCATGTCGGGCAAGCGGACGATGTGGCTCTCTTACAACTAACATGACTATAGCAAGTGCTACAAATTTCTTAGTTTATTTTCAAACTTGCTCTAATCTCCCTATTGAGGCATGGAATCCCAGCTTTCGGTACACCCTTTTTTACCCCTCCCATGAATATCCTTGATTTGTTCCATTTGCATTTCCATGTCCTGTTTAAATATTTCCTATTGCTGATCTATGGTTCTATTTGTCATAAGTTCCTTCCATTTAATCAGGGCACGGTCACTTTTTAATCACACGATAATTTCCTTTGTTTCAGTCAAGTGTGCTTGTCCTCTACTTTTCTTTTTCCTTTTCTATTCTTACCCTGCACCTAATTATATTGCCGCTGTTTCCCAAATGTTCCCTTACTTACAGGTCACCTACTTGCTCTACTTTGTTACCCGGAATCAGGTCAAGTGTCCTGGTTCAAGAAGTTAGGCAAAACATCTTGATATAAAGGGTTGCTGGAGCATCAAATCCCTTAATCGCTTTAAACACCTCGATCAGATCACCACTCAACCTTCTGAACTGAAAGGAATACAAGCCACGTTTATTTAACCTGTCCTCGTAATTTTACCCTTTAAGCCCCAGTATCATTCTGGTAACTTTGCATTGTACCCCTTCCAAGGCCAATATATCTTTCCTGAGGTGAGGTGCCCAAAAATGAATGCATTACTCCAGATGGGATCTGACCAAGGCTCGGTATAACTGAAACATAACTTCCTCCCTTTTGTATTCCAGCCCCTTTGACATAAAGGCCAACATTCCATTCGTCTTTTTCATTACATTTGTGTGCAACAGTCGCCACACGTTAAAAAAATCCACGCGCAGGCATCTTCCACCCTTTAGGATTTAGTTCAGGACCTGGAATATTAGGTCCTCCATTGAAACACCTGTGAACTTTTTGGCGTGGAAGTAAGTCATCCTCGACTCGAGGGACCGCCTCTGACGATGATGACATTTGTGTACTAGCTTTTAATGATTTGTGCAGGTAGACACCCAAATCACTTTGCACATCCACAGTTAAAGTTATACAAAAGGCCAAAGTCAAAAGGGCAGTTTTTGGGGTGGGTTGTAAGGCTGGAGGATGTTACAGAGATAGGGAGAAGTGAGGTATAGGGAGATTTAAACATGAGAATGAAAATTTATAATTTGAGACACTGGGACATGAAACCCAATGTAGATCAGCAAGGACAGGGGTGATGTGAGTGGGTTTTAGTGCGGGCAGGAGAGTTTTAGATGAGTTGAAGTTTATGATGGGTGGAGGTTTGGAGGCCAGTTAGGAAAGCGTTGGAACAGTGGAGTCTGGAGGTGACAAAGGCATGGATGAGGGCTTCAGCGGCAGATGAGCTGAGGCAGGGTGGGAAGCGGGACGTGTTATGGAGATGAAGGTGGAGACGGTCATTGTGATGAAGAGGAGACGGGATGGAAAGCTCAGCTCGAGGTCGAATAGGATGCTGATATACAATATAGCCTAAACTATCCATCTCTTTTAGCCATTCAAAGTTTGAATGGTGTCCACTCTCAAAGTGCCACTGCCACTCCAGCAGAGCAGTTTGATTCCAGTCAATTGGCGAGCATCAGTCTTATTTAAACAGTTTAGGTAGGCTTGTGGTGGGATTTCAGTCTGCATTGGGTGGCCCAAATCAGGGGAGGATGGAAAACCACAGTCAGCCTCAGATGCTTCCAGCAGTGGCTTCTGGCCAGCTACCTCCGAGGAAGTTGTTGAAATTATTCGGCCAAATATTGCGGTAGGAGGCTTCCCGCAGGTGGATGCCTCCGTCCGAAATTTTTTTAACAAAAGTACCTGTTGGTCCCGGAGGAACAAACACTTGCGGTCCGAGGCTCTGCAGCCCAGCGCAGAGGCCCACGTATTCCAGGACCATAAATGCATCCTGGGATCACATGGGCTGGACCACCAATCAAAATGTAGCATCCTCAGTCACAGTAATCGGAGCTCCGAGCTCCCATTACTATCAATGAGAATACCCCTAAAATCAAATAAAACACAAACATAAATTTTTAAAAACACTTCACTTTTTTAAAATTAATAGAAATTGCATTAAATTTAATGTTTCAGAGAAAACATTTTTTTTGGGACATTTAAACAAAAGTGTTTTAATAGTTTTAAAAATAAACTTACCTTCATCGACAGGGTTTTTAATATAAAAATAAGCAATAACATTTATTTTTTCTATCTATTAAAACTCTTACGCTGGTCAAAGCAGGCCTTACCTCTGCTTTTACCAGGCATAAGAGTTTGAAGGACATTCGCTGGGCAGGAATTAGGCAATGTGCGACGGGGATGCGTGCGATCTGCCCAAAGACATTTTGACAGATCACAAGTGCCAGGTTCAGGTGCATGGGTCTCGCATGCCTCAACCCGGAACTTACAGGGCCTCTTCGGGCCCATGCGCACATCATACGCAACCAGAGGGTCCGCAATTTCAGGGCCATTATTTTATGTTTCAAGTTATTTTTCAAGTCTCAAAAATCTTACAATCTATTACACTCCCTAAAAGTGAAGTGTTTTTTAAAATTTATGTTTGTCAGTAGCACCCTTGCCTCTGAATAAGAAGGATGTGGGTTCATAGAAACATAGAAAATAGGTGCAGGAGTAGGCCATTCGGCCCTTCGAGTCTGCACAACCATCCAATATGATCATGGCTGATCATGCAACTTCAGTACCCCATTCCTGCTTTCTCTCCATACCCCTTGATCTCTTTAGCCATAAGAGCCACATCTAACTCCCTTTTGAATATATCTAATGAACTAGCCTCAACAACTTTCTGTGGTAGAGAATTCCACAGGTTCACAATTCTCGGAGTGAAGAAGTTTCTCCTCATCTCGGTACGAAATGGCTTACCCCTTATCCATAGATTGTGACCCCTGGTTCTGGACTTACCCACATCGGGAACATTCTTCCTGCATCAAACCTGTCCAATTCCATCAGAATGTTATATGTTTCTATGAGATCCCCTCTCATTCTTCTAAATTCCAGTGAATATAAGCCGAGTCGATCCAGTCTTTCTTCATATGTCAGTTCTGCCATCCCGGGAATCAGTCTAGTGAGCCTTCGCTGCACTCCCTCCACAGCAAGAATGTCCTTCCTCAGATTAGGAGACCAAAACTGCCCACAATACTCAAAGTGTGGTCTCACCAAAGCCCTGTACAACTCCAGTAAGACCTCCCTGCTCCTATACTCAAATCCCCTCGCTATGAAGGCCAGCATGCCATTTGCTTTCTTTACTGCCTGCTGTACCTGCATGCCTACCTTCAATGGCTGATGTACCATGACACCCAGGTCTCGTTGCACCTCCCCTTTTACTAATCTGTCACCATTCAGATAATAATCTGCCTTCCTGTTTTTGCCACCAAAGTGGATAAACTCACACTTATCCACATTATACTGCATCTGCCATGCATTTGCCCATTCACCGAACCTGTCCAAGTCCCCCTGCAGCCTCTTAGCATCCTCCTCGCAGCTCGCACTGCCACCCAGCTTAGTGTCATCTGCAAACTTGGAGATATTGCATTCAATTCCTTCGTCTAAATCATTAATATATATTGTAAATAGCTGGGGTCCCAGCACTGAACCCTGCCTCACCCCACTAGTCACTGCCTGCTATTCTGAAAAGGATCCGTTTATTCCCACTCTTTGCTTTCTGTCTGCCAACCAGTTCTCTATCCACGTCAATACATTACCCCCAATACCATGTGCTTTAATTTTGCACACTAATCTCTTCTGTGGGACCTTGTCAAAAGCCTTTTGAAAGTCCAAATACACCACGCCCACTGGTTCGCCCTTATCCACTCTACTAGTTACAGCCTCAAAAAACTCTAGAAGATTTGATTTCCCTTTCATAAATCCATGCTGTCACTGCTTTCCAAATGCGTTGCTATTACATCTTTAATAATTGATTCCAACATTTTCCCCACCACCGATGTCAGGCTAACCGGTCTATAATTCTCTCCTTTCTCTCTCCCTCCTTTTTTAAAAAGTTACATTAGCTACCCTCCAATCCACAGGAACTGAACCTACCCCTACTCCAGAGACTGGAGCACAAAAATCTAGGCTAACGCAACAGTACAGTACCGAGGGAGTGCTGTACTGTCAGAGGTACCGTCTTTTGGATGGGACTTTAAACCGAGGCCTCATCTGCCCTCTCAGGTGAGTGTAAAAGATCCTATGGCACTATGTCAAAGAGGAGCAGGGGAGTTCTCGCCGGTGTCCTGGCCAATATTTATCCTTCAATCAACATCACTAAAACAGATTATTTGGTCATTTATCACATTGCTGTTTGTGGGAGCTTGCTGTGCGCAAATTGGCTGCCGTGTTTCCCACATTGCAACAGAGACTACATTTTTTTTAAGTACTTAATTGGCTGTAAACCGCTTTAGGACGTCCTGTGGTTGTGAAAAGCGCTATAGAAATGTGTTTTGCTTTCTTTGGGGAGAAAGATTTTTTCTTAATTCCCTTCGGCCGGCCTTAGCAATGTTGGATGCCCGGAACATACCAGAAAAAGAAAGAAAGACTTGCATTTATATAGCACCTTTCATGACCTCAGGACGTCCCAAAGCGCATAGCAGCCAATGAAGTACTTCTTAAGTGTAGTGTAATTTGCATACAGCAAGTACCCACAAACAGCAATGTGATAATGACCAGATAATCTATTTTAGTGATGTTGATTGAGGGATAAATATTGGCCAGAACACCGGGGACAACTCCCCTGTTCTTCTTCGAAATAGTGCCATTGGTATTTTTTATGTTCACGTGGGTCAGCAGACTAGGCCTCAGTTTGACGTCTCACCTGAACGACGGCACCTCTGTCAGTGCAGCACTCCCTCAGCACTGCACTGAGGTATTAGCCTAGATTTTTGTGCTCAAGTCTCTGGAGTATGACTTGAACCCACAACCTTCTGTCTAAGAGGTAAAAGTGCTACTCATTGAGCCAGGGCTGTCACCTTTGCTACAGCATTGCTACAACATCTTACATTATAAGATGGTTACCCATATTTAAACAGGTACATTAATCTCCCTCCATCAATTTGATGGAAAATCGTGGGAAGGCTCAGTGATGTGTTGGGAGCCAGCGGAATCACTCCTGGACAGATTTCCCGTCCCCACCTATTGGAATTACACAGGGAAATTGGCACAGTTCCAGCGGAGAATTGGTCCCAGCCACAGTGTCCAAAAATGTCACATAATATTCCAAATTTAACCTCACCAAAGAATAACGTATGATTCAAATAGCATGCTTCAACTTATAATCATTTAACTTCAGATGCCTCCGCAGAAGCTTGAATAGTCTTCTTGACAACTGGATATTTCTATGATTGGTCAGTAGTCACACCCATATCCTTTTTCCTTTCCACCTTTCTTAATAGTAACCATTCATTGTATGCACAGAGCTCACATTTCCTGTTCCAGTATGAAATGTCTTGCAAAACCATATTAAATCCAACTATCATTCCTCAGACCAGTTACTTATTTTGTCTGAATTTCTTTGATTGGAAATAAACGAATTCAGAAAATAAATCCAAATTACGAGTGGGTGGAGAGTATAGAGAGATGCATTCAAACATTTGCTGCCCTTAAACGCAATCATTCATCGAAATAAAATTGCTTCATATAAAATAAGAATCGGACAGAAAATAATGTTACTCTCAGAGACTCTGAAGCAATGATTTGTGTCAACCACTTGCTCCCCACATTATAATGAAATAAACGCTGGAAGTATTGGCGGTTGATGTTCATATGTGTTTGTGTCACTTAGGCAAGGTATCAGAAAGTAGCTGTCATCCAGGAAACCATCCCCCAGTAAGGCTGCCCCCCAAATTCACAAAGGAAAGTGTCATGTATCTTACATTATTATATATAACTGTATTCTAACATGCTATACATGACTGTAATAAGATATGACCTGTAACCATCAGCATACCTTACCACCAGGGGTGCATTTGCAAGTATATAAGGACAGGTCTCAGGCAAGTGCAGCATTCCAGAGCTGTGAAATAAAGGTGCAGGTCCAGAGTGACCTTGACTTCACTACATGCTTCGTGTGAATCTGTACTGAGGGGACAGGACTTTACAGTGGCGACGAGTTACGGGATTACAGAATCCACAGAATGGCGAACAACAAACAACGGATCAGATGAAAAGTACAATGCTGGAGACAATTGGGAGGACTTTATAGAAAGGCTCCAGCAAAACTTTGTAACCAAAGACTGGTTAGGAGATGACAAAGCAGACAAGAGAAGAGCCGATCTCTTGACCAGATGTGGCTCGAAAACATACGTTTTAATGAAGGATCTGCTGGCACCCGAGAAACCAGCAAGCAAGTCGTTTGAAGAATTGAGCACACTGGTAAGAAACCACCTGAAGCCAGCGAGCAGCCTACACATGGCCAGACACAGGTTCTACAACTACAGACGCTGTGTGGGCCAGAGCATACCCGACTTCGTGGCAGAACTTCGGAGGTTGGCTAGTTTATGTGAGTTCTCCAATGAACTGAGGAGAGAAATGCTGAGAGACTTTTTCATTGAAGGAATAGGCCACGCAGGCATATTCCAAAAGCTCATAAGACCAAGAACCTGACCTTAGAGGCAGAAGCACTGGTTGCACAGACATTCTTGGTAGGGGAAGAAGAAACGAGGTTGATTTACAATGCAGGTACGACAACTAACGAAATAATGGAACAAGGAGTTCACAGCATTAAACAAGCTGCTACCCCTACACACAGACAAAACCGGGAGAACAGGCTCTCGACAGCAGGCAGTGGCACCAGAAGCCATCAAGGGCCACAGGAACGGCCGTTCACAACTCATCAACCCACAATACGAGAATCAACTACAAACTGAGAGAAGCTCAAGAGAGATCAGCCAGACGCAGCTCATTCTTTGCAAGCAGTCTGTGCGGGAGGTGTGGGGGTGGGCACTCGTCAAGGGGATGTCGATTTCAGCAGGCTGTTTGCAGGAACCGTGAATATACAGGGCATTTGGCCCGCATGTGCAAAAATACGGCAACTCAGCTGGTATACGAATCGGATGGGTCGGAAAGCGGACCAGAAAACGGTGGGGACAGTACCCGGGACACCGATGTACAGCGGGTCAACATGATCAATGGCCGCTGCTCCTACAACAGGACGCCTCCTATAATGATGAGGGTCCTACTCAACGGGATACCTGTCAACATGGAGCTGGATACAGGAGCGAGTCAATCTCTCATGGGCGCTCAACAATTTGAACAACTGTGACCGCATAAAGGAGACAGACCAAAACTCACAAGGGTCGACACCAAACTAAGGACCTATACCAAAGAAATCGTACCAGTCCTCGGCAGCGCCATGCTCTCTGTCACACACAAAGGGACAGTGAACCGACTGCCCCTGTGGATTGTCTCCGGAGACCCTCCAAACTAAACTGGAAATGGGATGATGTCCATGCCATGTCACGAGAGGAACGGATCTCCTGCTCAACAGTTAAAAAGCGATTTGAACATCTCTTTCAGCCAGGTGTGGGCACTTTCAAAGGGGCCAAAGTCAAAATCTACATCACACAGGATGCTAGACCGGTCCATCACAAGGCCAGAGCTGTACCCTATGTGATGAGGGAAAAGATTGAACCTGAACTAGACAGTCTTCTGCGGGAAGGCATTATATCACTTGTGGAATTTAGCGACTGGGCAAGTCCCATCGTCCCAGTCATGAAGCCTGATGGATCCGTACGAATCTGTGGGAACTACAAATCTATCATAAACAGAGTCTCCCTACAGGACCAGTACCCACTGCCCAAAGCGGAGAACATTGGCTGGAGGTAAACTTTTCTCAAAACTAGACCTCACATCTGCGTATGCGACGCAAGAATTGACCGAGGAATCCAAGCTACTCACCACCATCAACAAACATCGAGGCCTTTTCATGTACAATCGATGCCCATTCGGCATCAGGTCGGCAGCTGCCATATTCCAGTGCAACATGGAGAGTCTGCTCAAGTCCATCCCGGGGACAGTTGTATTTCAAGACGACATACTTATCACGGGCAGGGACACCGACTCCCATCTCCGTAATTTGGAGGAAGTACTAAAGCGGTTGGATCGGGTCGGCCTACGAGTCAAGAAATCCAAGTGCCTGTTTCTCGCACCCGAGGTTGAATTTTTGGGCAGGAGGATTGCCGCTGATGGAATCCGCCCAACAGAGTCCAAAACAGAAGCAATTCGCCTGGCACCCAGGCTCCGGAATGTCTCAGAACTGCGCGCCTTTCTCGCGCTACTCAATTACTTTGGGAACTTTATGCAGAACTTAAGCACGCTGCTGGAGCCTCTCCACGTGCTACTCAGGAAGGGGTGCGATTGGTTTTGGGGGATGCCCAGGAACGCACCTTCAATAAGGCACGCAACCTTCTGTGTTCCAACAGTGTTTTGACTTTCTTTGATCCAGATAAAAAGCTAGTTCTCACATGCGATGCGTCAGCGTATGGGGTCGGGTGCGTTTTGCAACATGTCAATCGTGCGGGCAAATTACAACCCATAGCTTATGCCTCCAGGTCACTTTCGCGGGCGGAGCGCGGGTACGGAATGGTCGAGAAGGAGGCACTCGCTTGCGTGTACGGTGTCAAAAAGATGCACCAATACCTTTTCGGGGCCAAGTTCGCGTTAGAAACCGACCACAAGCCCCTCACGTCCCTCCTATCCAAGAGCAAGGCAATAAACGCCATCGCCTTGGCGCGAATTCAACAGTGGGCACTCATGCTGGCGTCCTACGACTATACCATAAGGCACAGACCAGGCACAGACAACTGTGCCGACGCGCTCAGCAGGCTACCCCTGGCGACCATGGAAGGGTCTAACGAACAGGACTGTGAGATCGTCATGGCAATCAATGCCTTTGAGTCCACAGGTTCGCCCATGACGGCTTGCCAAATCAGAGCCTGGACAGCCAGCGACCCCACGTTATCCTTAGTAAAAAGATGTGTCCTAACCAGTGACTGGGCAGAGGCTCGCGATGCCTGCCCCGAGGAATTAAAACCCTTTCACAGGCGCATGCATGAGCTATCACTACAAGCAGACTGCCTGATGTGGGGCAGCCGAGTAGTCATGCCTCTGCAAGGCAGAGAGGCATTTGTCCTGGAGCTCCACCGCGAGCACCCGGGGATCATTCTCATGAAAGCCATAACCAGATCCCACGTCTGGTGGCCTGGTATTGACGCGGACTTGGAGCTCTGCGTCCGAAGGTGCACCATTTGTGCCCAATTCAGCAATGCCCCCAGGGAGGCATCCCTGAGCCCCTGGCTCTGGCCTACCAAACAGTGGTCGCGGATGCACGTAGACTATGCGGGCCCATTCATGGGCAAAATGTTCCTCGTAGTTGTAGATGCATTTTCAAAGTGGATCGAATGCACCATTTTAAACTCTGTGGAGAGTTGTGGAGAGCCTCGCAACCATGTTTGCAACGCACGGAATCCCTGACATATTGGTCAGTGACAATGGTCCGTGCTTCACCAGCGCAGAATTCCAAAATTTTATAATTGACCACGGTATAAATCACGTCAAGACGGCACCGTTCAAGCCGGCCTCCAACGGCCAGGTGGAGAGAGCAGTGCAAATCATTAAACAAGGCATGCTTAAAATCCAAGGTCCCACACTGCAGGGTCGCCTGTCGCGATTGCTGCTGGCATACAGATCTCGTCCGCACTCATTGACTGGGATCCCCCCGCGCAACTGTTGATGAAAAGGACTTTAAAAACAAGGCTCTCATTAATCCTCCCAGACATGCACGAAATCGTTGAGGCAAAGCGCCGTAAGCTGATTGAGTACCATGACAGAAATTCTAGGGGGAGGTGGAATGAGATCGGGGACAAAGTGTTTGTACTAAACTATGGCAGGGATCCCAAATGGCTTTCAGGGACAGTAATGGGCAAAGAAGGAAACAGGCTATTGGTAGTACAAATGGACAATGGTAAAACCTGCCGGAGACATGTAGACCAAGTCAAAAGCAGATTTACCAACAACACTGCAGAACCAGAGGCAGAATACAATGTGGAACTCGTACCACACCTGGTAGACAGACAGAGGGAACAACCTGAGGAATGGGCAATCCTAACAGACAGCCCAGGCGAGTCAACAACAATCACACCAATCCAAACAGACAGCCCAGGCGAGATACCAGCAACCACACCCAAAGAAAAACAGACACCAAGGCAAACAACTGAACCACAACTCAGACGCTCCATGCGAGAGCGTAGACCACCTGAGAGACTGAACCTATAAAGACAATAAGACCTTGGGGGAGGGTGATGTCGTGTATTTTACATTATTATATATAACTGTATCCTAACATGCCACACATGACTGTAATAAGATATGACCTATAACCACCAGCATACCTTACCACCAGGGGTGCACTTGCAAGAGACAGGTATATAAGGACAAGTCTCAGGCAAGTGCAGCATTCCAGAGCTGTGAAATAAAGGTGCAAGTCCAGAGTGACCTTGACTTCACTACATGCCTCGTGTAAATCTGTACTGAGGGGACAGGACTTTACAGAAAGGGAGGGGAGGAGATTTATATATTGAATAGACTTGGCCTATATTCTCTAGAGTTTAGAAGAATGAGAGGTGAACTCATTGAAACATAAAAAATTCTTAAGGGGCTTGACAGGGTAAATGCAGGAAGGATGTTTTCTCTGGCTGGGGAGTCTGGAACCAGGGATCACAGTCTCAGAATAAGGAGTTGGCGATTTAGGACTGAGATGAGGAGAAATTTGTTCACTCAAAGGGTAGTGAATCTTTGAAATTCTCTAGCCCAGAGGGCTGTGGAGGCTCAGTTGTTGAATATATTCAAGACAGAGATCGATAGATTTTTGGAAAGTAAGGGAATCAAGGGATATGGGGATAATGCGGGAAGGTGGAGTTGAGGTAGAAGATCAGCCATGATCTTATCGAAGGGTCGAATAGCCTACTCCTGCTCCTATTTCTTATGTTCTTAAATCGGAGAGAAAAAAAATGTAAAATATATATTTGCAGTGGTCTGTTGGCAAAAAGCATTCAGCAGTGTATAGTCTAGACTTTCTCTTATCTCTTGCCCTCAAGACACTAGTCTCGATGATAAGGCATAACAACAAGTGGTGTCTGTGTTGGCTCAGTTAAAGGTCCCACCCGAGTAGTAATTGAGATAATATTTCTATCTCATTTTGCAACTAAATCTACTCATTAAAGGCCCGAAGATGATCATTCCAGATAAAAAAAACATGAAACCGAACTGAGGAAATAGAAGATGGCACTTGGCAGGGAGCGTATATCTGTCTCTCCGTCTCTTCCAATCACATAAATGCCAGATGGTACCCTGGTCAGAGATGAAAAACACAGGAGTCTGAAAACTTCTCAGTCCATTCTTAGGGTCCCCACATTGCACAAAGGTGATCAACACACCAGCTTTGTTGTTGCAATTTAGTTTAGATGACCTATTGCCTTCGTGTGGGCTTACTGCCACAAAGTAAACATCTTTTGTGTGCCCTTATCTGCCAAATGAATCCCTAGCACATTACTGGGCCTCTGTAACCTGTCTCCACACCAGACACAAACAGGTCTATAGTTGCCATGCCAACAGGACGATAAATTGTGGAATGTTCTAAAAGAGGTGTTGTCATGGTAAAGTTGCTCCCAACCACAGTTTTACTGAGTCCCTTTAAGTCAGGGTAGGATCTTGTTTTGTGACAGTGATCTCCATGTGCCACTCTCTTACTTTTAAGTGTCAGCTCTGGTCTCGCTCTGAGGCAGCAAGTTCTCTCAGACGGACGTAAAAGATCGCATGACACTTTTTCGAAGGGGGGTTCTCACCAGTATCCTGGTCAATATTTATCCCTCAAATGACATCACTAAAACAGATTATCTGGTCATTTAACTCATTAGTGTTTGTGGGAGCTTGCTATGCGCAAATCGGTTGTCACATTACCTACATTACAACAGAGGCAACACTTCAAAAAGGTACTTCATTGGCTCTAAATCACTTTGGGACTCCCTGAGGTCTTGAAAGGTGTTATACATATTTTACGCCCACCGAAGAGAGAAGACGGAGCCTCGGTTTAACGTCTCATCCGAATTGGAACAGTTATTTTTATATAATTAAACAAATAAAAATGAGGAGAAATTTAAATGCTGTAAAAACATTTTTAAAAAATGGTGCAATGGATATTGGATGAATTGCTAGGTTGATGTTTGATCAATGTGGGTGACAATACACTGCAGCTCAAAGTGTCTCGTCTCCTTTTCTTCGTCACTCCACCATTGATGACCGTGCCTTCAGCTGTCTTTTTTTTAATTTGTTCTGAGATATGGGCATCGCTGGCAAGGCCAGCATTTATTGCCCATAATTGCCCTTAAGAAGGTGGTGGTGAGCCGCCACCTTGAACCGCACAGAGCAGTTAAGATTCAGCCACATTGCTGTGGGTCTGGAGTCACATATATGTCAGACCGAGTAAGGACGGCAGGTTTACTTCCCTAAAGGACATTAGTGAACCAGATGGGTTTTTACAACAATCTGGTAGTTTCATGGTCACTATTACTGATGCTATTTTTATTCCAGATTTATTTAATTAACTGAATTTAAATCCCCCAGCTGCCATGGCGGGATTTGAACATGTCTTCTGGATCATTGGTCCAGGCCTCTGGATTATTAGTTCCGTAACATAACCACTATACTACCATACCCAGGCCTAGTCCTTTAGTTCTGGAATTTCCTCCCTAAAACTGTCCGCCTCTCTAACTCTCTCTCCTCTTTTAAGACGCTCCTTAGATCCTACCTCTTTCTGCCCTCATATTTTGAGCATAATAGACCCCATTGTCTATAATCACATCAAGAACAACTGCCTGAGAGCTGCCTCTCCACCTGGAGCAAGTAGCTGATTACGCACAGCCCTTGAATAGTTTGCTTAATACAGGAAACCATGACTAAATCTCAGCATCACTGAGTGAAGGCTGCTGTCTCTCTACACACTTGATGTGTCCAGATTTATGATGTCGGCTCCTTCCCAAACCATTTAGAACACTGGCTTGCTGAAGAATTCGCCAACTCTTATTCTGCTTCTTGTGGTTGTCACTGGACCCATTAGTCAGTTCAACTCATAAAGGAAGTTTCTGACAAATGAGAACATAAGCAACAGCCAAAACAATGTCCAATAAATAACTAGCTGCAGTGGAACCAGGTTTTTTTTATTTTGCCAATTTTCCTTTCTCCTGTCCTGAAGGCATTGACTGGCTGAAGTACAGTTCCATAGGTACAAGATATTTCCTTGTAACTTGCCAGGGGAAGCCATCTTTTGCACAAAGAATATTCAGCAAGTCCTTCACTGTTTGCTTACAACATCATATAAGTTGCATCAGAACTCTTTCTCCAACCCAAGCAGTAAATGTTTGTGAAACAGTTTTTCATGAAGACATTTGTCCAAGCTCCATGGCTCCGTGAGATTATCAGCACAGACCAAGGATTATCCCAAATCCAATTGTTGACCGTGCAACAACAACAATGTGTAGTTATATAGCGCCTTTAACATAGTAAAATGTTCCAAAGCACTTCACAGGAGCATTATAAAACTAAATTTGGCACTGAGCCACATAAGGAGATATTAGGGCAGATGACCAAAAGCTAGGTCAAAGAGTTAGGTTTTATAAAGCGTCTTATAGAAACTATAGCGGGGGTGGGGGGGTAGGAATTAAAACAATCACTATCACTACCGATAAAATACGAGGCAAACTAATGGGACTAAAGATGGACAAGTCCCCTGGACCTGATGGCTTGCATCCTAGAGTCTTAAAAGAAGTGGCTGCAGAGATAGTGGATGCATTGGTTGTAATCTACCAAAATTCTTTGAATTCTGGAGATGTCCCAGCGGATTGGAAAACCGCAAATGTAACACCTCTATTTAAGAGAGGAGGGAGACAGAAAGCAGGACACTATAGACCAGTTAGCCTAACATCTGTCGTTGGGAAAATGCTGAAGTCCACTATTAAGGAAGCAGTAGCAGGACATTTAGAAAATCATAATGCAGTCAAGCAGAGTCAGCATGGTTTTATGAAAGGGAAATCATGTTTGACAAATCTGCTGGAGTTCTTTGGGGATGTAACGAGCAGAGTGGAAAAAAGAGAAACAGTTGATGTCGTATATTTGGATTTCCAGAAAGCATTTGATAAGGTGCCACACAAAAGGTTACTGCACAAGATAAAATCTCATGGGATTTGGGGTAATATATTAGCGTGGATAGAGGATTGGCTAATTAATAGAAAGATAGTTGGGATAAATGGGTCATTTTCAAGTTAGCAAACTGTAACTAGTGGGGAGCCACAAGGATCAGTGCTGGGGCCTCAACTATTTACAATTTATATTAATGACTTGGATGAAGAGACCAAGTATAATGTAGCCCAATTTGCTGAAGATACAAAAATAGGTGAAGTTGTGAGGAAGATGCAAAAGGGATATAGATAGGCTCAGTGAGTGGGCAAAAATTTGACAGATGGACTATAACGTGGGAAAATGTGAGGTTATCCACTTTGGTAGGAAAAATAAAAAAGCAAATTATTATTTAAATGGGAAGCGAATACAAAATGCTGTAGTACTGAGGGATCTGGGGATCCTTGTGCATGAAATGCGAAAAGTTAACATGCAAGTACAGCAAGTAATCAAGAAGGCAACTGGAATGCTGGCCATTATTGCAAAGGGGATGGAGTATAAAAGTAGGGAAGTCCTGATCCAACTATACAGGGTGTTGGGAAAACCACACCTGGAGTACTGCGTACAGTTTTGGATTCCTTATTTAAGGAAGGATATACTTACATTGGAGGCAGTTCAGAGAAGGTTCACGAGGTTGATTCCTGAGATGAAAAGGTTTTCATATGAAGAAAGGTTGAGCATATTGGGCCTATACTCCTTGGAGTTTAGAAGAATGAGAGATGATCTTATTGAAACATATCAGATTCTGAGGGGTCTTGACAGGGTAGATGCAGAGAGGATGTTTCTCCTCATGGGGGAAATCTGGAACTAGGGGCATAGTTTCAGAATAAGGGTCGCCTATTTAAAACAGAAATGAGGAGGAATTTCTTCTCTCAGAGGGTCGTAAATCTTTGGCATTCTCTACCGCAGAGAGCTGTGGAGTGGGTCTTTGAATATATTTAAGGTGAAGATAGAGATTTTTGAATGATAAGGGAGTCAAGGGTTATGGGGAATGGGCGGGGAAGTGCAGCTGAGGCTAGGATCAGATCAGCCATGGTCTTATTGAATGGCGGAGCAGGCTCGAGGGACCAAATGGCCTACTCCTTTTATTAAGGGAGTAAAGAAAGGTGGAGAGGTGGAGAGGTTTAGGGAGGGAATTCCAGAGCTTAAGGCCTAGACAGCTGAAGGCACGGCCGCCAATAGTGGTGCAATTAAAATCGGGGATGCTCACAAGAATTGAAGGACAGATATCTCGGTGGGTTGTAGGGCTGGAGGAGATTACAGAGTTATAGGGAGGGGTGAGGCTGCGGAGAGATTTGAAAACAAGGATGAGAATTTTAAAATCAAGGCATTGCTTAACCAGAAGCCAATGAAGGTCAGCGAGCACAGATGATGGATGAGCGGGACATGGGCAGCCGGGTTTTGGATGACCTCAATTTTATGGAGAGTAGAACTAGAGATGTCGGCCAGGAGTGCACTGCAATTGTTAAGTCTAGGGAGGAGAAAATCAACCAAGATTCTCGCACCCAGGCATTATCCATGAGTTCTGCTGATAGGGTTGCAAACTCTGGTTGTACGTATCCCTGGAGGTTTCATCACCTGATCTCACGCCACCAATCACCCCACTCAGTCAAACAGCCTTTTTTTTTAACCCATTTCCAGTATTTTTATAACTAAAGAACAAAAGTGTTCAAAGAAAATTTTACAAACCCACAATTTTTAATATGCCAATGATTTTTCTCCCTGGGTTGCTCACAGCAGTGTCCTCAAGATTAATCTTTAACTCCTGGAGACTCCAGAACAATCCTAGAGGGTTGGCAACCCTATCTGCTGGACGTATGTGAATGTGGGGCTTGGGTGAAGACAGAATGGGCCTTGGCTACGAAATGACCCCTTGAGGAGATTCCATTGCCTCCAACAGCGAGAGTGTTTGGTGGTCTGCATTCCCTCTGACAGCAATCATAGTTTCAAATCCAAAGGGCGAGAAATGTGGGCGACCCCGTTTGGGGCGTTAACTTTTGAATGCTGGAAAAATTAGCGGCAGGCACTAATGATTCCAGCTTTTTCTAAATTCAGTGTTAGCGTTGCAGGAAGGAAGTGGAGTGCTAAATCAAGCGCTTCACTTCCTTCCTGGAGCGCTAAAGGATGCACTTGGGGAAGTTGTTGTGTAGTGCTGCACAATGTCCTGTGCAGCACTGCCACGATCCGAGGCTCCTTCCCTCCCTTAAGGGGAAGGGCCATCACTGCAAGCTCTGCGCTGGGACCAGTGAGCTGATCCCCGGTGGCAGCCACGATCCGACCCGATCAGCCTCATGCACTCCAGCAGAGCTCGTATATCTCTAGAAAAGGGAAGGCTGAGGGGTAACCCAATAAAGATCTTTAAAATGATGATGGGGTTTGATAGGATAGATGTAGAGAATGTGGGGGAGAAATTTGGAGCGTTTGCATTTCTCGTTTGCGCCCCCGGCCTTCTTCCTGCTCGACCGCGAGGTCCGTACCGCGATCTTGCAGTCCGGCAGTCCACTCCCAACGGGGAGGTACGCAATGTCGTCTCATATGTTTCCAATTGTGGGGGATTCCAAAACTAGGGGTCATAAACAATGTTCCATTTAAGCTGCGCATGCACGCAGCTCTCTGGACCTCCCAGTGAGAAAAACTGCGCAAGAAAAAAATTAACGCAAACATTGGTCATAAATATAAGATAGTCACTAATAAATCCAATAGGGAATTCAGGAAAAACTTCTTTACCCAGAGAATGGTTAGAATGTGCAACTCGCTACCACATGGGGTAGTTAAGATGACTAGCAGAGATGCATTTAAGAGGAATGAGAAATAAACAGATGAGGGAGAAAGGAATAGAAAAATATGCAGATAGGGTCAGATGACAAAGGGTGGGAGGAGGCTCGTGTGGAGCATAAACACCGGCATAGACCAGTTCTGTGTAAAAACTGCCACAGTAATAATAATAGAAATAAATATTGGACTTTAAAACACAGATAGAACTGAGAAAGAGCTCCATCAGCCAGCTCGACACCACACACGCATGATCGAGGTCAATTCCAAAATTAAAGGAAAAAGCAAAAGATAAATGAACTCAGTACCCACAAGAAAAATTAACACAGTAATCAGAAAATAAATACATATCCCCATTACTTAATTCATTGGAACCATGAAGCCATTGAAGGTGTTTACATCGGGCCTACATTCTGCACAAGTGATTGGGCCAACTTCAAATGGTAAACTAATTTCAGGCAAAAAAAAATTATATAACCATAATCCCACTATGGTTTTGGAGGACATCTTTAAAAGGGAAGTCCGTGCTTTTGGAATTATAATGACACTCACCTGAAACACGTATTACCACACAATGAAAATATGCTGTGTGTAATTTATTTTCTTGTATTAATTGGCATTACATTTTGTATAAATCACAGTTGATGGAGATATAACACTTTCTAATCCCATGTTTCACTTGATAGGTGGTGTCCTGGGCAATATTTATTGTTCAACCAACATCACTAAAAACAGATTATTTAGTCATTATCTTAGTGCTGTTTGTGGGAGCTTGCTGATTGCAAATTGGCTGCTGAGTTTACCTAAATTACAACAATGACACATCAAAAAGTACTTAATTGGCTGTAAAGCGCATTGGGATGTCTTGAGGTCATGAAAGGCGCTATATAAATGTAAGTTCCTTTTTTTTCTTTATCGCGCTGCCTGTTTGGACATGTCTGCACAATCTGTTGTTGCCACTTGATGTCCCACTCTAGCCATTTGTTAGTGAATTGGATGAGTTGCAGCTACCCAGGAGAGCGGCATTAGAATATATACGATTGAGTACAGGCCACTGAGTAAGTGCCTTTGGAGAAGAGAAATGGAGACAAAATTGTGGAGGCAGGGTGGGAAGTAGTTCTTTATATTCCACTCCAGGCTTATGTCTTCAAAGAAAATAAAACATTCTGCTGAAAACCAGGCACACAAAGGCAGAAAACATTTTAATTGCCTGCAGCGCTTGAACGAGCAGAGAATGAACCAAATTGACAAGTAGGATTCTTTCTAAAAATGAGGTAATTGGCAAAAGAACCAAAGGCGACATGAGAAAAAAAATTACGAGTTGTTCTGATCTGGAGTAGACTGCCTGAAAGGGTGTGGAGCAGATTCAATAATAACTTTCAAAAAAGAATTGGATAAATACTTGAAGGGGAAAAGTTTGCTGGACTCGGGAAAAAGAGCAGGGGAGTGGGACTAATTGGAGAGCTCTTTCAAAGAGCCGGCACAGGCACAATGGGCCGAAAGGTCTCCTTCTGTGCTGTATCATGCTATGATTCTATGACAAAAATGCATTTTGTCACATTCTCCTCCTTTTCCACAAGCTGATTTTGTACTTTATACTTTCCCCTGCTCCCAGACGTTGGTCAATGTCACTCTGTAACAAGTCACTCAAAGATGCACAGAAATAGATTGGTCGGACGGATCCTTCTTATGGAGAAGCAGTTGGCGCCATACACCAACATCTTACATTTCTGCACCAGCGCTCACCCACAGAAAGATGTCTTAAAACACTTCAAATGGCAGAGGGAAACCTGACACTGAGCAAGAGGAAAATGTGGAAATAGTGTTGGTGGGACTGCAAGAAAAGGAGTTTTGAGAGTTTTCAAAACAGAGAGTCTATATAGCAGAGAGGGCATGGGAAGGTGTCCCATTAGACAGGGGCACAATGGCTGCAAGAATGACTTCCAATGATGGAGCGGAGAATTGAAGGGCAATCAGTAAAGCATTGTCAGCAGGGCAGAGGGTGCATGTAGGAATGTAGAGTTGGAGGAGATGACTGAGATAGTTTGGGGGTGGAGCGTTGAGGCCATGGAGAGAATTGAAAGTGAGAGCAAGGATCCTATGCAGCATATGTGCACAATTCTCACTGAGGCCCCGACTCCCATTTAAATGAGATCTCTCTTCTCCATTGTGTGGCTGAAGTGCCTGAGGGAAAATTCCAGTCACTCAACTTCCATTGGAAGTATGCACTGCAAAGGGAGGCTTTGGTGTGATTGAAGAATTTGTTGTTCCTGGCTGGCCCGACCTTCCTGTAGGACCATCCAGATTCCCTACAGTTACTGAGTTTGGCCTCAAAACATCTCTGCTGAATTGGCACCATCCTCCTTCCCACTCACAGGTGCCTGCTGCACATTTTATGAGCTGCTGACACTTAAAATCCTGTCCCTTAACCACAAGTTGGGGGGATGACTCATCAGGGGAGGGCAGCAGCAGCCAAGTTCATGACACCATGGATGGCTCTGCTGCACAGGGAGGGCAGGAAAAAGAGTACGAGAGCTATAGTGGTAGGGGATTCTATTGTAAGAGGAATAGATAGATGTTTCTGCGGCCGCAATCGAGACTCCAGGATGGTATGTTGCCTCCCTGGTGCAAGTGTCAAAGATGTCTCAGAGGGGCTGCAGGACATTTTGGAGGGGGAGGGTGAACAGCCAGTTGTCGTGGTGCATATAGGTACCAACGATATAGGTCAAAAACGGGATGAGGTCCTACAAGCTGAATTTAGGGAGCTTGGAGTTAAATGAAAAAGTAGGACATCCAAGGTAGTAATCTCAGGATTGCTACCAGTGACACGTGCTAGTCAGGGCAGGAATTGCAGGATAGCTCAGATGAATATGTGGTTTGAAGAGTGGTGCAGAAGGGAGGGATTCAAATTCCTGGGACATTGGAACCAGTTCTGAGGGAGATGGGACCAGTATAAACTGGACATTCTGCACCTGGGCAGGACCGGAACCAATGTCGTAGGGGGAGTGTTTGCTAATGCTGTTGGGGAGGGGTTAAACTAATATGGCAGGGGGATGGGAACCTATGTAGGGAGACAGAGGGAAGTAGAATGGGGGGCAGAAGCAAAAGATAGAAAGAAGAAAAGTAAAAGTGGAGGGCAGAGAAACCCAAGGCAAAAATCAAAAAGGGCCACATTACAGCCCTTTCTAAAGGATCAAAGTGTGTTAAAAAGACAAGCCTGAAGGCTCTGTGCCTGAATGTGAGGAGTACTCGGAATAAGGTGGACGAATTAACTGCACAGGCAGCAATTAATGAATATGATATCATTGGCATCACGTGACCAAGGCTGGGAACTCAACATCCAGGGATATTCAACATTCAGGAAGGATAGACCGAAAGGAAAAGGAGGTGGGGTAGCGTTGCTGGTTAAAGAGGAAATTAATGCAATAGTAAGGAAGGACAATAGCTTGGATGATGTGGAATCTGTATGGGTGGAGCTGCAGAATACCAAAGGGCAGAAAACACTAGTGGGAGTTGTGTACAGACCACCAAACAGTAATAGTGAGGTTGGGGACAGCATCAAACAAGAAATTAGGGATGCATGCAATAAAAGTACAGCTACATATAGATTGGGTTAACCAAACTGATGGCAATACGGTGGGGAGGATTTCCTGGAGTGTATTAGGGACGGTTTTCTAGACCCATATGTCGAGGAACCAACTAGAGGGCTGGCCATTCTAGACTGGGTGATGTGTAATGAGAAAGGACTAATTAGCAATCTTGTTGTGCGAGGCCCCTTGGGGAAGAGTGATCATAATATGGTAGAATTCTTTATTAAGATGGTGAGTGACACAGTTAATTCAGAGACTAGCGTCCTGAACTTAAGGAAAGGTAACTTCGATGGTATGAGACGTGAATTGGCTAGAAAAGACTGGCTAATGATACTTAAAGGGTTGACGGCAGATAGGCAATGGCAAACATTTAAAGATCACATGGATGAACTTCAACAATTGTACATCCCTGTCTGGAGTAAAAATAAAACGGGGAAGGTGGCTCAACCGTGGCTAACAAGGGAAATTAAGGATAGTGTTAAATCCAAGGAAGAGGCCTATAAATTGGCCAGAAAAAACAGCAAACCTGAGGACTGGGAGAAATTTTGAATTCAGCAGAGGAGGACAAAGGGTTTAATTAAGAGGGGAAAATAGAGTATGAGAGGAATCTTGCTGGGAACATAAAAACTGATTGCAAAAGCTTCCATTGATATGTGAAGAGAAAAAGATTAGTGAAGACAAATGTAGGTCCCTTGTAGTCAGATTCAGATGAATTTATAATGGGGAACAAAGAAATGGCAGACCAGCTGAAAAATACTTTGGTTATGTCTTCACAAAGGAAGACACAAATAACCTTCCGGAAATAATAGGGGACCGAGGGTCTATTGAGAAGGGGGAACTGAAGGAAATCCTTATTAGGCAGGAAATTGTGTTAGGGAAATTGATGGAATTAAAGGCCTACACAAGAGATTGGTGTGCAAAATTAAAGCACATGGTATTGGGGGTAATGTACTGACATGGATAGAGAACTGGTTGGCAGACAGGAAGCAGAGAGTCGGGATAATTGGGTCCTTTTCAGAATGGCATGCAGTGACTAGTGGGGTGCCGCAGGGCTTAGTGCTGGGACCCCAGCTATTTACAATATACATTAATGATTTAGATGAAGGAATTGAGTGTAATATCTCCAAGTTTGCAGATGATACTAAGCTGAGTGGCGGTGTGAGCTGTGAGGAGGACGCTAAGAGGCTGCAGGGTGACTTGGACAGGTTAGGTGAGTGAGCAAATGCATGGCAGGTGCAGTGTAATGTGGATAAATGAGGTTATCCACTTTGGTGGCAAAAACACGAAGGCAGAATATTATTTGAATGGCGGCAGATTAGGAAAAAGGGAGGTGCAACGAGACCTGGATGCCATCAGTCATTGCAAGTTGGCATGCAGGTACAGCAGACGGTGAAGAAGGCAAATGGTATGTTGGCCTTCATAGCTAGGGGATTTGAGTATAGGAGCAGAGAGGTCTTACTGCAGTTGTACAGTGCCTTGGTGAGGCCTCACCTGGAATATTGTGTTCAGTTTTGGTCTCCTAATCTGAGGAAGGACGTTCGTGCTATTGAGGGAGTGCAGCGAAGGTTCACCAGACTGATTCCCAGGATAGTGGGACTGACATATGAGGAGAGACTGGATCAACTGGGCCTGTATTCACTGGAGTTTAGAAGGATGAGAGGAGATCTCATAGAAACATATAAAATTCTGACGGGACTGGACAGGTCAGATGCAGGAAGGATGTTCCCGATGTTGGGGAAGTCCAGAACCAGGGGACACAGTCTAAGGATAAGGGGTAAGCCATTTAGGACTGAGATGAGGAGAAACTTCTTCACTCAGAGAGTTGTTAACCTGTGGAATTCCCTACCGCAGAGAGTTGTTGATGCCAGTTCATTGGATATATTCAAGAGGGAGTTAGATATGGCCCTTCCAGCTAAAGGGATCATGGGGTATGGTGAGAAAGCAGGAAAGGGATACTGAGGTGAATGATCAGCCATGATCTTATTGAATGGTGGTGCAGGCTCGAAGGGCCGGATGGCCTACTCCTGCACCTATTTTCTATGTTTCTAAGCACAACATGCACAGCACATTAGCAGAACATTAATGTATTCAAGTGACCTGATCTCGTATCATTACATGACATCAACTCATTTTGGACACTGTCGGAGGTGCCATCCTTTGAATGAGATATTAAACATCTTTAATCAACGTAAAAGAATACATGGCAGTATTTTGAAGAAGAGCAGGGGAGCTCGCCCCAGTTTTTTGGCTGTTATTTATTCCTCAACCAACATCACTAAAATAGATCTGGTCATTATCACATTGCTGTTTGTGGGAGCTTGCTGAGCGCAAAACGGCTGCTGCATTTCTTACATCACACCAGTGACTACACTTCAAAAATACTCTATTGGCTGTGAAGTGCTTTGGGACGTCATGAGTTTGTGAAAGGCGCTATAGAAATGCAAGTCTTTGTTTTAAACACTGCATTATGCCAAAATTTAGACATTCTGAAAAGAAATCTCAATAAAGCTTCTGTAAATTCTAATGCTCTTCTTTGTAAGGGCTGGTCTGATGAGAATGGCAAGGATTTTTGGAACATAAATGTGCTGCATGTATGGAGAGGTAGGATGGAGTTGTATGCCTTCCACAACGCAAGGTTTTGGAGTTTTGCCATTGTCATAGGGTCAAACATTACCCAGCAGTGCCCTACCTCTCTTTCAATCCTATTCATCTTTTTATCACTGGGAGACTTGACTTCTGCAGCGTTCTCGTTGTAGACCCGCCCACCTCCACCAAACCAACTCTCAGAACGTACGGGCCTGGGGCCTTCACCTGAACATCGCTCTGGATTTCCGTCACCCCTCACAATGGAAAGAGAGCTCCCTGTTGTTTCCAATCATAGCATTCCCACATTTTAGGATATTTTTGCAGTGTCACTGCTGTTCATTGGGGAACTTTGCCCACTTGCTATGTTTATTGGAAATTACAGACATTTTTCCCACGATTTTCCGTCAATTCAGATGAAAACATTGCGGGCAATGCCGCTGCGATTTTTCAATATGCACATCCAGTGCCAGGAGCGCCTGCTCAGAAAATATCCTCAAATCTTTTTATTCAAATTATAGCTCGGCCAGGGCACTGGGAGATTCAAAATGGAGGCCATGGCTGCTTTTCTAGTTAGATTTTCCTTTGTTAAAAGAAAAAAGACTTGCATTTATATAGCACCTTTTACTACCTCAGGATGTCTAAAAGTGCTTTGCAGCCAATGAAGTACTTTTTATGCGTAGGGATTGTTGTAATGTAGGAAAACTCAGAAGCCAATTTGCGCACAGCAAACTCCCACAAACAACAATGAGATAATGATCAGTGATGTTGGTTGAGACATAAATATTGGCCAGGACACTGGGGAGAACTTCCCAACTCTCCTTTGAGATAGCACCATGGGATCTTTTACTTATACCTGAGAGGGAAGACAGGACCTCAGATTAACATCTCATTCGAAAGATGGTGCCTCTGACAGTGCAGCATTCCTTCAGTCTGGGTTGTAAGCTCAAGTTTCTGGAGTGGGACTTGAACCCACGACCCTTGGGCTCAGAGGCAAGATAGTGCTGCCCACTGAGCCACAGCTGACACAGTTTAAAAGCTTTCACTTCACCCAATTTACACTCACACAGAATATCACATACTTACAGGTGCAATAGTTACGTATACAAATGCATATTTACACTTTCACAGCTCACTGAAAAATTAGCACCTAGAAAACTGGGCACAGACCCCTTTGAGTGATCCTGCTTCAATCACGGAGATTATTTCCGAAGCAGTCACGTAATTCTGAGCACTTTGCAAGGATTGCACTGAGATTGCTGCGGAATCCCAGCTGAGCCCAGATTCTGACACCTGGGTATCTGGAGAATTTAATGCGCTTACCATGCCTTCACTGACCCTGAACAGATTCTGTAGAACTGTAACAAAGCAGAAAGGAGTGAATGAGATTACGTGGGTTATGGATTTCTCTCTTGGTTTGCACCACGCTGTATTTTAAACCAAAAAGCCAGCTCGTTGGATGAAAGGCTCTGATGAGAATGGCAGAAGGTAAGAAGGGACCACTGGATTCAGTGATATCATATTAGTGATTATTTTGGGGGAAGATGGGTTTCAGGATTAATTTAAAATGAAGTGGTTTCTCCATAACTAGAATTGCAAAATAGGCAAATAATGTTAAGTTCATTTTCTGTTAAATCAGCTTCTGTTAGTAAGGCACGGCACTATACAGTGGTCGAGGAGAGTAATTGTTTCAGTGAAATACATGAAAAATAATGGACGTCTGCGAGTCATCCATTCGAGGTGTTCAGTGGAAGATCTGTACGAAGGGAATTAAGCGCGAGCTGCTTATAACTGCTGTTTAAACCCTCCGATTGAACTTGCCTTGAAATTATTCTCTGCTGTCTTTTACTGTTTCTGAGATAGATGGTTTTATTTGATATGTGAAGTTATTGTGTATTTGGTTGTATTTTTAAGCTGGATTTCAGTGCGAACAGCAGCTGTCAGCACACTCCATGTCCTTGATGAACAATGATGTTCACACTGGAGGGTCAATGATAGGGACATCATTTTCGCAGATTTAGCAAGAACAGTCTTCAGATTCTTATCAGGAAATTCTTTAGCTAGTAAATATATATGATGAAGAAAATCCTGTTTTTTGGTGACTGAAATTATTCACTATAAAATATTATATTTCAATGTAGAAATACTTCAGTCTTTTAAGGAAAAAATATTTCCCTCCTTTTTATTTATATCTGCCCCTTCTTTGGCCTTATTACGTGTGAGATTTGCAAATATCCCAAATTGACTTGTGACTCCCTTCCAAAGAATGCTGGTTTAGACCAGGAATCATTGAGTTGCCTGCACCACTGGAACTATACCTTGGTGTCACCTTCAGGGAGGAAGATTTTCTCTCTGCATCGTGTGTAACAAAATTATAAACCTGTTTTTGATTATGTTATACATTTTACTCCCCATGAGAGGAGAAATATGGATGACAGTGATAGCTGTTTTTTAATCACAGATTTTGTACAGGTAAAATGCTTCAGGTATAATTCTATATCAAGGGTAAAGAGCACATTTTATTTATTTTTGTCAGCCATGGCTCAGTGGGTAGCACTCTCACCTCTGAGTTAGAATGTCGTGGGTTCAAGTCCCACTCCAGAGACTTCACCACAAAATCTAGGCTGACACATGCAGTGTAGTGCTGAGGGAGTGCTGCACTGTCAAACATGTCGTCTTTCAGATGAGACGTTAAACTGAGGCCCCGTCTGCTCTCTCAGATGGACATAAAAGATCCCATGGCACTATTTTGAAGAAGAGCGGGGGAGTTTTCCCCGGTGTCCTGGAAAGTATTTATCCCTCTGATTACCTGGTCATTATCACATTGCTGTTTGTGGGAGCTTGCTGTGCACAAATTGGCTGCCGCATTTCCTACATTACAACAGTGACTGCACTTCAAAAGTACTTCATTGGCTGTAAAGCACTTTGGAATGTCCTGAGGTCGTAAAAGCCGTTCTATAAATGCAAGTTCTATCGTTTTTTAAATAAGTTTTGAATTTTTTCATGTAAATGCAATATCAAGGCCATTGAAACTGTTTAAATTCCCAGTTCAGATTCGGTTCTACTTTTAGCCATAAAGACATTGGGCCTGAAGATCGAATTAGCCCTGCCATAACTCTAGGGGAAGTGAGCTGGAGGGCTGGATATAGGTCAGAACCCAGGTCCCGACATAGAACCAAAGTGCCCATGATGGGCTGTTGTGTCTGGAGCCTCTGCCCACAACGAACATGGCCTACAACAGAAGGAGGGCCCTACCGGGGAGGTGGGTTGGCGTCAGGGCTCCCTGCCTTGGGAGTTCCCTCAACCTCTGCCCTCAAATGGACTTGGCATAAGGTTGGCACAGGTAAGTCTGGTGAAGGCAGAATATCTGCCGACTCAGTGGTAGATGTGAGGCCCACCTGAGGGTCCAAGCTCGGATTGAGGCCAGGAACCCATCAAAAAAAGGCAAATAGTACATTTTAAAACATTTTTTGGCACAGCTCCTCCTGCCATGGTGACCAGTGGGGACGCTATCAAAAAATTTCCATGGGGACTACTTCTCTACTTCACTGCAATCTGTGCCCTACTGCATAAGATGGGCACAAGCACAATGGGCCGAATGGCCGATTCTATGACTGAATTCATGAATATTGAATGCTGAATGAATGTTCAGTCCCCACATTCCGAAAAAGAATGTATGAATGATATGATCCAATTGTTAATGTGTTGCAATGCATTCACAAGTAAAAGGGGGGGTGGGGGTGCAGGAAGTTCTGACACTGCTTACACAATTTCAAGGGATTTGGGGCTTTCTGGGTCTATATGCAGAATTGATCTGTGTTTTGGAAGATCTCGGGGAGCAAGTTTTCAAGACCGTGGTTAGGAAACATCATTAACAGTGAGTAGTTGAGGGGAGAAGAGGGGGAGTTTCAAACAGTGTGGCCTTTTGTTCAATTTGCTATTGTAAGAAAGGAGTACCTTGATGTATCGTTTATATTAAACAGTTTGAATGAAAACAAAAGTCTTCTTTCTGTGGGATCTGGCCATCGAATGGGAGCTAAACAATAGCAGGAAATTTTAGAGAGAGGTGGAGATGAAGTAAGAACAGCTTCAAGTTTAGCCATTTCCTGATTGGACTGATTTCTTCAACAAGTACTGGAAAGGTCCAGGAATTTCCCTCTAAAGTGCCAAACTCATCAATGTAACTTCCTCCATCAACCAAGTCTTGAAAATGAAAGTTGCGTAAGTTGGGATACTGAAGCAGTCATATATCATCCCCTTAAAGTGATAAGTTAAAAAGTACTGAGATAAATCAGATTTGTCTTCTTTAATTTCTTCATATGTTAAGACAACATGATATCCAGCAACCAGCATCTGAGATCTTTACTCTGAATCTTCCCTACCCTCTATTTCCAGAAGGCACTGACTCAGTCTGGGGTACAGGTCCACTGGTATTGGCCACGGACAATTGTCTTTTGTTTGTGTATAAACGGTGGCTCAGTGGGTAGCATATTCATCTTTGAGTCAGAAGGTTGTGGGTTCAAGTCCCATGCCAGGGGCTTGAGCACATACATCTAGGTTGGCACTCCAGTGCAGCAGTGCAGTACTGAGGGAGCACTGCACTGTCAGAAGTGCCGTCTTTCGGATGAGACTTTAAACCGAGGCCCCATCTGCTCTCTCAGGTGGAAGTAAAAGAAAAACATCTCACCCAAAAAAATGCACTCCCTCAGTCTTACATTAAAGTGTCAGCCTGGATTTTGTGGTCAAGCCTCTGGAGTAGGACTTGAACCTTTCTGACTCAGAGGCGAGAAGTGCTACCCACTGAGCCATGGTTGACACTAATGCAGACAGACATCAGCATACTGGGCTGCTTACTGTCACCAGTTTCCTTGTGCTAGTGTTCAAGTACAATTCTGCCTCTTTTAGACAGTACATAAAAGAAAATAGAAATATAACACCTCCTCTTTCCCTTGCCCCATTCAAATATATTGTATAAATTATCACATAATAACCATCCAGATGCATTACTTCATTTCAGATTATTCTGCCTCTTTAAACACATTGGAGAGTCGTCAGGCTTTGACAATCCTGCTCTCACTACATTGGACTAACCGATTCTGTTGAAGGGGAAATTTCTCTCCCCTCCCCCGCCTCCATATTAATTGATTTGAATGGTAATAATTTTATCATTTTTTTTTACTTCTAGTTTACGCAGAGTATTAATTTGCTTACATATTCCGTTGATGGCGTCCCCATTCTGCTGTTGTTGCCATTGTTTCGATAGCATTCCTTGCCCTGAAAGAATCATTCACCCCGTGAGCACACTGTGCTTCACAAAGCACTTTTAGCAGGAGGTTATTGCAAACGTGCTTTCACACAGAATTACACAGCACAGAAACAGGCCATTCCAACTGGTCTGTGCTGGTGTTTATGCTCCGCACGAGTCTCCTTAATTCATCAACATAACTCCAAGTTCCCCTCCAAGTCACACAACATCCTGACTTGGAAATATATCACCATTCCATCATCGTCACTGGGTCAAAATCCTGGAACTCCCTCTCTAACAGCACTGTGGGAGCACCTTCACCTCACGGACTGCAACGGTTCAAGAAGGCAGCACAGCACCACCTTCTCAAGGGCAGTTAGCAATGGGCCATAAATGCTGGCCTTGCCAGCGACAACCACATGCCAGGAAGGAATAAAAGAAAACTTATTTTCCTTTCTTCCTCATGTGTTTATCTAGCTTCCCCTTAAATGCATCTATGTTATTCACCTCAACCTCTCCATGTTGTAGTGAATTTACATGTCTGAAAAACAATCTCAGATTGCATCAATCAAAATTGAAAAATAGAAGGCCTATTTCGGAATGCATTTTAAGATAATTTAATAGATCAAAAAAATTCAACTAAATCTGAATTTATGCCAATGAATAAATACAGGCACTGTCATTCTGACTTGGTGAAAATGCATCCCTGCAATAAGATTATTTATCAAAAGCTATTTTATTAGGATAGCTTATTACACTTAAGGGGCTTGTTCCTAATCAGGTAATGTCCACGTGTGAGATGGGTAACAAGCACATGGAGGGAAAGGTGAGCAAGATTTGGCATCCCTGGGACTGGCACAATTAGTGGGCTATTTCCATTGGAAATGCTTCAGTGATATCAGAGGCTATAAATTTACATTGCTCAGGCATTCAAGATAACACGGATAATACCACATGCACAATTGGCTCGAGCTGTTCAGCGACCAGTTTAACTGTGGTGGAGAATCATTGGTGTGCCATCCTACCATGAAGGGCATCGCAACTGAACCAAAACTTGTCTTTACCTGACAGATGCTCAATTTCCAGCAGGGTTTATTGGCCGTGCAATTGGCCTGAAGTAACCCTTGTCACGGCAGGAGTAAGTTCATCCTTTCTATCTTAATCTACTCTCGATTACGTTGCTTCTGTGAAGACAGGCATAGAAGGACAGTCTGGATCTTCACCGTGTAGTATAAAACTGCTCCCGTACCTGGATATGATTTGCTGCTGTATTCGGTATTGAGTTTTACATCATTAATGGCCATTTCTGTTTTGGGGAGATTGTGTTCTAGCTGGAGGATGGGAATTATCAGCCAGGTACACACTGCTGTGTGTGCTGAACTGCAGGAAACATTACATGTTTGACCACAGTGGGCTTTGAAAGTATATTTTCCAGTTATCTGCTCTCCTCAATTCAGGTCAAGTGCTCATCCAGAACATTGGCCAAATGGCCATTCTTCCTATGTGAGCCAATCATTGGTGTGCCATTCTACCATGAAAGCATCTGAACTAAAACTGACATGTACAGATGCATACTTTCTATCAGGGTTTATGGGCCCTGATATTGACCTTAAGTAACCCTTGGCACGGCAGGAGGAAATTCAGCCTTGGCGCATTATTCAACTCGAGATTGTGTTGTTTCTGCTCAGGCAGATGCAGAAGAACTGACATTTTCATCCCCTTTCGTCTTTCATCTCATGAAAATAAAAGTGTAATAGTGATGGTAGCTCCCAACCTAATTACCACACACATTGAGAATGATTCCCTGGGGAATGCAGTTGAATCCTATTATCATGTTTATACGGGTGAAGGAATGACCCAGATTTGCATATAAAACCCTTACTCTGCTCGAGCAGAGTTGATTTCTGCTTAGTCAGCTTTTACAGATGGCGTTTAACAGGAAACTACTTGGTGAACTCTAGCCTCTCGCCATGAATACTGTCACAGAAGGCAGTTGTCTCACCTGTCCCAACCATTATAGAAACTGTGGCTCAGTAGGTAGCACATTCGCCTCTGAGTCAGAACATTGTGGGTACAAATCCCACTCCAGTGATTTGAGCTCATAAATCTAGGCTGACACTCCAGTGCAGTACCGAGGGAGTGCTGCACTGTTAAAGGTGTCGTTCTTCAGATAAGACGTTAAACCGAAGCCCTGTCTGCTTTCTCAGATGGATGTAAAAGATCCCATGGCACTATTTCGAAGAAGAGCTGGGGAGTTAGCTCCGGTGTCCTAGCCAATACTTATCTCTCAATCAACATAACAAAAACAGATTAGCTGGTCATTATCACATTGCTGTTTGTGGGAGCTTGCTGTGCGCAAATTGGCTGCCACATTTCCGACATTACAACAGTGACTACACTTCAAAAGTACTTAATTGGCTGTAAACATAGAAACATAGAAAATAGGTGCAGGAGTAGGCCATTCAGCCCTTCGAGCCTGCATCACCATTCAATAAGATCATGGCTGATCATTCACCTCAGTACCCCTTTCCTGCTTTCTCTCCATACCCCTTGATCCCTTTAGCCGTAAGGGCCATATCTAACTCCCTCTTGAACATATCCAATGAACTGGCATCAACAACTCTCTGCGGTAGGGAATTCCACAGGTTAACAATTATTAGTGTAATCTGTTACTTTCATTATTTTAATCATTCTACCAGTACTGTGAAATTGGAAAACAAAATACACAGTACACAAGAACAGAAAATCAAGTTATATTGAAGCACAGTCAATCCTTGAGGCTAAATCTACATCCAAGGAATTCTTGTCAGTGAAGCCACTCTGTTCTGTCCGAGGTAACCTTTATATAGATTATGTACACTCGGCCATTTTTCTTCATAAATGTAATCACTCAGCTTGGCTTGGCTTTAAAATCCACAAATCTGAATTTCTGCAGTTTATTATATGGTTTGCAGTTGAATTTTGATGGTGTTGACCGCCTTTCTTACTGCTCTTATCAGCAGACAGTCTAGGGACAACTTTTCTAATTCAAGCAGCTTGTTCCTTTTCTAAATCATTTAAAGAAACTCTCCTCCTTCCCCCCGCACCCCTCCCGATCAAAACTCTTCCCCCCCCACCACCGTCCCCGATCAAAAGCCTCCCCACACCAACCTGTTTCTTGTAGCCCTCAGCGCGGGAAGGCAGTGGCCGGCCTCTGCGGCAGGCCACTCGGCCCGGGATAGGGGCGGGACGCGTTGGGTCCCACGCTGCAGGCACGCATCATCATCATCGTGGGAGGAGCTACTGCGCATATGCGAACACTCCACTGCGCATGCAGACAGCTGCCGGCACTCTTTTAGGCGCAGGGCCCTAGCTCCGCCCCCCACTGTGATTGCCAGGCCACGCCAAGCACTAGGACGGTCCACAGAGCGGGGAGAATATGGCGATATATTTTTGCCGCCGTTTTGAGAGCAGAAAGTCGGCGTACCTCAGGTAAGTGTGCCGAAAAAACCGGAGGGCCAAATTTGGGCCCATAGTCTTAGAATAAGGGGCCGCCCATTTACAACTGAGATGAGCAGAAATTTCTTCTCTCAGAGGGTTATAAATCTATAGAATTCTCTGCCCCAGAGAGCTGTGGAGGCTGGGTCATTGAATATATTTAAGACGGAGATAGACAGATTTTTGAGCGATAAGGGATTAAAGGGTTATGGGGAGCGGGCAGAAAAGTGGAGCTGAGTCCATGACCAGATTAGCCATGATCTTATTAAATTAATCTTAGAGCAGGCTCAAGGGGCCAAATGGCATACTCCTGCTCCTATTTCTTATGCTCTTATGTTCATAGACCAGATGAGCCGAATGGCCTGTTTCTGTGCTGTAAATTCTATGCAATTCTATATAATGGACATCGGGTGAGGGCAAGATCAAGGTCAGCTGTGACCATCATCAAATAACCTGCTTATACTCACTTCAGATCCTAGACCCAGTCATTTCGTTTTTGAAAACTTTTACAGAGGAATATGTTAACATGAATCACCAGTTCCAAACTCTATCATCGTCGCTGATGAGCCACAAAAAAGAGTTTTAGACTTAAACTGATTTCAATAAAGGGATTAGAGAATTGCAGGATGCGCCTCACAAATAATCCCACTCTGTATCCATAAAGTGCCAAATGATTTAGTTACAGATTGGGCTTTTTCTCATGCAGATGGCTTTAACACAAAATTCTGTATACAGACTGCATTTAGCACCAACTCTAACCTGCATCATTTACACTCAACTGTAATGTGTATGCCTGAATCTAGCAACTCCCTTCAATCACAGTCAGTTTTTACTGGAGAGCATCTGGGTCGCCCATCATATGTCTTGTCAATCCAGAAGGTGGAAAATGTTACACTGGACTTGGCTTTGTCTTGGCTAAACTGCTGACCAAGTTTGTTTACCATTAAAACGATTCACAAAATCAGAAACACAGATACATCTCTGAGTCAGGAAGGCAGGGTTCGAGTTCCACTCCAGAGATTTAAGCACATATTCTCGGCTGACATCTTTTGAATGAGATGTTAAACCAAGATCCCGTCTGCCCTCATAGGTAGACATAAAAGATCCCATGGCACTATTTTTCAAAAAAGAACAGGGTAGTTATCCCTGGTATCCTGGCCAATATTTATCTCTCAGACAATTTCAAGTTAAAAAAACAAATTATCTGGTCATTTTCTCATTGCTGTTTGTGGGACCTTGCTGTGCGCAGAATGGATTCTGCATTTCCTACATTACAACAGTAACTACATTTCAAAAGTACTAAATTGGTTGTAAAATGCTTTGGAACATCCTGAGATAATAAAAAGTGCTATATAAATGCAAGTCTTTCTCTCTTTTATGTTAATATCTTCATGTACCTTTGTCCTTCTCACAATGACATTAACAAGTTTTCTTGGAACGTGTTCATTATTAATATAAATTATATATTATTAATTTCAGGCCACAAGTGTCATTAGGTCATTCACCGTGCAAATTAATTTGAGATTCCCCTCTGAACAACGGGTCCAGTGTCATATGACGGCCATTGTCCTTTACAAATAGGTGACTTCTATTTGCAGAGATTCAGTGCCCCACATAGTTTGTTCCCTCTTCTTCCACTCAAAAGAAAAGAAAGACTTGTATTTATATAGCGCCATTCCTGACCACCAGGCATCTCAAAGGGCTTTACAGCTAATTAAATACTTTTGGAGCGTCATCATCATCATCATAAGCAGTCCCTTGGAATCGAGGAAGACTTGCTTCCACTCTAAAAATGAGTCCTTAGGTGGCTGTACAGTCCAATACGCGAGCCACAGTCCCTTTCACAGGTGGGATAGAGGGAAAGGGTTTGTGACTGGTTTGCCGCACGCTCTTTCCGCTGCCTGTGCTTTAGTTCTGCATGCCCCAGCGATGAGACTCGAGGTGCTCAGTGCCCCCCCGATTGCTTCCTCCACTTAGGGCGGTCTTTGGTCAGGGACTCCCAGGTGTCAGTGGGGATGTTGCATTTTATCAGGGAGGCTTTGAGGGTGTCCTTGTAACGTTTCCTCTGCCCATCTTTGGCTTGTTTGCCATGAAGGAGTTCCGAGTAGAGCGCTTGCTTTAGGAGTCTTGTGTCTGGCATGCGAACAATGTGGCCTGCCCAGTGGAGCTGATCAAGTGTGGTCAGTGCTTCAATGCTGGGGATGTTGGCCTGGTCAAGGATGCTAATGTTGGTGCGTCTGTCCTCCCAGGGGATTTGTAGGATCTTGTGGAGACATCGTTGGTGGTATTTCTCCAGTAAGTTGAGGTGTCTACTGTACATGGTCTATGTCTCTGAGCCATACAGGAGGGCGGGTATTACTACAGCCCTGTAGACCATGAGCTTGGTGACAGATTTGAGGGCCTGGTCTTCAAACACTCTTTTCCTCAGGCAGCCGAAGGCTGCACTGGTGCACTGGAGACGGTGTTGAATCTCGTCATTAATGTCTGCTCTTGTTGATAAGAGGCTCCCAAGGTATGGGAAATGGTCCACGTTGTCCAGAGCAGCGCCTTGGATCTTGATGACTGAGGGTCAGTGCTGAGCGGCGTGGACAAGCTGATGGAGGACCTTTGTCTTATGAATGTTTAGCATAAGGCCCATGCTTTCGTACGCCTCAGTAAATAGGTTGACTATGACTTGCCGTTCAGCCTCTGTATGTGCGCAGACACAGGCGTCATCCACGTACTGTAGCTCGACGACAGAGATTGGGGTGGTCTTGGATCTGGCCTGGAGAAGGTTGAACAGGTTCCCGCTGGTTCTGGAGTGTAGTCACTGTTGTAATGACAGCAGGTAGTTCATTAGAACATTATGGCTGCGTTGTCCAGGATTTTCCAACCATTAATGTCAATGAATGCAGAATTGTAGGCAAAGAGCCCTGAATTTTCCAATTCCTTGCCCGTTGGTTGCAAGGCCCTGCCAGTGGGAAGTTCACTTAATGTGATTCTGTTCTGCTTAAGCACACAGACGAGAATGGAAAATAACTGCTCTGTAAATTAGGTGTAACTGAACACTTTACAAGGTTTTCCAATATTAATCTTTTCAAACCATACGCTTTTCACTTGAGCACTTTTGTGAAAATGTGTTGATTAAGAACAAATTGTTGAAAGGTAGAGAGGAAATATATTTTCACAGATCTGTCATATGGATTTCTCTTAATGAAATAATTAACTTGTTGCCGTTGGTGCGTTCCTCATTTACATGTGCTAATTGATTTGAAAGGAAATGGGAATGGTTTGCCATTGGAATGTGCTGAGAAATGTGGCAGACATTCCTTCTGCTATTTTACTGCCGTCTTTCAAAGCAGATGGGTAGAGGTGGCATGATTAAAATTTGGTTATTCTGATCATTGTGATTATAAAAAGGTAGGGCTCGAAATTCACCGTCCCCGAAGGGCGGTCGATTGGAAAAATTGATCGGCTGCCGTGGTCGGGTACTTTTCCCTCCCCAAGCCATATTCAGCTCGAGGATTTCAGCAGTACTCACTTCCAGCGGAAACAACACAGAGAAGCTGCTGTAAATGAAGGTTTCCAGCGGTGAGCTCTGCAGCGTGCAGGCCGCTGGAAAGAGACTACCACAGCGAACTTCACCGAGGAAAAGTTAGGACTTTTCCCGACAGTGCCCCCGCGAGGTTTTCAATGCGGTGCCCTTTGGTGGGTAAAAAGTTTTATTACTTATTATTTTATTTCATTTTTCAGCATGCATCCACAATATTTATCTTTTGATATAGTTTTATTAATTAATAGTGTTTTTATTTTATTTTCCATGGTACGCAGTATTTAGCTTTTGATATCATTTTATTAATTGTTTTGGCTCCATTAAACCTGCTGAGTGCTGCTCAGAGGTTTGCACATACCCCTGTACTTTTGTACAACTTTCAGGTCTAACTCTTTAGTGGAGGCCTGCTTGGCAGGTTCACCCTGAGGATGGGAGGAGTGTTGGGAGGGCAACATCTGGTCAGAAGCAGGGCGGCCGCAGGAGAAGGCATTGCCATCAGCACCGTGCAGACAGGCAGCGGGCAAGGGAGGCAGCAGCCATGATTCGTTCATTCTGCATCAGACCAGTGTGCCCGCCGTCTTCACCGGCCCGAATCAGGATTGAGGTTGGCTGCTTGGGGACGAGCGATATCCCCTGTCCACTTGGCTGCTCACTCCACTGCGGAACATAGGGGTATGGAAAGAAAGCAGGAAAGGGATACTGAAGGAATGATCAGCCATGATCTTATTGAATGGTGGTGCAGGCTCGAAGGGCCGAATGGCTACTCCTGCACCTATTTTTCTATGTTTCTATGTTTCTATGAACCCCAGGACAGCACCAGAGCATGCATACAATGAAGCTCATTGTGCCACCAGGTGCATCATTGAGCAGTACATAGGCATCCTTAAGCGGTGCCTGGACTGCTCTGGTGGCACCTTTCAGTACTCTTCTCATCAGGTCTCCATAACCGTCGTGGTCTGCTGCATGCTGCACAACCTGGTCATCATGAGGGGACAGCCGCTGGAGGTCGAGCCAACAGTACCACCTGAGGAGGAGGAGGAGGAGGATCCCCGTCACCCCAGAGCTAGGAGGCGTCGAACAATCGCCACCCAGACTGGCCAGTACCCTCCCCTGCAATCTCCCTCCATGTATTATGTACTGCCTGTCTGCCAGGTCTCCCCACGTCAGGAAACAGTATTCTTCTTTTGTCCTCTACACCGTCTATCAGTGTCTCCTGCTCCATATCGGTGAACCTTTTGGCTCTCCTTGCACCTCTTACACCAGCCATCCTTCCAACCTCCTTCCCCCCCCCACCCCCCCTCAGGGCCTTTAAAAAGGCCAGGTAGCAGCTGGCTCATTAGAAACCCTTACCTGCATGCTGAATTTCTCAGTGGTGAGAACGTTCAAATTAAGGCAGCCACACCACTGAAAAAAATCCACTTTGGAAGGGTTCATTAGCGCTGGAACCTATTTGTTCACTTTTGGAGTTGAATATGGGGTGGCCCAACCACAAAAATATTTCGCCGCTAATGTCCACAAAAAGGTGGGGGCGCACCAGCTTTCCAGCGGTACTGAATTTTGGGCCCGTAATCTCTTGCAATCATTACATCAGAATCACATCCACCAGAATTAATCTTCAGCACTTTTGCAACAGTCGCATTGGTCCTAAGATGGCATCACAGCCCTGCAGTTACTGCCCTGCATTGGTACTTTATTTATTTACTTATTTCAGTGAATGTTTGAGATTATTAAGCTGAGGGATGCCGGTGGCCAGGATTGAATCATTTTCCAGTTCTTACATCCACTGTAAGAACTGCAAACTCCCAGGGTGGATTTAACGCTCCATACGTGAGCTCCATCTCTACAGCAGAATACCTGGCCCGTAATGTGCCGTGGCAGGGCAGCTAACAGTGTCTGCCATTAGTTAGGCTTGCCATTTCACATTCAGGTTTTTACGTTTTTTTTGCTCAAAGTGAGAGCTGATGATGGCACAGCAAGGAAACAGGGCATGCGGGACCTGGGTGAACAGGGCAAGCACCTGTGAGATTGAAGGATTGTGAAAGGAAAGGACTGAAATCTCTGGTGGGGGAGGGGAGCCACAGCACTGTCATGGCCAGGCGAGTTTTTTGGAGCCTGGAGTAGCACTCCTGTTCCTCCCGGCCCCAACAAGAGTAAAGAAGTTCTTGCCACTGGGGTTCTCTTAGGCCGGACTGCCAGCTGATACTGAGCGGAGCGCACACAGCCATATTTACTCTTGTCCTTGGGGAGATTGCAATGGAGTCGGTGGGGCATGACTATGAAGAAGCATGGAGCTCACAAAGGTGCAAGCCATGGAAAAAGGGATAGAAAGGTTGGGAGGGAACTATCCATGGGACAAAGTACAGAGCGATCAGGAGAGCTGAGCCATGGAAAGAGGCGTATTACTTTGTGCATACAGTGGAGCGCTGGCTGTAACACCATTATACTTTCTTTTTTTGAGGGACGGAATTGCTGTTGTGGCCAAAAAAGCAGACAATCACGCATTCCTATTATTTCTTTCAGACTCGAGGTGGAAATAGAACAACTGGAGAGAGAAGAATCCCAAATCGCTACCAAAGAGCAAATCATTCGAGAAAAACTGAGAGAAGCTGAGAAATCCATCGAGGACTTGCAGAAGGTAAATATCAAGGATATAGAGCATTATTCACTGATTAGTTTGGACAAGCATTTGACAGCTGAAAATCTGAATCAGGATCAAAACTCTTGAAAAGTCACCATTGATATAGAAAGCAGTAAATCTCTATAAAACAACAGGATAGCAATGCAATATCTACTTAAAAAATATATATGAGCATTTCTGTGAAAGGAGTCTTGATTTTTGGTTGAAAATTAATGATCAAAAAGGGATGATATAGAATTACATCAATATCCAGTCCCATAATTTTCCTGAGATGTATTCTTGGCTCCCGATGATATTGTAGTTCCAGCACTGCACAACCCAGAAAAACACTGGTGGGACGAATTGAAAATGTGGATGAAACAGAGACCAACTGTCCCAGGAGGGAAGAAGAGTTAACTTGTTCATTGTTTTACAGCAGGAATGGTTCTTGAAGTTTGTGGATGTGCAATCATAGGGCCCAAGTTCCCACATGATTTGCGCCTGATTTTTAGGAGCAACTGGTGGAGAACGGACTATCTTAGAAATCGCAATTCTCCACATTTTTTTTTTCTGCAGTTCCAGTCAGTTAGAACAGTTCTACTTTGGAACAGAATTTTTTCTTCAAAAGGGGGCGTGTCCGGCCACTGACGCCTGATTTCAAAGTTTCCACAGTGAAAACGTACTCCAAACTAATTTAGAATGGAGCAAGTGAAGATTTTTGTAGAACTGAAAAAACCTGTTCTACACATTAAAAAATCAGGCGCAGGTTACAAAATAGGCGTCCGGAACGAGGTGGGGAGGGGGGGGGGGGGAAGGGAAGTCATTAAATTCTACAATAAATCCTTATTTATACTTATACAAATATTATACAAATAAATCCAACCTGAATAAACATTTATAAGCAAAGAAAAGATTAAATAAACCATCTTCCTACCTGTGTGAAAGTGCTTCAGCCAGCCTCACAAGTTCGTTCGTTTGTTCCCGACGGCAGGGGGGGAGGAGGAAGCCGTTCCCGACGGCGGGCGGGCGGGAGGGAGGGAGGGCTGGCCCGACCGACTGACCGCCCGCCCGCCCGAACGCAGCGGGGGGGGGGGAGGAAGGTGTTCCAGACGGCGGGAGTGCGGGCCCGCCCGCCCGAACACAGCGGGGGGTGGGGGGGGGGGGGCGGTGGAGGAAGACGTTCAAGACGGCGGGAGGGAGGGAGTGCGGGCCCGATCGACCGAACGCAGCGGGGGGGGGGAGGAAGATGTTCCAGACGGCGGGAGTGCGGGCCCGCCCGCCCGAACACAGCGGGGGGGGGGGGGGGGGGGGGGGGGGGGGCGGAGGAAGACGTTCCAGATGGCGGGAGGGAGGGAGTGCGGGCCCGATCGACCGAACGCAGCGGGGTGGGGGGGGGGGAGCGGAGGAAGCCGTTCCAGATGGCGAGGGGGGGGAAGGAGACAGTGAGAAGGTTGCAGGAAGCCTCAGTGCTGATGTGCTGATGGCAATGTGCTTTTATTAAAAAATGTGCAAAAATTAAACAGCTGCAAAGAACTACAAAAATGGCCGAGTGCCAAATATTCCTTCACACTGCGCGTGCGCGAACGCTCCAACGCGCACGCGCAGGGTTGCCGGCAGGAAAAAAACTAATTTAAATAGTACCCGCCCCCTCCCACTTACAAAATCGGCGCGAGTGTAGGCTCCGCCCCCCTGGGCGCCGCGCCAAACAGACAAGGAGCTGCAGGGCTCTCCAGAATCGCGAGTTTTTTTTCCGGCGCCGTTTTAGGCGCGAAAAACGGGCGCCCCGCTCGGAGGGGCGCCCGTTTTTTTATCATGTGGAAACTTGGGCCCATAGAATTATAAAATGGTGCAGCACAGCAGGAGACCATTCGGCCCATCGTGCCTGTGCTGGCTTTTAGCCCCAGTCCCCTGCTGTTTCCCCATAGCTCTGCAATTTTTTTCCCTTCAAGTATTTATTCAATTCCTTTTTGAATATTACTATTGAATCTGCTTCCAGCACCCTTTCAGTCAGTGTGTTCCAAATCATAACATCTCGCTGCATAAAAACATTTCTCCTCATCTCGCCTCTAGTTTTTTTACAAATTACCTTAAAACCCAGGAAGGTAGCTATGCTCGCCACTATATCACCATCGCAGTTACCAATCATGACGATGTGCAGTCAAATTCCCTGTCCGTCTCCTGGCGAAGGGAGGTCAACATCAATAACAACAATAATTTTTATTTATATAGCACCTTTAACATGATAAAACATCCCAAGGTATTTCACAGTAACGTTATCAAACAGAATTTGATGCCGAGCCACATAAGGAGATATTGGGACAGGTGACCAAAAACTCGGTCAAAGAGGTTGAAGGAGTGTTCTAAAGGAGTAAAAGAGGGGTGGAGAGGCAGAGGTTTAGGGAGGGAATTCCAGTGCTTAGGGCCAAGGTAACAGAAGGCATGGCCGCCAATAGTGGAGCGATTAAAATCGGGGATGCTCAAGTGGCCAGAATTGGAGGAGTGCAGAGATCTTGGAGGGTTGTGGTGCTGGAGGAGGTTACAGAGATAGGGAGGGGCAAAGCCATGGAGGGATTTGAAAACAATGAGAATTTTAAAATCGAGGCGTTGCTTAACCAGGAGCCAATGTAGGTCAGCGAGCACAGAGGTGATGGGTGAACAGGACTTGGTGCAAGTTAGGAAATGGGTAGCAGAGTTGACCTCATGTTTATGGAGGGTAAAACATGGGAGACTGGCCATGAGTGTGTTGGAATAGTCAAGTCTAAAGGCAACAAAGGCATATACCCCAGCCAATTCCTTGAAGCGGGGTTCAAGGAGGCACAGCCCCTGCCTCAATGAATTTCGAGCTCAGCACAATGCTGAGCTCTTTTTCCACCGCCTTCAGCTCCATGACCACTTCTTCAGCCTGGAGTCTTCCACCTGCACAGCTGACCCTTTCTCCTGTTTTCAGAATTCTCGCTCTACCTGGACCCCTCCCTCTGGCCTCTTGCCCTCTCTAGACCTCTTCATTGCAAACTGCCAATGGGACATCGGCCATCTCAATTTCTCTGCTCCCCTCACTCACTCCAACCTACCTCCCTCTGATCTTGCAGCACTCAGTTCGCTCAGATCCAACCCCAACCTTGTCATCAAACCTGTTGACAAGGGTGGCACTGTTGTTGTTTGGCGAACTGACCTCTACATTGCAGAGGCTGATCGCCAAATCTCTGACACCTCCTCCTACCTCCCCCTGGACCATGACCCCACTCTTCTGGAGATCTTCCCTCCACAGCCAACAACTTTGTAGTTCCCCAACCCCGCACAGCCCACGTCTACCTCCTTCCCAAGATTCACAAACAGGACTGCCCCGGTAGACCCATCGTTTCAGCCTGTTCTTGCTCCACAGAACTTATATCTTTCTATCTCGACTCTATTTTTTCTCCCATAGTCGAGTCTCTTCCTACTTACATCCTCAACTCCTCCGACGCCCTCCATCACTTTAACAGTTTCCAATGTCCTGGCCCCAACCGTCTCCTTTTCACCATGGACGTCCAATCCCTCTACACTTCCATCTCCCACCAGGATGGCCTGAGGAAGCTCCGCTTCTTCCTCGAGCAGAGGCCCAACCAGTCCCCATCCACCAACACCCTCCTCCGCCTGGCTGAACTTGTTCTCACATTGAACAACTTGTCCTTTAACTCCACTCATTTCCTCCAAATTAACCGTGTGGCTATGGGAACATGCAAGGGTCCTACCTATACCTGCCTTTTCGTGGGATATGTGGGACATTCTTTGTTCCAGTCCTACTCGGGTCCCTTCCCTCACCTCTTTTTCCGATACATTGATGACTGTATCAGTGTCATTCCCTGAACTTGAAAATTTAATTCACTTTGCATCCAATGTCCACCCTTCCCTCACCTTCACATGATCCATCTCCGACTCTTCCCTTCCCTTCCTCGACTTCTCTGTCTCCATTTCTGGGGATAGGCTTTCGACCAGTATCCACTATAAGCCCACTGACTCCCACAGCTACCTGGACGACACTTCCTCCCACCCCGTATCCAGTAAGGACTCCATTCCATTCTCCCAGTTTCTCCATCTCCATCGCATCTGCTCTCACAGCACCACCTTTCACACTACTGCCTCTGACATGTCTTCCTTTTTCCGCAACAGAAGATTCCCCTCCGCTGTAGTTAACATGGCCCTCGATTGTTTCTGTTCTATTTCCAACACCTCTGCTCTCACCCCTTCCCCTCCCTCTCAGAGCCATAACAGGGTTCCCCACGTCCTCTCCTTTCACCCCACCAGCCTCCACATTCAACGGATCATCCTCCGTCATTTCCGCCACCTCCAGCATGATGTCACCACCAATCACATCTTCCCCTCCCCTCCCCTCTCAGCATTCCGAAGGGACCACTCCCTCCGCGACACCCTGGTCCATTCCGCAGTCACCCCCAGCATGTCCTCCCCTTCCCATGGCACCTTTCTGTGCAAGTGCAGGAGATGTAACACCTGCCCTTTTACCTCCTCCCTTCCCACTGTCCAGGGCCCCAAATACTCCTTCCAGGTGAAACAGCAATTTCCTTGTGGTACGCTCATAATAAAGGATGAAACTGAGTACTGTGTACAATAAGCAAGTGTGACCTTAGCTCCTTTAATATGACTCCAGAGTGCAGGTACCTCGTGGGTGGCCTGCTTATATACTGTGCTCCCAAGGGATGCTGGGATCCCTTGGGACTCCAACAGGTGGGCCCTCTGGTGGTCAGGTGTCATGCAGGTTACTTAAATACATAACATCACTCCCCCGTGAAGTCAACAATATACTTATTTACAAGGTGAGACGATCTGGGGCTTTATGTTCCCTTGTCGATTGTCTCGGTACAAATGTGGGTGTGGGTGGGTTGGTCAGTTCTTCACTGGGCTGTTGGGCAGCCGGCCTTGCCGGGCTGCTGGGGATGATGAGTTCGGCTTTGTGGTCAACCATGATGTCAGTTGCCACTTGTGTGTGAGTTGGAGGATCAAAGTTGGTGGTGTCCTCTTCGGTTTGTTTGTAGCTGTTGGTGAACCGCAATTTGATTTGGTCCAAATATTTTCTGTGCGTTTGTCCATTGGCCAATTTGACCTGAAATACCCTACTCCCCTCTTTGGCTGTGACCGTGCCAGCGAGCCATTTGGGACCATGTCCATAATTGAGCACTAACACAGGATCATTGATCTCAATATCGCGTGACAAATTTGCGCAGTCATGGTACTCACTTTGTCGATGCCGCTTGCCCTCCACGTGATCAAGAGAGAGCCTTGTTTTGAATGCCCTTTTCATAAGCAGCTCGGCTGGGGGAACTCTGGTAAGTGAGTGGGGTCTGGTGAGGGAGCTGAGCAGCTCTCGGGACAGCCGGGTCTGCAGGGAGCCTTCCGACACACGTTTCAAGCTTTGCTTGATGGTTTGAACTGTCTGTTCTGCCTGGCCGTTAGATGCGGGCTTGAACGGAGCAGATGTGACGTGTTTGATCCCATTGCGGGTCATGAATTCCTTGAATTCAGCACTGGTGAAGCACGGCCCATTGTCGCTGACTAGGACATCAGGCAAGCCGTGCGTGGCAAACATGGCTCGTAGGCTTTCAATAGTGGCCGTGGACGTGCTTTCTGACATTATTGCATATTCAATCCATTTTGAGTAAGCGTCCACGACAACCAAAAACATTTTGCCTAGAAATGGGCCCGCATAGTCTACGTGGATCCTCGACCATGGTTTGGAGGGCCACGACCAGAAACTTAGCGGTGCCTCTCTGGGTGCATTGCTCAGCTGAGAGCAAGTGTTGCACTGGCGCACGCTGACTCTAAATCTGAGTCGATGCTGGGCCACCACACATGGGATCTGACCATGGCTTTCATCATTACGATGCCTGGGTGGGTGCTGTGCAGTTCACATTTGAACATATCTCTGCCTTTCTTGGACAAGACCACGCGATTGCCCCACAATAGACAGTCCGCCTGCAGGGACAACTCGTCTTTGCGCCTGTGGAACGGCTTAATCGCCTCCTGCATCTCCACTGGGACACCAGACCAGCTCCCATGGAGGACATAGTTTTTTTTTACCAAAGACAGTAAAGGATCCTGGCTGGTCCAGGTCCTGATCTGACGGGCCGTAACGGGGGACTTCTCTTTCTCGAATGCCTCCATGACCATGAGGAAGTCCGCTGGCTGTGCCATTTCCACCCCGGTGGTGGGCAATGGAGCATCTGCGCAGTTCTCTGTGCCCGATCTGTGGCGGATTACATAGTTGTTGGCCAACAGCGTGAGCGCCCATATTTGGATGCGGGCAGAGGCATTGGTATTAATCCCTTTGCTCTCAGAGAACAGCGATAGGAGCGGCTTGTGGTCAGTTTCAAGCTCAATCTTGAGGCCAAATAAGTACTGGTGCATTTTTTCACCCCGTAGACGCACGCCAGAGCCTCTTTTTCAATCATGCTGTAGGCCCTTTCGGCCTTGGACAAACTCCTGGGCGCATAAGCGACCGTTTGCAAAATCCTCAATTCATTATCCTGTTGTAATACACACCTGACCCCTTATGAAGATGTATCGCAAGGTAGCAATAATTGTTTACAAGGGTTACACAAGACAAGCAGTTTGTTAGAACACAACAGATTTCTGGCTTTCTTAAAGGCAGCCTCTTGTGAATTCCCCCAAACCCAGTCAACTTCCTTGCACAGTCGTGCATGTAGGGGTTCAAGCAGGGTGCTTAAACCAGGTAGGAAATTACCGAAATAGTTAAAGAGTCCCAGGAACGACTGCAGTTCCGTCACGTTCTATGGTCGTAGTGCGTTCTTGATGGTCTCCGTCTTGACGTCGGTGAGTCTGATGCCATCTGCTGCGATTCTTCTTCCCAAGAACTCGATGTCCTGTGCCAGGAAAACACACCTCGAGCGTTACAACCGGAGTCTCACACGATCCAACCAACTAAGAACCTCTTCCAGATTCTTCAAGTGCTCCATGGTGTCCCGACCTGTAACCAATATGTCGTCCTGGAAAACCATTGTACAAGGAACTGACTTTAGCAGGCTCTCCATGTTCCGCTGGAAGATTGCAACAGCTGACCAAATCCTGGACGGGCACCGGTTGTAGATAAACAGACCTTTGTGCGTGTTGATGTAGGTGAGACCTTTCCAAGACTCCTCCAGCTCCTGCGTCATGTAGGCCGAACTTGGTGAACATCTTCTCTCCAGCCAGGGTCACAAATAGGTCGTCTGCCTTGGGTAGCGGGTACTGGTCCTGCAGCGAAAAATGGTTAATCGTTACTTTATAGTCCCTGCAAATTTTAACCGTGCCGTCCTCCCTAAGTACCAGGACAATCGGACTGGCTGAGTCGTTGAATTCCTCCAGCGAAATGATGCCTTCACGTTGCAGCCTGTCCAGCTCAATTTCCACTTTTTCACGCATCATGTACGGTACCGCCCGTGCCTTGTGGTGGATGGGTCGCTTACCGGGAACCAAATGGATCTGCACTTTCGCCCCTTGGAAGCTTCCAATGCCTGGCTCGAACAACGATGGAAACTTGCTCAGAACCTGGGTACATGAGACGTCGTTGACGGACGAAAGCGCTCGGATGTCATCCCAGTTCCAGCAGATTTTTCCCAGCCAGCTTCTGCCAAACAAAGTGGGGCCATACCCCGGCACAATCCACAGCAGGAGTTCGTGTACTGCTCTGTCATAGGAGCCTTTGACTTCTGCACTGCCAATTACAGGGATTAGTTCCTTGGTGTAAGTCCTTAGTTTGGTGTGAATCGGGCTGAGCTTGGGCCTGTGTGCCTTTTTGCCCCACAGCCTGTCGAAGGTCTTTTTACTCATTATGGACTGACTTGCCCCTGTGTCCAGTTCCATAGATACTGGAATACTGTTCAGTTCAACTTTCAACATTATTGGTGGACATTTCGTAGTGAATGTGTGTACCCCGTATGTAATGTCCTTACACACTACTATAAATTCACACGAGCCACATTCTGCAGACAAGGTCACTCTGTGACCTGAACCTTTATTCACAGGACCAAGAAGTGATGACTCTGCGTGGGACCTCCCTTTATATACCTGGATGACCAGGTGAGGAGTGTCTCCCACAAGTTCACCCCCTGTGGTCAAAGTGTGCATTTCTTAGGTGTATACAGTATGCAGTGTTGTTATGAAGGTTACAGTTACATGAAGGTTACATACATGACATCACCTCCCCCCCAACGTCTTATGGGGTCAAAGATGAAGTCTTTCAGGCAGTCGATGCTCTCTTGTGGAGCGCCGCAGTTGGGACTCTGGTTGTTGAGCCTTGGCATGCGTCTCTGTCACCTGTGGTGATTCCGGCTTGTCCGGGCTGGCCGCAGGGACTGTGCATGCTGCTAAGTGTTCTTGTTGCTCGTTCAATGATGGTGGTGTGGGCAACATCTCATGATCTCCCTCAGGTTCCTCAGTGTCCATGCTGAACCTTTTTGATCCAGATGCTTGTGGCATATCTGTCCATTGTTAAGTCTGACCACTATGACCCTATTCCCCTCTTTGCCAATTAAGTGTACGTTTCATGAATAGTTCCGCCGGCGGGACTCCCGTGAGCAAACGCGGTCGGCACCTATAGGCCAGCAGGAGGCGCGATAGGCAACATTGAAGGGAGGGTCCTTGAATCCGGAGCATGCCTTGCTTTATGATTTGGACCGCACGTTCCGCCTGGCCATTGGAAGCCGGCTTGAACGGTGCCGTCCTGACATATTTCATGCCATTACCCGACAAGAACTCCCGGAATTCATAGCTCGTGAAACACGGGCTGTTGTCGCTAACCAGGATGTCCGGTAAGCCATGGGTCGCAAAGACCGCACGCAGACTCTCCACAGTGGTGGATGTCATGCATGAATTCAAAATGATGCACTCGATCTATTTCGAGTACGCATCAACAACAATGAGGAACATTTTTCCCATGAACGGACCCGCGTAGTCTACGTGAATACGTGACCATGGCCTGGTGGGCCAGGGCCACTGGCTGAGTGGGGCCTCCCTGGGGGCATTACCCAGCTGGGCACACGTCGTGCACCTGCGAACACAGTGTTCCAGGTCTGAGTCAATTCCCGGCCACTATACATGTGACCGGGCAATGGCCTTCATTAGCACGATGCCTGGGTGCTCGCTGTGGAGTTCCCTGCTGAATGCTTCCCTTCCCTTCTGGGGCATGACTACCCGGCTGCCCCATAGTAGGCAGTCGGCTTGGATGGGGAGCTCATCCATCCGTCTGTGAAACGGTCTGACCTCCTCGGGGCATGCTCCGTGTGCAGGCGCCCAATCCCCAGACAGGACACATTTCTTAATCAAGGAGGGGATCTCTGTTGGTCCAGATTTTGATCTGACAGGCTGTGATGGGGGAACCTGCGCTGTCAAAGGCTTCAACGGCCATGACTATCTCAGCGCTTTGCTCCGCTGCCTCCTCAGTGGTGGCCAGTGGAAGCCTGCTGAGCGCATCAGCGCAATTTTCGGTGCCTGGCCGGTGCCGGATGGAGTAGTCATAGACAGCCAGCGTGAAAGCCCATCGCTGTATGCGAGCTGACGCATTGGCATTGACAGCTTTGCTGTCTGACAATAGGGATGGTAACAGCTTGTGGTCCGTTTCTAACTCGAACTTTCTGCCAAAAAGGTACGGTGCATCTTTTTCACCCCATAGACACATGCAAGTTCTTCCTGTTCAACCATCCCATATCCCCGTTCTGCTTGGGAGAGCGACCTGGAGGCATAAGCCACAGGTTGGAGTTGGCCCTCATCATTACTCTGCTGCAGCACACACCCAACCCCATAGGATGATGCATCATATGTCAAAACCAATTTCTTACAGGGGTTGTACAGATTCAACAGCTTATTAGAACAGTTTATTGGCCTTGTAGTCGCCACAGATCCTGACCACGCCCGATTGAAAGCCTGTTCCTGACAGACCCCCAAAACCAATCGCAACCCTTACGCAGGAGTATGTGTAGCAGCTCCAACAATGTGCTTAAATTCGGCAGAAATTTCCCGAAATAGTTCAAGAGTCCCAGAAATTAACGCTACTCCGATGTTTTGCCGGGCCTGGGCGCACGACGAATTGCCTCCATTTTGGATTCGGTAGGCCGGATCCCATCTGCGGCAACACTCCTGCCCAAAAACTCGACCTCTGGGGCCAAAAACACACACTTGGACTTCTTTAGTCGCAGGCCTACCCGGTCCAGTCGGTGTAGCACCTCCTCCAGGTTGTGGAGGTGTTCCTCGGTGTCTCGACCCGTGATAAGGATGTCGTCCTGAAATACGATTGTTCCAGGGATGGATTTGAGCAGGCTTTCCATGTTCCTTTGAAAGATAGCGGCCGCTGATCGAATGCCAAACGGACACCTGTTGTAGACAAACAGCCCCTTGTGCGTGGTGATGGTGGTCAGTAGCTTGGATTCTTCGGCCAGTTCCTGGATCATGTAGACTGAAGTGAGGTCCAACTTGGTGAACAGCATGCCGCCTGCCAGCGTGGCAAAAAGATCCTCCGCTCTCGGAAATGGGTCTTGGTCTTTTGTGACACTCGGTTGATAGTGGCCTTGTAGTCACCACAGATCCTGACCGAGCCATCCGTTTTTAGGACAGGGACGATGGGGCTTGCCCAGTCGCTAATTCAACGGGCAAAATTATGCCCTCTCTTAGCAACCTGTCCAACTCACCCTCAATTTTCTCCCACATCACATACGGCATTGTGGTGCACTGGTCTGGCGTCCGGGGTGATGCGTATCACTACTTTGGTACCTTTGAAAGTCCCAACATCAGGTTGAAATAGTGACTCAAATTTCTGTAGGACCTGTGAGCATGAACTTCGCTCCACAGATGAAATGGCGTGCACATCCCCCCATTTCCAGTTCATCTCGGCTAGCCAGCTCCTCCCCAAAAGCGCGGGACCATTTCCCGGAACAATCCAGAGTGGCAGCCGGTTCTCTGATCTATTATGTGTGACCACCAACATTGCACTGCCTAGCATTGGGATGACCTCTTTGGTGTATGTCCGTAATTGCGTGTCAATGCGTTCTAGTTTGGATCTGCTAGCGCTGAGTGGCCATAGTTTCTCGAATTGTTGGACACTCATAAGTGACTGGCTGGCCCCTGTGTCCAGCTCCATGCGTACCGGGATGCCGTTTAATCGGACTTTCATCATCATAGTTGGCGTTTTGGTATATGAGCTGTGGATGTTTGCCACATGAACCCGCTGAACTTCAGCGTCCATTGCTTTGTCCCAAGCATCAAACTGCCTTGCAGACCCCTCATCTGGTTCATCTGTCTCATAAATTAGCCTCGCTGCGGGCTTCCTGCACATTCTGGCTAAATGTCCACTGACGTTACAATTTCTACAGATAAATTGTTGAAACCTACAGGTTTTTGCAGCATGTCTCCCCCCGCACCTCCAGCATTGCTGTGAACAAAAGGGCTGTTACCAGGCATTCCTCTCTGATTGTCTCTTTGATTACTCTTGAGCACTCTGTTAATGGACCTCAATGGCCCCATCCCGGGACGCATTGTCCATCGTGGTGGCGTAAATGTCTGTTCAACCTGCCATTGTCTCTGCTGAGGACCCACTCTAGAGTCTGTTGCTGCCTGGGTGGTGTCGAATTGCCCTTGCCTGCCTGCGGGGTTCTGAGTCGCATTTACAATGTTAACTCCCTGATCTATCGCCACGTTGGAAGCAGAGTTGCGCGCGTATATTATCTTGGTTTCCTCCTCCCCCGCCATGAAGGTCTGAGCCATCAACGCTGCCGCTTCCAACGTCAAGACCTTGGTCTCAATTAGCTTCCAGAAAATCCCGGCATGACCAATAAAGAAATCCCGGAACATCTCCCCCTCTAGGCGTCTGTGAACTTACAGAGGCTGGCCAAGCGCCGAAGGTATCCAACGAAGTCCGGTATGCTCTGTCCTTCCCGACGTCAGTGTATATAGAATCGGTGTCGAGCCATGTGTATACTGCTCGCCAGTTTGAGGTGCTCACCGATCAGTTTGCTGAGCTCGTCAAAGGTTTTGTCCGCCGGCTTCTCGGGTGTGAGCAGGTCTTTCATCAGCGTGTACGTCTTAGGTCCACAGCTGGTCAGTAGATGCACCCTTCGCTTGTCAGCCACTGCATCTCCCAGCCAGTCCTTCGTTACAAAGCTCTGCTGGAGCTCTCAATGAAATCGTCCCAGTCCTCACCAACACAGTACCATTCCTCTGTGCTACCGGTGGCCATTCTCGTGAGTCGTTGATTCCCGTTTCTCGTCGCCAAATGTACTGTCCTTACACACTACTATAAATAAATTCACATGAGGCACATTCTGCAGACAAGGTCACTCTGTGACCTAAACCTTTATTCACAGGACCAAGAAGTGATGACCCTGCATGGGACCTCCCTTTATATACCTGGATGACCAGGTGAGGAGTGTCTCCCACAAGTTCACCCCCTGTGGTCAAGGTGTGCATTTCTTAGATGTATACAGTGTGCAGTGTTGTTATGAAGGTTACAGTTACATGAAGGTTACAAAAATGACACCGTACACTTCTGCCTCCTCAGTACGAGTCTCCACAGTGGATCGTTCTTCCTCTGCAATGAGGTGGTTTGCAGGGTTTGCAGCTCGCCTGCACATTCGTTGGAGGTATCCCATTGTCCTGCAACCATTGCACACATAATGCTTAAAACGGCCTTGATGGGGCCGATGATCACCTCCGCAGCGCCAACAAGGTGTTAACTGCCTCACATTAATGATTGATGGCGGACTCTGGGTCAATTGAGGTCAGGCCACAGCAGCCGGCGTGTGCGTTCTGCCATGTACGTTTCTGCTCGAGACCAGCGTTACTTTATGCACAGTACTGGCCGAAACTTCTTTACTCTGCGCAATCTGTTTGGTGTTGTCGCTGGTGGATGTAAATGCCTGGGCTATCGTTATGGCTTTACTTAGATTCGGAGTTTCTACAGTCAACAGTTTGCGAAGGATTGTCTCATGTGCAATGCCCAGTACAAAAAAGTCTCGGAGCGTTTGTTCTAGGAAACCTTCAAACTCACAATGTCCTGCGAGGCGCCTTAGTTCGGCGACATTGCTCGCCACTTCCTGGCCCTCCGATCGTTGACACGTGTGGAACCGATACCTCGGCATCAAAACGTTTTCCTTAGGATTTAGGTGCTCCCGGACCAGCGTACACAATTCTTCGTAGGATTTCTCTGTCGGTTTTGCTGGGGCCAGGAGTTTCTTCATGAGGCCATAGGTTGTTGCCCCACAGACAGTTAGAAGGATCGCCCTTCGTTTGGTAGCGTTCTCGTATCCTTCCAGCTCGTTGGCCACGAAGTATTGGACAAGTCTCTCCACGAAGGCCTCCCAATCATCCCCTTCTGAGAACTTCTACCAGGATACCGACTGTTCGTTGCATTTTCGCGCGGTTGTTCGTTACCTCGTCATCAATTGGTACGCTCATAATAAAGGATGAAACTGAGTACTGTGTACAATGAGCAAGTGTGACCTTAGCTCTTTTAATAAGACTCCAGAGTGCAGGTACATCATTGGTGGCCTGCTTATATACTGTGCTCCCAAGGGATACTGGAATCCCTTGGGACTCCAACAGGTGGGCCCTCTGGTGGTCAGGGTGTAATGCAGGCTACACAGGGTTAAATGCATTATAACTTGTACTTCTTTCAATTTAGTATACTGTATTTTCTGCTCACGATATGATCTCCTCTATATTGTGCTTGTTAAGAATCTGTTCTTTCCGAACACTCTCCAGTTCTGATGAAGGGTCATCGACCCAAAACGTTAACTCTGCTTCCTCTCCACAGATAAGAAAATAAGAACATAAGGAATAGGAACAGGAGTAGGCCATACGGCCCCTCGAGCCTGCTCCGCCATTCAATAAGATCATGGCTGATCTGATCATGGACTCAGCTCCACTTCCCCGCCCGCTCCCCATAACCCCTTAAGAAACTGTCTATTTCTGTCTTAAATTTATTCAATGTCCCAGCTTCCACAGCTCTCTGAGGCAGCGAATTCCAAAGATATACAACCATCTGAGAGAAGAAATTTCTCCTCATCTCTGTTTTAAATGGGCGGCCTCTTATTCTAAGATCATGCCCTCTAGTTCTAGTCTCACCCATCAGTGGAAACATCCTCTCTGCATCCACTTTGTCAAGCTCCCTCATAATCTGATACATTTCGATAAGATCGTCTCTCATTCTTCTGAACTCCAATGAATAGATGCCCAACCTACTCAACCTTTCCTCATAACTCAACCCCCTCATCTCCGGAATCAACCGAGTGAACATTCTCTGAACTGCCTCCAAAGTAAGTTTTTCCTTTCGTAAAGATGAAAACCAAAACTAAACGCAGTATTCCAGATGTGGCCTCACCAAGACCTTCTTTAACTGTAGAAAGACTTCCCTGCTTTTATACTCCATCCCCTTTGCAATAAAGACCAAAACACCATTGGCCTTCCTGATCACTTGCCATACCTGCATACTATATTTTTGTGTTTAATGCACAAGTACACCCAGGTCCTGTTGTACTGCGGCACTTTGTAATCTTTCTCCATTTAAATAATAACTTGCTCTTTCATTTTTTCTGCCAAAGTGCATGACCTCACACTTTCCAACATTATACTCCATCTGCCAAAGTTTTGCCCACTCACTTAGCCTGTCCATGTCCGTTTGCAGATTTTTTCTCCTCCTCACACATTGCTTTTCCTCCCATCTTTGTATCGTCAGCAAACTTGGCTACGTCACACTCAGTCCCTTCTTCCAAGTCGTTAATATAGTTTGTAAATAGTTGGGGACCCAACACTGATCCCTGAGGCAAGCCACTAGTTACACAGAAACATAGAAACATAGAAAATAGGTGCAAGAGTAGGCCATTCAGCCTTCGAGCCTGCACCACCATTTAATATGATCATGGCTGATCATGCAACTTCAGTACCCCATTCCTGCTTTCTCTCCATACCCCCTGATCCCATTAGCCATAAGGGCCACATCTAACTCCCTCTTGAAGATATCCAACAAACTGGACTCAACAACTTTCTGTGGTAGAGAATTCCACAGGTTCACCACTCTCTGGCTGAAAAGGTTTCTCCTCATCTCGGTCCTATATGGCTTACCCCTCATCCTTAGACTGTGACCCCTGGTTCTGGACTTCCCCAACATCGGGAGCGTACTTCATGCACCTACCTGTCCAGTCCCATCATAATTCTATATGTGTCTATGAGAAACCCTCTCTTCTAAATTCCAGTGAGCATAAGCCTAGCCGATCCAATCTTTCTTCATATGTCAGTCCTATCATCCCAGGAATTAGTCTAGTGAACCTTCGTTGCACTCCCTCAATAGCAAGCACGTCCTTCCTCAGATTAGGAGACCAAAACTGCACACAATACTCAAGCTGTGGTCTCACCAAGACCCTGTGCAACTGCAGTAAGACCTCACTGCTCCTATATTCCAATCCTCTCGCTGTGAAGGCCAACATACCATTTTCTTTCTTCACTGCCTGCTGTACCTGCATGCCTACCTTCAGTGACTGATGTATCATGATACCCAGGTCTCGTTGCACCTCCCCTTTTACTACTCTGTCACCATTCAGATAATATTCTGCCTTCCTGTTTTTGCCACCAAAGTGGATAACCTCATATTTATCCACATTATACTGCATCTGCCATGCATTTGCCCATTCACCTAACCTGTCCAAGTCACCCTGCAGCCTCTTAGCATCCTCTTCACAGCTCACACTGCCACCCAGCTTAGTGCTATCTGCAAACTTGGAGATATTACATTCAATTCCTTCGTCCAAATCATTGATGTATATTGTAAATAGCTGGGGTCCCAGCACTGAACCTTGCGGCATCCCACTAGTCACTGCCTGCCATTCTGAAAAGGACCCGTTTATTCCCACTCTTTGCTTCCTGTCTGCCAACCAGTTCTCTATCCACGTCAATACATTACCCACAACACCATGTGCCTTAATGTTGCACACTAATCTCTTGTGTGGGACCTTGTCAAAAGCCTTTTGAAAGTCCAATGGTTCTCCCTTGTCCACTCTACTAGTTACATCCCCAAAAAACTCTAGAAGATTTGTCAAGCATGATTTCCCTTTCATAAATCCATGCTGACTTGGACTAATCATGTCACTGCTTTCCAAATGCGCTGCTATTACATCTTTAATAATTGATTCCAGCATTTTCCCCACCACCGATGTCAGGCTAACCGGTCCATAATTCCCTGTTTTCTCTCTCCCTCCTTTTTTAAAAAGTGAGGCTACATTAGCTACCCTCCAATCCATAGGTACTGATCCAGATTCCATGGAATGTTGGAAAATGACCACCAAAGCATCTACTATTTATAGGGCAACTTCCTTAAGTACCCTGGGATGCAGACTGTCAGGCCCTGGGGATTTATCGGCCTTCAGTCCCATCAGTTTCCCTAACACCATTTCCTAACTAATAATGATTTCTCTCAGTTCCTCCTTCTCGCTCGACCCTCGGTCCCCTAGTATTTTTGGGAGGTTATTTGTGTCTTCCTTAGTGAAGACAGAACCAAAGTATTTGTTCAATTGGTCTGTCATTTCCTTGTTCCCCATTATGAATTCATCTGATTCTGACTGCAAGGGACCTACATTAGTCTTCACTAATCATTTTCTCTTCACATATCTATAGAAGCTTTTGCAGTCAGTGTCTAAGTTCCCTGCAAGCTTATTCTCATACTAGATTTCCCCCTCCTAATTAAACCCTTAGTCCTCCTCTGCTAAATTCTAAATTTCTCACAGTCCTCAGGTTTGCTGCTTTTTCTGGCCAATTTATATGCCTCTTCCTTGGATTTAACACTAGCCCTAATTTTGCTTGTTAGCCACGGTTGAGCCACCTTTCCTGTTTTATTTTTACACCAGACAGGGATGTACAATAGTTGTAATTCATCCATGTGATCTTTAAATGTCTTCCATTGCCTATCCACCGTCAACCCTTTAAGTATCATTCACCAGTCTATCCTAGCCAAATCACGTCTCATACCATCGAAGTTTCCTTTCTTTAAGTTCAGGACCCTAGTTTCTGAATTAACTGTGTCGCTCTCCATCTTAATGAAGAATTCTACCATATTATGATCACTCTTTCCCAAGGGGCCACGCACGACCAGATTGCTAATTAATCCTCTCTCGCTGCACAAGACTCGGTCTAGGATGGCCTACTCTCTAATTGGTTCCTTGACATATTGGTCTAGAAAACCATCCCTTATACACTCCAGGAAATCCTACTCCACAGTATTGCTACCAGTTTGGTTAGCCCAATCAATATTTGGGTTAAAGTCACCCATGATAACTGCTGTACCCTTATTGCACGCATCTTTAATTTCCTGTTTGATGCCATCCCCAACCTCCCTACTACTGTTTGGTGGTCTGTACACAACTCCCACTAACGTTTTCTGCCCTTTGGTGTTTCGCAGCTCTACCCATTTCGATTCCACATCATCCAAGCTAATGTCCTTCCTTGCTATTGCGTTAACCTCCACTTTAACCATTAACGCTACCCCTCCTCTTTTCCTTCCTGTATATCCTTCCTGAATATTGAATACCCCTGGATGATGAGTTCCCAGCCTTGGTTACCCTGGAGCCATGTCTATGTAATCCCAATTACATCATACCCGTTAACAGCTATCTGCGCAGTTAATTTGTCCACCTTATTACGAATGCTCCTTGCATTGAGACTCAGAGCCTTCAGGCTTGTTTTTTTAACACTCTTTGTCCTTTTAGAATTATGTTGTAAAGTGGCCCTTTTTGATTTTTGCCCTTGATTTCTCTGCCCACCACTCTTGCTTTTCTCCTTCCTACCTTTTGCTTTTGCCCCTTTTTACTTCCCTCTGCCTCCCTGCATATGTTCCCATCCCCCTGCCATATTAGTTTAACCCCTCCCCAACAGCACTAGCAAATACTCTGCCTAGGACATAGGTTCCGGTCCTGCCCAGGTGCAGACCGTCCGGTTTGTACTGTTCCCACCTCCCCCAGAACCAGTTCCAATGCCCCAGGATGGTTGTCAACCAGAGAATGAACCATTTATCCCATTTACCCCCAACCCTGTGAACTTTTATCTTGTGTAGTAACTTTTTATGTGGCACCTTGTCAATTACCTTCTGGAAGTCCAAATACACCGCTGGTTCCCCTTTATCCACCCTATTCATTACACCCTCAAAGAACTCCAGCAAATTTGTCAAACGTGATTTACCTTTCATTAAACCATGCTGACTCTGCCTGACTGAATTTTGTTTATCCAAATGTCCTGCTGCTGCTTCTTTAATACTGGACTCCAACATTTTCCCAAGCACAGATGTTATGCTAACTGGTCTATAGTTTCCTGCTTTTTGTCTGCCTCCTTTTTTAAATCGAGGCGTTACATTTGCAGTTTTTCAATCTGCTGGGGCCTCCCCATGCTGCCTGACCTGCTGAGATTTCCAGCATTTTCTGTTTTGGTTCCTGATAGCATCTTCAGCTGCTGAAAAGAGAAGACTGAGTGGTGACCTGATGGAGGTCTCTAGGGTTAGGAAGGGTTTGATAGGGTAGATGTAGAAAAGACTTGTCCATTTGCGGGAGAGATCAAACTAAGCGCCATAAATATAAGATAGTCAGTAATAAATCCAATAGGGACCTCAGGAGAAACTTCTTTATCCAGAGAGTGGTGAGAATGTGGATTCATTATATACACTGTACATAACTCTATGTAAAAAACACACCATTCCGAAGACAGTTTGCCCTTTAATTTGCATGTACAGTTTCCAAGCCGCCATTGATCAAGCACCAAATCAGAGGAGATAGTTCCACAACATTGACATGAGCCGAACCCAGAAATATAGCCGGGTTCAGTGACGTCCATATCGGGTGCATGCAAAACGCTGGAGGCGATTGGGAAGGTTACAAATTGTCCGCGGTATGTCTTTGTGTGCTTTTTATAACAACAAATGGCATTACAAATTTGAATCAAAATAGCAACCAATCAAAATCAATGAGGTGTCATTTTCGGATATGTATGACAGTGATCAAGGTTCATTACCAACCCGTGTGTACTCAGAAAATCACCCTCCGCAAATCAACATGTCCCTGATGGAATCAGCGGATTTATTTTTCAACACACTCAAACTAAATCCCTCCCTGCATTCTAACACAAGTATTAACACATGCGAGTTTTCAACAGGTTCGTGCTTTTTTTTAAAAATGCGCAGAGAAGAATATGAAAGAAAGAAACACTTGCATTTATATAGCGCCTTTCATGACCTCAGGATGTCCCAAAGTGCTTTACAGCCAATGAAGTACTTTTGAAGTGTAGTTACTGTTGTAACATTGGAAACACGGCAGCCAATTTGCACACAGCAAGCTCCTACAAGCATCAACAACAATAATAATGGCCCCATAATCTGTTATGTTGATTGAGGGATAAATATTGTCCAGGACACCGGGGATACCTCCCCTGCTCTTCTTTGAAATAGCGCCATGGGGTCTTTTACGTCCACCTGAGACAGCAGACGAGGCCTTGGTGTAACGTCCCAGCCAAAAGACAGCACCTCCAACAATGCAGCATTCCCTCAGCACTGCACTGCACTGTCAACCTAGATATGTGTGCTCCAGTCTCTGGAGTAGGATTTGAACCCACAACCTTCTGACTCAGAGGCGAGAGTGCTACCTATTGAGTTACGACTGATACCATGGTATGAGTGCATTCATAAGAGGACAGTGCCCATTGTCAAGTCCACTCTTATGATGTTCCTCTCTGTGCTGCACCTGGATGCTTCATGGTCAATGGAGAGGGTGCCGAGGAGATTTACAAGAATGGTAGCAGAGATGCGGGATTTCAGTTGCATAGAGACTTGAGAAGCTGGGGTTGACCTCCTTAAAGCAGAGAAGATGGAGGAAGTAGATTCAATAGTAACTTTCAAAAGAGAATTGAATAAATACTTGAAGGGGAAAATTTTGCAGGGTTATGGGGAAAGGCTAACTCTTTCAAAGAGGCGGCACAGCTACAATGGGCCGAATGGCCTCCTTCTGCGCTGTCTCATTCTATGATTCATTTAAATGAGTTATTGTTAGGGAGAACATCATCATGCGATTACTGAGTACATTGCACAAATAGTAAGTACTTACCTTGACGAGGGTCGAAGTGAAATTGGTCAATAGAATTATATTTGGTCTCAGTTAAGTACTTGCATTGTAAGCAAAATGAGCTGACATTTTCTTCAGTGATGAGAAGCGAATGTGCCGAGGGATGTCTTTGACCAACATCACCCAACATGTCAATGCTGTTCTGATGGCTGAACACAAGACTCTATGAAAAAAAAGCTTGATTTCTGCATGCTCTCGGCGATGAGACTCGAAGTCCTCCCGGATGCACTTCCTCCACTTAGGGCGATCTTTGGCCAGGGACTCCCAGGTGTCAGTGGGGCTGTTGCACTTTATCAGGGAGGTTTTGAGGGTGTCCTTGTAATGTTTCCGCTGCCCACCTTTGGCTCGTTTGCCATAAAGGAGTTCCGAGTAGAGCGCTTGCTTTGGGAGTCTCGTGTCTGGCATGTGAACAATGTGGCCTGCCCAGCGGAGCTAATCAAGTGTGGTCAGTGCTTCAATGCTGGGGATGTTGGCCTGGTCGAGGACGCTAACGTCGGTGCGTCGGTCCTCCCAGGGGCTTTGTAGGATCTTGCGGAGACATCGTTGGTGGTATTTCTCCAGTGACTTGAGATGTCTACTGTACATGGTCCATGTTTCTGAGCCATACAGGAGGGCATGTATTACTACAGCCCTGTAAACCATGAGCTTGGTGGCAGTTTTGAGGGCCTGGTCTACTGTGACAGTCCAAGCTTGTCTCTCTTTAAACATTAACGCACAAGCACAAACCCAGTCAGTCAGGAAGGAAAGAAAGAATTTGCATTTATATAGCGCCTTTCACGACCTCAGGACGTCCCAAAGTGCTTTATAGCCAATTAAGTACTTTTGAAGTGTTGTCACTGTTGTATTGTAGGAAATGCGGCAGCCAATTTGCACACTGGAAGATACCACAAACAGCAATGAGATAGATGACCAGTTAATCTGTTTTTGGTGATAAGAACACCCCTGCTCTTCTTTCATTCTTTAGATGCACTTCATAGTTTAAGAGGAGATTTTCCTCTGTTGAATTATTTCAAGGAAGATCTTTCCAGCAGTCAGTCATGATTCACAACTTCCACACAACTGTGCACAAATATGTTTGTACATGCACTGTTGCCACAGTTGCTGTGGAATCTGCCCTGTAGTTTAAAGGCGATAGACCAGTAGCCAAGGCAATTATGAGAGAACTGCTTCTATTTAAAGGTGACATTAGTAGAGCCGAGGGTTGCCAACACCAGTTGGGCGTATTCCTGGAGGTTTCATCACATGGCCTCCTGCCCCGCCCCCACAGTCCCGCCATTGGCCACCCCTCTCATCCATTCTCGTGGTGGCCTGCCTTCCTGCGCCAATTGGAAAGCACAAAAACTCTTCATCACCTAATTGGATGATTCTTGACTGTCAGTCAAACTGCCAGTTTATTTTTATAACTAATCAACAAAAGTGTTCAAACAACAACAATAACAACAACTTGTATTTATATAGTGCCTTTAACATAGTAAAATGACCCAAAGCGCTTCACAGGAGTGCTATAAGACAAAACAAATCTATTTACAATCTATATTAACGACTTGGAAGAAGGGACCGAGTGTAACGTAGCCAAGTTTGCCGACGATACAAAGATGGGAGGAAAAGCAATGTGTGAGGAGGACATATTGCAAAAGGACATAGACAGGCTAAGTGAGTGGGCAAAAATTTGGCAGATGGAATATAATGTTGGAAAGTGTGAGGTCATGCACTTTGGCAGAAAAAATCAAAGAGCAAGTTATTATTTAAATGGAGAAAGATTGCAAAGTACTGCAGTACAGCAGGACCTGGGGATACTTGTGCATGGAACACAAAAGATTAGTATGCAGGTACAGCAAGTGATCAGGAAGGCCAATGGAATCTTGGCCTTTATTGCAAAGGGGATGGAATATAAAAGCAGGAAGTCTTGCTACAGTTGTACACGGTATTGGTGAGGCCACACCTGGAATACTGTGTGCAGTTTTGGTTTCCATATTTACAAAAGGATATACTTGCTTTGGAGGCAGTTCAGAGAAGGTGGAAGGCCAGCCAGGGGTGCATTGGAGTACTCAAGTCTAGAGGTAACAAAGGCATGAATGAAGTTTTCAGCAGCAGATGAGCTGAGGCAGTGGGCGGAGACGGGGCATGTTACGGAGGTGGTTTTAGTAAGGCTGCGGATATGTGGCTGGAAGTTAATTTCACGGTCAAATATGGCACCTAGGTTGTGAAGAAAGTGAAAACATAACAAAAAATGTTTTAAAACCACGTGTTTTGCTCACAGCTATTCCTGGAAATTAATCTTTAATTCCTGGAGACTCCAGGGCAATCATGGAGGGTTGGCAACTCGAGCACAATTGTTTACTTTGTTCTATAGTACAAGATGAATGATTGATCATGTGTGGCTCTATCTCTGTATCCTCCTCCAGCCCCACAACCCTCCCAGATCTCTGCACCCCTCCAATTCTGGCCTTTTGCAGATCCTCGATTTTCATCGCTCCACCGTTTGCAGCCGTGCCACCAACTGCCTAGGTCCTAAGCTCCGGAATTCCCTCCCAAAACCTCTCCGTCTCTCTACTTTTCTTTCCTCCTGTAAGACGCTCTTTGAAACCTACCTCTTGAATCAAGCTTTGGTCATCTATCCTACTTTTTCCTTATGTGGCTTGGTGTCAAATTTTGTTTGATAGTCACTCCTGTGAAGCGCCTTAAGATGTTTTACTACTTTAAAGGTGCTATATAAATGCAAGTTGTCGTTGTTTCAGTAGGGACTAAGTATTCCCCAGTATTTGCTCCATTTTTTTTTGAGTAGGCTGCTTTTTCTGGCCTAACTTAAAAATCCCCAGTTTCCCCAATCAATTTGCACCAGCGTAACTGACACAGTTTGGCCAGCTAATAGTTACTCCATTTCTACTTAGGCCAATGTATGTGGCCAATCAAGAAAACCCTTGTGGAGAGTTATAAAGAAATCGGCGCAGGTAAGTGCATCGGAGGCCATTCAGCATGGGATAGGGGCAGGAAGTGGAGCGGACCTGGACCGACACAAAATCGGGGGCCACAGAGCGGCACGAAAGCATCGGAGAGGCTCGGGGTAAAGGGAGCGACCTGGACTGGCACAAAATCGGGGGCCACAGAGCGGCAGGAAGGCACCAGAGAGGCTCGGGGTAAAGGGAGCGACCTGGACTGCACAAAATCAGGGGGCCAACGAGCAGCCAGAAGGCACCGGAGCGGCTCGGTGGTTCAAGGAAGGGAGGGAGCAATCTGACCGGCAGACGCGCACTTGGGGGCCACAGACAGGTACTCATCACAGCGGACCAGGAAGGCACCTCTCTCGGGGACCGGAGAGGGTCGCTGACAGCCGATCTGAAGGCTTAGTGCCCGGGGAGGGGGGATGGAGAGAGGTCACAAGACTCAAAGGGGTGGGGAGGGGAGGGAGAGAGAGGTCACAAGACTCCTCGGGAATATCTAGACAGGCGTTCGTACCTGCGCCTGAGTGATGCAGACTGTGTCAGAAGGCTACGTTTCCTCAGAGAAGTGGTCCGTGAGATCTATGAGTTGCTGAGACCAGACCTGCAGCCGAGAAGCGTCAGGTGGACTGCTTTGTCAGTTGAAGTGAAGATTACAGCTGCACTTTCATTCTATGCCTCTGGATCATTTCAAACTCCAACTGGAGATGTGTGCGCCATCTCTCAACATGCAATACATGTCTCCATTTGTCAGATCACGGCTGCACTGTATGCACGGAGAAATGACTTCATCAAGTTCCCAATGACCGCCCAAGCAATTCATGACAGGGCTGTGGGGTTCTCAAGGATTGCTGGCTTCCCAAAGGTACAGGGCTGCATTGATTGTACCCACATCACCTTGCGAGCACCTTTGGAGGATTCCAAGATGTTCAGGAATAGAAAAGGCTTTAATGTGCAGCTCGTGTGTGATGACATGCATCGCATCATGTCAGTCGATGCAAGATACCCTGGCAGCACCCATTATGTGTTCATCCTACACAACAGCGTTATATCTACCATGTTTCAGCAGCAGCAGCCATAAGGGCAGAGCTGGCTACTGGGAGACAAAGGCCTCGCCACCTGGCTCATGATGCCCCTACACGTAACCCGGACGGAAGCTGATCGTCAATACAACATGTCGCACATTGCAACGTGCAGCATCATAGAGAGGACCTTAGGCATCTTGAAACAACGTTTCCGATGTCTGGACCATTCTGGAGGCTACTTGCTGTACTCCCCTGAGATTGTCGGTCAGTTCACTGTTGTGTGCTGCATGCTGCATAACTTAGCCATCATGAGGCAGCAGCAGCTGGTAGTGGAAGACCCACCTGCGGTGAGAGTGGCTGATGATAATGATGTGGAAGATGCAGGTGACGAGCTGGAGGAGGAGGAGGAGGAGGAGGAGGAGGAGGAGGAGGAGGAGGAGGAGGAGGAAAAGGAGGATGACGAGGATGAGGAAGCCATGCAAGTGCCTGAGGCCAGAGCACGACGTTGGAGAAGGGCCATCGTGCTCCTTTAACGATTGCTCGAGCCTTGCGCCAGCAGCTCATCCATGAATGCTTTACTGATGCCTGAGAGCTCAGCGATAACTATTCCACATGGATATGTTTACTGTTTGGAGCAGTTCCGTAATGTTGTGTTGTGTTAATGGAACATGATTCAGTTTTAATGTTAAATATATTTTATTCAAAAGTTTACAATGTACTTAACTTTACTGTAATACAATTATTCTTGTATCAAACTTTACTTTAACATGACTCTTTAGATCACTTAAAAATTTTAAGATCACTTATAAACTTGTAAATTTACATAACTTACAAAAAACTTTTAATTTGACAACAGTTACAACAGTTACAACAGTATCAACAACAACAACAACAACAACAAGAGCAGCAACGAAAGGCTGCAGCCATCTCTCATACCCCTTAGTCTAACACCGCCCGCTGCGCTTGGTCTTGGATTCTCCACCACCCCTGCTCGCAGGCGGTGGCGCAGTGATTTTGTGCTTGGTACCAAGCTTATTCCTTCTAACATCTCTGGTAATGCGCACTTCTTGATGGGGGGTAATGGCATCAGGTGGTAATGTGGAGGGCCCGGCTTGAGGCTCTTCAGAGGCTGGTATGGGGATTGCAGTGGGAGTGGCAGTTGATTCTGTCAATGGCGTGGGGTCTGGGCGTGTTCCCTTATTGCAGCAGCTAAATCACACATGCCGTCCCTCATGCACCCTGACAGTGTCTCAGAGGACTGAAACATTCCCTGCTGATGGCCTGTACTATCCCAGACATTCCCTCACTCATTGCCAGTGTCGTCCTTTGCACTACCTCTGACATTCCCTCCCACATGGCCACTGCTGTGCTTTGCACTACCTCTGACATTCCCTCCGACATGGCCAGTGACGTGCTTTGCACTATCTCTGACACTTCCTCCCTCATGGACGCTATTCCCTCACTGATGGTCCCGGCGAGTGTTGTTACTTCTCCCGACAGTCCCGCTACTTCATCACTCACCCCACTGATGGTGTCCAGGGGTGATCGGGTAAGGTCGATGCTCTTTGCACTCAATGACATCATCTGAACCACATCTGTTATATTCTGCATCTCAGGAGAGCGTGGTCGAGTTCTCCTTCCCCTTACCCTGGGTGTGCCTCGCTGCATCCCACTGGGACCCGCAGCCTGGGACGATGAGGCCCTGGGTGTGACTTGCTGCATCCCACTGGGACCTGCAGCCTGGGACGATGAGGCCCTGGGTGTGCCTCGCTGCACCCCACTACTGGGACCCACAACCTCGGAAGGTGGGAAACCATGGAATGTCCCACTGGCACTCAAACCACTATTCACGGAAGGGGTTGTTAACTCTATGCCCGCCACCTCCTCAAGATTCAGTACAGCAGTGTGACCTTCATCCATCTCCATCCCCTCCCACTCCCCCTCACCCCCATATTGGTCTGGAGGGTTGGATTGGAAGATGTTATCCTCCGCGTCTGAATCTTCTTCTGCATCATCAGGATTGGCCTCAGCTTCTGCAAAACATAACAGAACAGTCAAATGTTTAGGAACAGAGGAGGGGGCAGGATGGGTGGCATGAGTAGGCTCACACATCGCAGGCCAGGCAGCGGGTTGATTTGAAGAGCCACGATGAATTTTCAGGACTTATCCTCTCCCTCGAGTGTGGGCCCAGCTTGTGCAATACTGATTGTTTTTCTCCAGGCAGGACCCATCAAAGCAGTGACACTCTCTTCCAAGGGTGTCAGTGGGTGCAGATTTGACGGGCCTCTTCCTGTTCGAATTCTTTCCCTTTTGTTGTGGGCCAATTTTCTCTGCAAAGGTGAAAATGCAACTTTTTAGTGAGGGTGTCTTTCTGCTGGGTGGGACATATACAGCTGGTCACATTTACAATTGCATTGAATAAATGAAAATATTACTTACACTAACTACTTGACCAAGGTCCTGCCATTTCTTTTTACACTGGCTTCCAGACCTCTTGGTGTTCACCACTACGCAGTCATCTTCTGCAACTTGGTTCCAGCGTTTCTTCATTTCTTTTGGTGGCACTTTTATGTGACCTCTGCTGGTATCCAGCTCCTGCCATCTGTTACCAATCACATTAACTAGTGCTTCCACTTCTTCCATCAGGAAATTATTTGTCCTTGGTCCACGTTGCTGCAATTACTGTGTTGCTGCAGCTGCTCTCGTTTTCAAAAGCTCTGGGACACACAGCACTGCTTCTGCATGCAGCTTGCAATTTTTCAAAACACAGCACTCCTTCTGGCACACACACACAAGTTGCTCTTTAAAAATGGCCGATTGCCAACTCGGAGCACGACTGTGCATGTGTGGCCATTTCAGAGGCGTCAGGAACGTCACTTTTTCCCCCCGCGCATGTGCAGAAGGCCCGGCTCCTTTTTCCAGTGCAGACCGCAGGCTCCACCCCCTGAGGCGACTGGCCACACTGCACGGCTGCAGATTAGAGGCCAAACATCGGGGAAACTGCGAAGATTTGTTTCCTGGCGCATCTATTCACATAATTAAGCGGCGCAACGCGGGCAAGTACGCCGGAAAACTTATTTTTGATCGGCATCATGTCGCACTTTGCATTCAGTTTAATCTAAACTGTTTCAAGCGGCAGCAATTGTTCTTAAAATTATAGAATACTGGGCTTGAGCATTGCATTATAGGAACATAGCAACAGGAGGAGGCCACTGAGCCTCTCAAGCCTGATCCACCATTCAAGTAGATCATGGCTGATCTGTATCTTAAATCCAACTCGTCTTGGTTCCATAACCCCTAAAACCCATGCCTAACAAAAATCTATCAATCTCAGTATTGAAACTTTCAATTGATCCCCAGCCTCAACAGCTTTTTAGGGGAGAGAGTTCCAGGTTTCCACTGCCCTTTGTGTGAAGCAGTGCTTCCTGACATCACCCCCTGAATGGCCTGGCTCTAATTATAAGGTTATGACCTCTTGTTCTGGACTCCCCGACCAGAGGAAATAGTTTCTCTCTATCTACTCCAACAATTCCTTTGATTATCTTAACCACCTCAATTAGATCATCCCTTAATATTCGATACTCAAGGGAATACAAGTCTGCAATCTGTGCAATCTGCCCTGATAATTTAATTTTAGTCCTGGTACCATTCTGTGCTGTACCCCCTCCAAGACCAATATATACTTCCTGAGGTGCAGTGCCTAGAACTGAATGCAGTGCTCCAGATGAGGTTTGACCAGAGCTCTGTACAGCTGTAGCATAACTTCCACCCCTTTTGTATTGCAGCACTTGTATTTACAGATCTTGTTACTAGCTATTGGCGAGGCATTGTTGTAGCAGAGAATGACCAAGGAGCTCAAGGATGACCTTTCGTCCTCACCAAGTGGGCCCCACCAAAATACAATTGTGTAGCTCCGCTGTAAGAATGAGACTGGCTGCATGACATTTCTTTAAAAGCTACACGCTACACAAATTTGTGTTAAATGTCAATTGATGGATTGAGGCCACCATCATTTCAGACTTGGTACATTCCCTGTCTATCATTGTAAAAAATCCCCCAATTTCTTCGCTCCCTTTGAAAGCAGCAGAGTGCTTGTCATCCATAGAGATGATATGCAATCATGTGACTTTTTAATGCACTGATACTCGACTGGTTCGGTCTGTATAAGGAGTCATGTTGTCGTGCTTTATAATAAATGCAATGGAAACCTGAAATTGAATTTCAGCATTCACACAGATTTTAATCTTATAGCCAGGGTCTGTGCCTTAACGCATTGTACCCAATGTGCATTATTATGCTAATACGTGTATGTTTTTTTTTTCACAGAGTCTCTCCAATCCTGATGGAGGTAAGTACGCATTTCTTACTGGGTTTAAGAATCACTGGTTCGCAGGGGCTGTGTGGTTGTCAGTGGTATAGATGAGGACTGCAGTTGTATGCACCACCTTCACTGAGTGAACACTCTGGTACAGACACTGCTCTTAAAGGGAAATAGTCTGTGTCAAACATATCAGCCGATTAACCCTTCTTAATGTGCATTTGTAATTTCAAAAGCAAAAATACTACAAGATTACTCCAAGCATACTCCAAATCTTAAACTTATTTGTAATATTTTAAAACAATAATATAATCAAGGGTTGTGAATCTTTGGAATTCTCTACCTCAGAGGGCTGTGGATGCACAGACGTTGAATAGATTCAAGACTGAGGTCGATAGATTTTTGGATCCGAAAGGAATCAAGGGATGCGGGTATCAGGCAGGAAAGTGGAATTGAGGTCGAAAATCAGTCATGATCTTACTGAATGGCGGAGCAGGCTCGAGGGGCCATATGGCCTACTCCAAATCCTATTTCTTATGTTCTTAGAAAAAATGTATTGTCGTCGTGCATTGCTGGTGGAAGGGCATTCAGTCACCTCACCCTACACTCTGGATTTCTCTCCTTAAATCCCTTTGTATTTGTTATCCCTCCTTGCCTTCCAACAACCTCCACAAAAATTTACCATTTCGTTTTGTCACTTACTTTCTTCCCTACTGACGGCTCTGTGCCTCAATGCGAGGAGTATTCGGAATAAGGTGGATGAATTAACTGCGCAGATAGCAGTTAACGGGTATGATGTAATTGGCATCACGGAGACATGGCTCCAGGGTGACCAAGGCTGGGAACTCAACATCCAGGGGTATTCAACATTTAGGAAGGATAGACAGAAAGGAAAAGGAGGCGGGGTGGCATTGCTGGTTAAAGAGGAAATTAATGCAATAATAAGAAAGGACATTAACTTGGATGATGTGGAATCAGTATGGGTGGAGCTGCGGAATACCAAGGGGCAGAAAACGCTAGTGGGAGTTGTATATAGACCACCAAACAGTAGTAGTAAGGTTGGGGAAAGCATCAAACAAGAAATTAGGGATGCATACAATAAAGGTACAGCAGTTATCATGGGTGACTTTAATTTACATATTGATTGGGCTAACCAAACTGGTAGCAATGCGGTGGAGGAGGATTTCCTGAAGTGTATTAGGGATGGTTTTCGAGACCAATATGTCGAGGAACCAACCAGGGAGCTGGCCTCCTAGACTGGGCGATGTGTAATGAGAAAGGATTAATTAGCAATCTTGTTATGCGAGACCCCTTTGGGAAGAGTGACCATAATATGGTAGAATTTTTTATTAGGATGGAGAGTGACACAGTTAATTCAGAAACTAGGGTCCTGAACTTAAGGAAAGGTAACTTCGATGGTTTGAAGCGTGAATTGGCTAGAATAGACTGGCAAATGATACTTAAAGGGTTGATGGTGGATAGGCAATGGCAAACATTTAAAGATCATATGGATGAACTTCAGCAATTGTATATCCTTGTCTGGAGTAAAAATAAAACGGGGAAGGTGGCTCAACCGTGGCTAACAAGGGAAATTAAGGATAGTGTTAAATCCAAGGAAGAGGCATATTAATTTGCCAGTAAAAGCAGCAAATCTGAGGACTGGGAGAAATTTAGAATTCAGCAGAGGAAGACAAAAGGTTTAATTAAGAGGGGGAAAAAAGAGTACGAGAAGAATCTTGCCGGGAACATAAAAACTGACTGCAAAAGCTTCTATAGATATCTGAAGAGAAAAAGATTAATGAAGACAAACGTAGGTCCCTTACAGTTGGATTCAGGTGAATTTATAATCGGGAACAAAGAAATGGCAGACTAATTGAACAAATATTTTGGTTCTGTCTTCACGAAGGAAGACACAAATAACATTCCGGAAGTACTAGGGGACCGAGGGTCTAGTGAGAAGGAGAAACTGAAAGATAACCTTATTAGGCGAGAAATTGTGTTAGGGAAATTGATGACATTGAAGGCCGATAAATCCCTGGGGCCTGATAGTCTGCATCCCAGAGTACTTCAGGAAGTGGCCTTAGAAATAGCGGATGCATTGGTGATCATTTTCCAACAGTCTATCAACTCGGGATCAGTTCCTATGGACAGGAGGGTAGCTAATGTAACACCACTTTTTAAAAAGGGAGGGAGAGAGAAAGCGGTTAATTATAGACCGGTTAGCCTGACATCAGTGGTGGGGAAAATGTTGGAATCAATTATTAAGGATGAAATAGCAATGCATTTGGAAAGCAGTGACAGGATCGGTGCAAGTCAGCATGGATTTATGAAGGGGAAGTCATGCTTAACAAATCTTCTAGAATTTTTGAGGATGTAACTAGTAGAATGGACAAGGGAGAACCAGTGGATGTGGTGTATTTGAACTTTCAAAAGGCTTTTGATAAGGTCCCACACAAGAGATTGGTGTGCAAAATCAAAGCTCATGGTATTGGGGGTAATATACTGATGTGGATAGAGAACTGGTTGGCAGACAGGAAGCAGAGAGTCGGGATAAACAGGTCCTTTTCAGAATGGCAGGTAGTGACTAGTGGAGTGCCACAGGGCTCAGTGGTGGGACCCCAGCTCTTTACAATATACATCAATGATTTGGATGAAGGAATTGAGTGTAATATCTCCAAGTTTGCAGATGACACTAAACTGGGTGGTGGGGTGAGCTATGAGGGAGACGCTAAGAGGCTGCAGGGTGAGTTAGACAGGTTAGGTGAGTGGGCAAATGCATGGCAGATGCAGTATAATGTGGATAAATGTGAGGTTATCCACTTTGGGGGCAAAATCGCGAAGACAGAATATTATCTGAATAGTGGCAGATTAGGAAAAGGGGAGGTGCAACGAGACCTGGGTGTCATGGTTCATCAGTCATTGAAAGTTGGCATACAGGTGCAGCAGGTGGTGAAGAAGGCAAATGGTATGTTGGCCTTCATAGCGAGGGGATTTGAGTATAGGAGCAGGGACATCTTACTGCAGTTGTACCTGGCCTTGGTGAGGCCTCACATGGAATATTGTGTTCAGTTTTGGTCTCCTAATCTGAGGAAGGACGTTCTTGCTATTGAGGGAGTGCAGCGAAGGTTCACCAGTCTGATTCCCGGGATGGCTGGATTGACATATGAGGAGAGACTGGATCAACTGGGCCTTTATACATTGGAGTTTAGAAGGATGAGAGGGGATCTCATAGAAACATACAAGATTCTGACGGGATGGGACAGGTTAGATGCGGGTAGATTGTTTCCGATGTTGGGGAAGTCCAGAACCAGGGGTCACAGTCTTAGGATAAGGTGTAGGCCATTTAGGACTGAAATGAGGAGAAACTTCTTCACTCAGAGAGTTGTTAACCTGTGGAATTCCCTGCTACAGAGAGTTGTTGATGCCAGTTCATTGGATATATTCAAGAGGGAGTTAGATATGGCTCTTATGGCTAAGGGGGTCAAGGGGTATGGAGAGAAAGCAGGAAAGGGGTACTGAGGGAATGATCAGCCATGATCTAATTGAATGATGGTGCAGGCTCGAAGGGCCGAATGGCCTACTCCTGCACCTATTTTCTATGTTTCTATGTTTCTACTTCCTGCATCACTTCCACTGTAAAATATCTGAGACATTTCACCTCTCAAACAGCGTTTCCAGCCACTTGCTTTTGTGTTGCTGTGGAATTTGACATGTAGTATAAACTGGGCAGATTCGACACGACCAGGAGCCCCAGCACTCGGCAGAACTACTTCGAGTAGAACAAGTCCCATAATGTAAAAGTTAAAATAAGAGACAACAAAGACAATCCATGCGTTAGTTACCCCCAGACTCCTGTCCCCTCAGTACAGATTCACACGAGGCATGTAGTGAAGTCAAGGTCACTCTGGACCTGCACCTTTATTTCACAGCTCTGGAATACTGCACTTGCCTGAGACCTGTCCTTATATACCTGTCTCTTACAAGTGCACCCCTGGTGGTAAGGTATGCTGGTGGTTACAGGTCATATCTTATTACAGTCATGTATAGCATGTTAGGATACAGTTATATATAATAATGTAAGATACATGACATCACCCTCCCCCAAGGTCTTATTGTCTTTATAAGTTCAGTCTCTCAGGTGTTCTACGCTCTCGCGTGGAGCGTCTGAGTTGTGGTTCAGTTGTTTGCCTTGGTGTCTGGTTTTTTTGGGGTATGGTTGCTGGTATCTCGCCTGGGCTGTCTGTTTCGATTGATGTGATTGTTGTTGACTCATCTGGGCTGTCTGTTGGGATTGCCCTTTCCTCAGGTTGTTCCCTCTGTCTGTCCACCAGATGTGGTGCGAGTTTCACATTGTAGTCTGCCTCTGGTTCCGCAATGTTGTTGGTAAATCTGCTTTTGACTTGGTCTACATGCCTCCGGCAGGTTTTGCCATTGTCCATTTGTACTACCAGTAGCCTGTTTCCTTCCTTGCCCGCTACTGTCCCTGCAAGCCATTTGGGACCCCTGCCATAGTTTAGTACAAACACTTTGTCCCCTATCTCATTCCATCTCCCCCTCGAAGTTCTGTCATGGTACTCAATCAGCTTATGGCGCATGTCTGGGAGGATTAATAAGAACCTTGTTTTTAAAGTCCTTTTCATCAACAGTTGCGCGGGGGGGGAATCCCAGTCAGTGAGTGCGGACGAGATCTGTATGGCAGCAACAGTCACGACAGGCGACCCTGCAGCGTGGGACCTTGGATTTTAAGCATGCCTTGTTTAATGATTTGCACTGCTCTCTCCGCCTGGCCATTGGAGACCGGCTTGAATGGTGCCGTCTTGACGTGATTTATGCCGTGGTCAATTATAAAGTCTTGGAATTCTGCGCTGGTGAAGCACGGACCATTGTCACTGACCAATATGTCAGGAATTCCGTGCGTTGCAAACATCGTTTAAAATGGTGCACTTTGATCCACTTTGAAAATGCATCTACAACTACGAGGAACATTTTGCCTATGAATGGGCCCGCATAGTCTAAGTGCCCCCACGACCACGGTTTGGTAGGCCAGGGCCAGGGGCTCAGTGGAGCCTCCCTGGGGACATTGCTGAGTTGGGCACAAATGGTGCACCTTCGGACGCAGAGCTCCAAGTCCACCAGACGTGGGATCTGGCTATGGCCTTCATGAGAACGATCCCCGGGTGCTCGCGGTGGTGCTCCGGACAAATGCCTCTCTGCCTCGCAGAGGCATGACTACTTGGCTGCCCCACATCAGGCAGTCTGCTTGCAGTGATAGCTCATGCATGCGCCTGTGAAAGGGTTTTAATTCCTCGGGGCAGGCATCACGAGCCTCTGCCCAGTCACCGGTTAGGACACACCTTTTTACTAATGATAACGTGGGGTCGCTGGCCATCCAGGCTCTGATTTGGCGAGCCGTCATGGGCGAACCTGTGGACTCAAAGGCATTGATTGCCATGACTATCTCACAGTTCTGTTCGTCAGACCCTTCCGTGGTCGCCAGGGGTAGCCTGCTGAGCGCGTCGGCACAGTTGTCTGTGCCTTATGGTATAGTCGTAGGACGCCAGCATGAGTGCCCACCGTTGAATTCACGCCGATGCGTTGCCGTTTATTGCCTTGCTCTTGGATAGGAGGGCCGTGACGGGCTTGTGGTCGGTTTCTAACGTGAACTTGGCCCCGAAAAGGTATTGGTGCATCTTTTTGACACTGTACACGCACGCGAGCGCCTCCTTCTCTACCATTCCGTACCCGCACTCCGCCCGCGAAAGTGACCTGGAGGCATAAGCTATGGGTTGTAATTTGCCCACACTATTGACATGTTGCAAAACGCACCCGACCCCATACGCTGACGCATCGCATGTGAGAACTAGCTTTTTACCTGGGTCAAAGAAAGTCAAAACGCTGTTGGAACACAGAAGGTTGTGTGCCTTATTGAAGTTGCGTTCCTGAGCGTCCCCCCAAAACCAATCGCACCCCTTCCTGAGTAGCACATGGAGAGGCTCCAGCAGTGTGCATAAAGTTCCCAAAGTAATTGAGTAGCCGAGAAAGGCGCGCAGTTCTGAGACATTCATGGGCCTGGGTGCCAGGCGAATTGCTTCTGTTTTGGACTGTGTTGGGCGGATTCCATCAGCGGCAATCCTTCTGCCCAAAAATTCAACCTCGGGTGCGAGAAACAGGCACTTGGACTCCTTGACTCGTAGGCCTACCCAATCCAACCGTTTTAGTACTTCCTCCAAATTACGGAGATGGGAGTCGGTGTCCCTGCCCGTGATAAGTATGTCTTCTTGAAATACAACCGTCCCCGGGATGGACTTGAGCAGACTCTCCATGTTGTGCTGGAATATGGCAGCTGCCGACCTGATGCCGAATGGGCATAGGTTGTACATGAAAAGGCCTCGATGTGTGTTGATGGTGGTGAGTACCTTGGATTCCTCGGTCAATTCTTGCGTCATATACACAGATGTGAGGTCTAATTTTGAGAAAAGTTTACCTCCAGCCAATGTGGAAAATAAGTCCTCCACCCTGGGCAGCGGGTACTGGTCCTGTAGGGAGACTCTGTTTATGGTAGATTTGTAGTCCCCACAGATTCGTACGGATCCATCAGGCTTCATGACTGGGACGATGGGACTTGCCCAGTTGCTAAATTCCACAGGTAATATAATGCCTTCCCGCAGAAGCCTGTCTAGTTCGTGTTCAATCTTTTCCCTCATCACATAGGGTACAGCTCTGGCCTTGTGATGGACCGGTCTAGCATCCTGTGTGATGTAGATTTTGACTTTGGCCCCTTTGAAAGTGCCCACACCTGGCTGAAAGAGATGTTCAAATCGCTTTATAACTGTTGAGCAGGAGGTCCATTCCTCTAATGACATGACTTGGATATCATCCCATTTCCAGTTTAGTTTTGCCAGCCAGCTTCTCCCCTGCAGTGCTGGGGGGTCTGCGGGGACAATCCACGGGGGAAGTCAGTTCACTATCCCTTTGTGTGTGACAGAGAGCATGGCGCTACCGAGGACTGGTACGATTTCTTTGGTATAGGTCCTTAGTTTGGTGTCGACCTTGTGAGTTTTGGTCTATCTCTTTTATGCGGCCACAGTTGTTCAAATTGTTGAGCGCCCATGAGAGATTGACTCGCTCCCGTATCCAGCTCCATGTTGACAGATATCCCGTTGAGTAGGACCTTCATCATTATAGGAGGCGTCCAGTTGTAAGAGCAGCGACCATTGATCGTGTTGACCCGCTGTACACCGGTGTCCCGGGTACTGTCCCCACCATCTTCTGGTCCGCTTTCCGACCTATCCGATTCGTATACCAGCCGAGCTGCCGTTTTTTTACACATGCGGGCCAAATGCCCTGTATATTCACAATTTCTGCAAACAGCCTGCTGAAATCGGCATCCTCTTGCTGAGTGCCCACCCCCACACCACACCACAGACCTGTTCCATTGTTCAAAGAGTTTCCAAAGAATGAGCTGCGTCTGGCTGATCTCTCTTGAGCTTCTCTCAGTTTGTGGTTGATTGCTCGCATTGTGGGTTGATGAGGTGTGAACGGCCGTTCCTGTGGCCCTTGATGGCTTCTGCCTGCTGTCGAGAGCCTGTTCTCCCGGTTTTGTCTGTGTGTGGGGGTAGCAGCTTGTTTAGTGCTGTGAACTTCTTGTTCCGATATTTTGTTAGTTGTCGCATCTGCATTGTAAATCAACCTCGTTTCTTCTTCCCCTACCAAGAATGTCTGTGCAACCAGTGCTGCTGCCTCTCAGGTCAGGTTCTTGGTCTCTATGAGCTTTCGGAATATGCCTGCGTGGCCTATTCCTTCAATGAAAAAGTCTCTCAGCATTTCTCTCCTCAGTTCATCGGAGAACTCACATAAACTAGCCAACCTCCGAAGTTCCGCCAAAAAGTCGGGTATGCTCTGGCCCACACAGCATCTGTAGTTGTAGAACCTGTGTCTGGCCATGTGTAGGCTGCTCGCTGGCTTCAGGTGGTCTCTTACCAGTGTACTCAATTCTTCAAACGACTTGCTTGCTGGTTTCTCAGGGGCCAACAGATCCTTCATTAAAGCGTATGTTTTCGAGCCACAGCTGGTCAAGAGATGGGCTCTTCTCTTGTCTGCCTTATCGTCACCTAACCAGTCTTTGGTTACAAAGCTTTGCTGGAGCCTTTCTATAAAGTCCTCTCAATTGTCTCCCGCATTGCACTTTTCATCTGATCCGTTGTTCGCCATTCTGTGGATTCTGTAATCCCATCCTCGTCGCCACTGTAAAGTCCTGTCCCCTCAGTACAGATTCACACGAGGCATGTAGTGAAGTCAAGGTCACTCTGGACCTGCACCTTTATTTCACAGCTCTGGAATGCTGCACTTGCCTGAGACCTGTCCTTATATACCTGTCTCTTGCAAGTGCACCCCTGGTGGTAAGGTATGCTGGTGGTTACAGGTCATATCTTATTACAGTCATGTATAGCATGTTAGGATGCAGTTATATATAATAATGTAAGATACATGACAGTTCCAATGTTCTCCTCGCTGCCTCCCATCTTCCGTAAACTTTGGCTCACCCCAAACTCTGCTGTTCGTATCCTAACTCACACCAAGTTCTGCGCACCCTCACACCTGTGATTGCTGACCTATATTGGCTAAGCAACGCCTCGCTTTTAAAATTCTCATCCTTGTTTTCAAATCCCTGCATGGCCTCACCCCTTTCGATCTCCATAACCTTCTCTGGTCCTACAACACTGCAAGATCTCTGCATTCTTCAAATTCGTGCCTCTTGTGCATCCCCATTTTACTTCACTCCACTATTGGCAGCCATGCCTTCAATTGCCAGTTCTGGAATTCCTTACCTGAACCTCTCCACTTTTTTACCCTTCTCCTCCTTGAATATACTCAAAACCTACTTTTTTGACCAAGCTTTCGTCCTCATATCTCCTTATGTGGCGCGGTGCCAAATTTTGTTTGATAGCCCTCCTGTGAAGTGCCTTGGGACATTTTACTACGTTGAAGGAACGATATAAATGCACGTTGTTGTGTGTGGGATCTTGCTATGCACAAATATGCTGCTGCTTCACAAGGGCAACTGGGGATGCGCAATAAATGCCAGCCTTGATAGTGATCCCCATGAGTTAAGAATGAAAATCTGTTTCAGCATAACAAACCACCCTCAAAAAAGAATTAGAAATAGTAAACCTATATAAATCACTGAGGACCGAAATGTGAAGAGCAATAAAACAATACTTTAGAACCTGGTGGTTTAAGCACATGGGAGCATAGCCCTAACATGAATACATGAATCTAATTTTTTTAATTGCTTATTTTTATACTCAAAAGCTATCTTATTACTGAAAAGATCTAAAGAGGCATTCTCACTCAAAGGGCCAATTTAAAAGGATTCAAACAGTTCAGAGAAACTACAATTACATCTACTACAGTCTATTGCCGTTGATATAATGGGCCCGAAATTCACCGTCCCCAAAGGGACGCCTACCGCGGAGTTTGGATGGTCACTCAAAAAAATTGATCGGCCGCCATGGTCGGGTAAAATCAGCTCAGGGAGGATTTCAGCGGTGTTCACTTCCGCCAGAAACGGTGCGGTGAAGCCGCAGTAAAGGAGAGTTTCCAGCAGTGAGCTCTGCAGCACGCGGGCCGCTTGAAATTCACCGAGGAAAAGCTTGGACTTTTCCCGGCAGTGCGCCCCGGTGAGGTTTTCGATGTGGTGCTCAAACACAACACTGCTGGCGCCCTTTGGTTGGTAAAATGTTTTATTACTTATTCGTGTTTTTATTTCATTTTCCATGGTCCGCAGTATTTATATTTTGATATAATTGTATTAATTGTTTTGGCTCCATTAACTCTGCTGAGTGCTGCTCAGAGGTTTGCACATACCCCTGTACTTTTGTACAACTTTCAGGTCTGACTCTTTAGTGGAGGCCTGTGGGCTGCAGAGAGCTGCTTGGCAGGTTCACCCTGAGGATGGGAGGAGTGTTGGGAGGGCGACACCTGGTCAGAAGCAGGGCGGCCACAGGAGACGGTGTCGCCATCAGCACTGTGCTGACAGGCAGCGGGCAAGGGAGGCAGAAGCCATGATTCGTTCATTCTGTGCCAGACCAGTGTGCCCACCGTCTTCACCGGCCTGAATCAGGATTGCGGTTGGCTGCTTGGGGACAAGGGATATTACCCTGTCTACTTGGCTGCTCATTCCTCTGCAGAACCCCAGGACAGCTCCAGAGCATGCATACAATGACACTCCTTGTGCCACCAGGTGTATCGAGCAGTGCATAGGCATCCTTAAGCAGAGGTTCCAATGCCTGGAGCGCTCTGGTGCCACCTTGCAATACTCTTCTCAACGAGTCTCCATAATCGTCGTGGTCTGCTGCATGCTGCACAACCAGCCATCATGAGGGCACAGTCGCTGGAGGTCAAGCCAGCTGTACCATCTAAGGAGCAGGAGGTGCAGGAAGAGGAGAGGATCCCCGTCGCCCCAGAGCTAGGAGGCGGCGATCCCTGGAAGGGCTGGGTGCAGACTGGCCAGCACCCTCCCCTGCAATCTGGGAGGGTGCATCCTCACATATATGGAGGTGCCTGACACTTCCCCAGCAATCTCCCTCCGTGCATTATGTACTGCCTATCTACCAGGTCTCCCCACGTCAGGAAACAGTATTCTTCTTCTGTCCTCCACACCATCCATCAGTGTCTCCAGCTCCATATCAGTGAACCTGTTGACTCTCCTTGCACCTCTTACACCAGCCATCCTTCCAACCTCCTTCCCCCCCTCAGGGCCTTGCAAACAGCTAGCTCATTAGAAACCCTTACCTGCATGCTGAATTTCTCAGTGGTGATAACGCTCAAATTAAGACAGCCACACCACTGAAAAATCCACTTTTAAAGGGTTCATTAGCGCTGGAACCAATTTGTCCACTTTTGGAGCTGAATATGGGGTGGCCCAGTCACAAAATTGTTTTTGGCGCTGATGGCCACAAAAAGGTGGGGGGAGCACCAGCTTTCCAGTGATACTGAATTTCGGGCCCAATGAGTGTTGGCGTTTAAAAGAGAGATGGTCCTTCAAGTGTAGCACACTTACCCTTCAAGATGTGAGTTGTGTGGCTCGGTTTGGTTTTGTAACAGATTAGCACAAAAAACAGGTTTTAAATTGATTTGGTAATAGCTAACCAATTTGAGTAGCAGTAATAGTTGATGTCTCCAAGTTTTATGTCTGTGTTGATAACATGGGAGCATACCACAGCACCTCAGGGCCACATATGGGGGTGACTTCAACTCTACTCGCTCAGCAGAAACCTGGCGGGTGGGCAGTTGAAACCGTTCTGGCTCTTACCTGTCTGAAAGCCAACATGATCGCAATATCTGCAATTTTAACCTGCTCTCCTGAGCCGTCAGCAAGGACACGCGCCCGGAGCCAACACGGTCCTTCTTTACATCGGCAGGTTGCGGCCCGATGACATCATTGAGACCCGACTGCAATTTTAACTCAGGCCTGAGCGGGGAATCCACCCGGAGTTAAAATTAGGGCCAATCTTCTTATTAATTTGCATAGTTCTCGTGCTGCTGATACAAACTACTCTTGGTTACTGGTTTAGGTTTATCCATCGATGAGAAAGCAATGTTAGGTCAGACCTTTTCAGACCAGTAGGTCCACAAACTCCAAACAGGACAAAGCAACAAATAACAGAGCAGTCATTTGTAGCTCACTGGGTGGCACTCTGGCCTCTGAATCAGAAAGTTGTAGGTTCAAGTCCCACTCCAAAAACTTGAGTGCAAAATTTAGGCTGTCACTCCCAGTGCAGTACTAAGGGAGTGCTGCATTTCGCAGATGCGTCTTTCGGATGAGAGATATAAATACAAGTCTTTCTTTCCTGCAGTTGTGCAACCAGCATAGAGTAAGCCCAGAACTGTGGATCGGGCACTCCTCCAGTCTCCCATGAGATTGTATTCAGTGGTCTTCTGCCTTTAATGAGTTGAGATGTTTTCACCCTTTTCATGCCTTTGCCTCATTGCCACTGAGTTTCAGTCAAATTTAGCCCTAGTTCCCAAAGAGTGTTTTCACTTAACATTTAGGTACAATCATAACATGCCCAGGTATCAAAGAGAGAACCCTTTTCACACAGTTTCAACAACTGCCGCTATCCTATGCCTTCAAAAGCTGCAAAATAACTCTATATAAGACGGGGGCAAAAAATCAGCCAGGAACAATGCAGTGAGGCCGTATAAGAAAATGCTTGCGTATAGATGTCAGGTGAGAACAGGATCAGCCTTGGCTGTGTTTTTGTGATCGGTTGAATATCTTGACTCTGTGCTCCTCCAATTCTGACCTCTTGAGCATCCCCGATTTTCATCGCTCCACCTACATTCCCCGCTCAGGCCTGAGTTAAAATTACAGCTGGGTCTCAATGATGTCATCGGGCCACAACATGTATATGTAAAGAAGGCATGACAGGGGTACAAACACCTCAACTCATTGGTGGCCGTGCCTTCAGCTGTTTCAGCCCTAAGCTCTGGAACTCCCTCCCTAAACCTCTCTGCCTCTCCACCTCTCTCTCCTCCTTTAAGATGCTCCTTAAAACCTACCTCTTTGACCAAGCTTTTAGTCACCTGCCCTAATATCTCCTTATGTGGCTCGGTGTCAAATTTTGTCTGATAATCACTCCTGTAAAGTGCCTTGGGACATTTTATTACATTGAAGGTGCTATATAAATTGTTGTTGTTGTTATTGTTGCCGCTGTCCAGGCTTACACATGGGCAGTGGGAACCAGGACCTAATCGGAGATGATTGCTGGGGTGCCGTTAGACCCTATCTCTGCAGGCATCAACACCTTGGGAAAGGCATTCAGAGCATTTGTATTGACATCATGCCACTGTATTCAGAGGGGAACCATACATCACTGCATTGTGTTCCCAAACACAGCGGCAGGAAATACAAGCATTCCACAACTCTAAAAATAATTAATAGTTTCGGAATTATCTCAGAACCAAGTATTTTCTGGCACAATGGTAGCTGAATCGCACTGGGGAGAAATGTTTTTGCATTCAGTTGATTTGCACCAAAACCGACATCGAACAGAAAGTCAGATGACAAGAAAATATGTACACAATCGGCATTCCAAAAAATTTAGGAGATAAGTGTTAACTATTGAGAAAAAAGATGAATTGTGAAAAGGAGTTATAACTCGCACCTCTCTGTGTAGTGGTCGGGGTGCTTTGCACTTTGAAGCTGTTTTTCTTTGGAACCACAATGCATTTTCTCTCACCAAATGTTGCTGTAATCAATAGTCTGTGATGTGGGTGTGTCACTGAGCCCTATTCAAAATCTCCAAACACTGATTGAATTAAATTTTCAGCGGCTTGTAGGCGAGCCTCAATATTTCCTGCCTCAGCTACTCTATTTAACGCCAATCATGAGATTGCGATTCTGCTCATTGTTCCCTCTGATCCAGCTGTTCAGTGCAAAAAGCCTGGTGCTGGTGCTGCTTTTTATTGTTCTGGTTTAATACACTGTTCGCGGGGACTCTGCTGTATCAGCAGCGAGTCTCGTAGTGCTGCCAGTCATTTTGTTTTCCTGTTTTTTTTTTGTCCCCCCCCCCTACCAACAGATGCAGTGAATTACGTTTTTTCTCGGATTCCCGACCTCCCGACTCTCTGCTCACAAAAGACGGAAGGGATGAAAAGGCAGGACGGCACAGAGAAGGTGGCGGGTAAGTGACAGAGGAGAGTCAGTATGAAGTAAATGGTACAGTTTTAAAGGGTGTGCAGGAACACAGAGACCTGAGGATGTATGTACACAAATCTTTGAAGGTGACAGGACAAGTTGAGAAGGCTGTTGAATAGGCATACAGGTTCCCTGGTTTTAGTAATAGAGGCATAGATTACAGAAGCAAGGAAGTTATGCTAAACCTTTAATAAAACATTGGTTAGGCCTCAGCTGGAGTATTGTGGCCAATTCTGGGCACCGCACTTTCATCATCATAGGCAGTCCCTCGGAATCGAGGAGGACTTGCTTCCACTCCCAGTGAGTTCTTTGATGGCTGAACAGTCCGATACAAGAGCCACCGACCCTGTTACAGGTGGGACAGACATTCGTCGGGGGAAGGGGACGGTGGGGCTGGTTTGCCGCGCGCTCCTTCCGCTGCCTGCGCCTGGCCTCTTCATGCTCCTTGCGTCGAGCCTCAAAGAGCTCAACGCCCTCCCGGATGTACTTTCTCCACCTCGGGCGGTCTGCAGCCAGGGTCTCCCAGGTGTCAGTGATGATTTCGCACTTTACCAGGGAGGCTTTGAGGGTGTCCTTATAACGTTTCCGCTGTCCTCCTTTGGCTTATTTACCATGAAGGAGCTCCGCATAAAGCATTTACTTAGGGAGTCTCGTATCTGGCATGCATACTATGTGGCTTGCCCAGCGAAGCTGATCAAGTGTGGTTAGTGCTTCAATACTGGGGATGTTAACCTGGTCGAGGACACTGATGTTGGTGCACCTGTCCTCCCAGGGGATTTGCAGGATCTTGCGGAGACATCGTTGGTGATATATCTCCAATGACTTGAGGTGCCTTTTATACATCGTCCATGCCTCAAACCCATACAGGAGGGCGGGTATTACTACAGCCCTGTAGACCATGAGTTTGGTGGTAGATTTGAGGGCCTGGTCTTCAAACACTCTTATCCGCAGGCGGCCGAAGGCTGCGCTGGCGCACTGGAGGCGATGCTGAAGCTCCGCATCAATGTCTGCCTTTGTTGATAAGAGGCTCCCGAGATATAGGAAATGGTCCACGTTGTCCAGGGCCACGCTGTGGATCTTGATGATTGGAGGGCAGTGCTGTGCGGCGATGACAGGTTGGTGAAGGACCTTTGTCTTACGGATGTTAAGCATAAGGTCCATGCTTTCATAGGCCTCAGTGAATACATTGACTATATCCTGGAGTTCAGCCTCTGAATGTGCACAGACGCAGGCATCGTCCGCATACTGCAGCTCAATGACAGAGGTTGGGGTGATCTTGGACCTGGCCTGGAGGTGGCGTAGGTTAAACAGCTTCCTACTGGTTCTGTAGTTTAATTCCACTCCAGCGGGGAGCTTGTTGATTGTGAGGTGATAGCATGGCGGCGAGGAAGATTGAGAAGAGGGTTGGAGCGATAACGCAGCCCTGTTTGACCCCGGTCTGGACGTGAATTGGGTCTGTAATGGATCCGTTGGTAAGGATCACGGCCTGCATGACATCATGAAGGAGGCGAAGGACGTTGACAAACTTTTGAGGGCATCCGAAACGGAGGAGGACGCTCCATAGACCCTCACGGTTGACAGTGCCAAAGGCCTTTGTAAGATTGAAAAAGGCCATGTATAAGGGCTGGCACTATTCCCTGCATTTTTCCTGCAACTGGCGCACTGCAAAGATCATGTCTGTTGTGCCCCGTAGGGGACGAAATCCGCACTGTGATTCCGGGAGGAGCTCCTCGGCTACAGGGAGAAAACGATTGAGGAGAACTCGAGCGACAACTTTCCCAGTGGCTGATAGCAGGGAGATTCTCCTGTAGTTGCCGCAGTCGGACTTGTCCCCCTTTTTAAAGATGGTCACAATCACTGCATCTCTGAGATCACTGCATCTCTGAGATCTCCCGGCATGCTCTCCTCCCTCCAGATGAGATAGATGAGGTCATGTATCCATGCCAACAGCGCCTCTCCGCCATATTTTAGCGCCTCAGCAGGAATTCCATCCGCACCCGTAGCCTTATTATTCTTAAGCTGTTTTATGGCTTTTCCTACCTCATGCAACGTTGGAGTTTCACTGAGTTGGTGGCAGGTCGCATGCTGCGAGATGGAATCGAGAACACTCGAGTCAAAGGCAGAGTCTTGATTGAGGAGATCTTCAAAGTGCTCCTTCCATCAGGCCCTGACATCCTTGGTGTCCTTGATGAGTGCTTCCCCGTTCTTGGCCAGGAGTGGGGTGGAGCCTTGGGAGTTTGGACCATAGGTGGCCTTGAAGAATCCTCGCATATCGTTGCTGTCGGCCAGTTGTTGTATCTCCTGTGCTTTCCCCCTTCACCACCTGTTCTTTAGGTCCCGAGTTTTTTTTGGACCTGAGCCTTGAGCCATCTGTAACGTTGCTTTGCAGCTCCCGAGTTGGGTTGTTGTTTGAGGCTCAGAAATGCTTTGCGCTTGCAATCTATTAGTTCTTCGATCTCCTGATCATTTTCATCAAACCAGTCCTGATGTTTTCTGGTTGAGTGACCAAGTGTCTCTTCACAAGCACTGGTTATAGAGGCCTGGAGGGCAGACCAAGCGCTATGGGCATTCAGCATCTCAGGGTCATCAAGGCACGCCAGATTGGCTGTGAGGCGCTGGCTGTATAGGAAGGATGTCAAGGCCTTGGAAAGGGTGCAGAAAACATTTACTAGAATGGTACAAGAAATGTGGAGAGACTCGAAAAGCTGGATTGTTCCCTTTAAAGCAGAGAAGGTTAAGGGAAGATTTAATAGCGGTGTTCAAAATTATGAAGGGTATTCATCGAATAAATATCAATACCCCAATACTGACGAATGGGTCGGTACCCAGAGAATACAGATTTAAGGTAATTGGCAAGAGAACCCGAAGCGAGATGAGAAGATTTCTTTTTCCACAGCGAGTTGTTATGATCTGGAATGCACGGCCTGAAAGGGCAGTGGACGCAGGTACAATAGTAACATTCAAAAGGGAATTAGATAAATACTTCAGGGGTAAACATTGCAGGGCTATGGGGAAAGGGCGGGTAAATAGGACAGCTCTTTCAAATAGCTGACTCAGGCACGAATGGCCTCCGTCTGCGCTGTAAGATTCTATGATTAAACAACAGCTAATGAGCTGCAAGGCTTGCAATGTCCAGTCCACAAACAGGAATGTGAGAATGACCAGATAATCTGTTTTAGTGATGTTGGTTGAGGGATCAATATTGGCCCAGGATACCGGGGCGAATTCCCCTGCTCTTCAACAGTGCCGTAGGATCTTTTACGTCCATCTCATAGGCCAGATGGCCTCATCTCATCTGAAAGACGGCACCCCCAACAGTGCAGCACTCCCTCGGTACTGCACTGGAGTGTCAGTCTTGATTTCGTGCTCAAGTCTCTGGAGTAGGACTTGAACCCACAACCTTCTGACTCAGAGGCAAGAGTGCTACCCACTGAGCTGCAATCTATCCTGAGTGTTACCCAGTTAATGCTACGGACACCACCGCAGGTCGGGAGGATAAAGAGCTGGAGCGCCGGGTCCCTACAACATCGAGAGCCACCCTGACCTGCGAGCTGGAGCATGCCACTGCAGTTTCCAGCGCGAGCCGACACAAATGTGCAACGGCTTTGAGGTGGGTGACTGGGTGACGTTATCAGGACCCATGGAGCATGGACAGAAGCATCGGCGGGGCCCTGGTAAAGCAGAGGAGCGGGAAAGTCGTGGCGAACTTGTGACGAGAGTTCGTGGCGGAGGTGCGGCAAATGTTTGTGGTGGAGGAGCGGCGAGAGATCAGGGCGGAGGTGCGGCGAATGAGGGTACGGGGCCCAGAAGAGCTGAGGGCCCAGGGGCAGCATGGGCCTGTCCACACTGCGATATGTATGTGCACTAGGTCCGTGCAGCAGAGCAGGTCTCCAGTCGTCCTGGTTAATCCTTGCCACTGGATAAAGGCCGAGCTCTGTCAAGCCCGTGTGGTGGCTGATGTACAACGGTCACCACACGTTAAAAAAATCCATGCACAGGCATCTTCACCCCTTCAATTGGAGTTCAGGACTGGAACATCGGGTCCTTCATTGAAACATCTATGAACTCATGTGGAAGCAAGTTATCCTCATTTGAGGAACCGCCTATGAAGGCTACGGATATGCGAAATTCATAAAATTCTTAGTAGAAAGATAAAACTTTGTCAAATGCCCAATTAATCTCAGCCAAGTACCAGTGGAATATAAGAACTCTCCCCAATCGCTAGGTAGATTAAAGCACCATGTGGTGCAGCACTGAGCCATATAGGCCGGAAGACCACAGTTTGAGCCATGGGTATGTGCTGAGTTAATTGACATCGATTATTTGGCCTCCCAGCTCCCACCCTCTGTCAACTTGAGCTCATCCAAAATTCTGCTGCCCATATCCCAACTCGCACAAGTCCCATTCACCCATCACCCACTCACTGATCTACATTGGTTCCAAGACCGGCAATGCCTCCATTTTAAATGTTCATCTTTGTTTTAAATCCCTGGCTAGCCTCGCTCCTCCCTATCTCTGTAACCTCCTCCAGTCCTGCAACCTCCAAGAAGTCTGCGCTCCTCCAATTCTGGCCTTTTGCACATCCCCAATTTCCTTCACTCCACTATTGGCAGCCGTGCCTTCAGCTGCCTAGGCCCTAAGCTCTGGAATTCCCTCTCTAAACCACTCCACATCTCAACCTCTCTCTCCTCCTTTAAGACGCTCCTTAAAAGCTATCTCTTTGACCAGTTTTTGGTCATCTGCCCTAAATTGGTTCAGTGTCCAATTTTGTTTGATAACGTTCATGTGAAGCACCTTGGGATGTTTTACAACATTAAAGGTGCTATGTAAATGTAAGTTGTGGTTGTTGTTCTTCTTTAGTCAAGTAGATGGCAGGAGTGCTGCCATTATCAGTGCATCTGAGGATGGCAAAATTAGCCCAGGTTAACACTCTGATAGCCAGCCGTTGTTCCAAGCTGAAAAATGTACAGAATGAGGACAGCACCTTGCTCAGCTATGATGCCCTACAAAGTTAAATAGCCTGCAAATGCTTACTATCCAAACCCACAAAATGACAAATTGCCACAATAGTGAGCTGCTAATGGGAGATGGGATTACGGCAGATAGCTCAATTTGTAGAGTAGTCACCAGCCCAGGTACAATGGGGCATATAACTGATATGCTACATCTTTATCTTGATATAATCCAGCTCAACCAGTTTTGGCACTGGGTCATCTCCCACTTTTCCTTTTAATGAGCTATCATTACAGTTAAAACTTCCATTTAATTTATTATCCTTTGCCACTGTTTAAAATAGGAATTTCCATGTGACTATATAGAAGTTTTAGGAAAGTATGAAAAAGGTATGTAATAAAAATCTAGGCCTGGAGTTTCCGATGGGCTGAGTTGTTTTTTTCGGCGCAATTCGCCTGAAATTAGCTAACCCAACACAAAAGATTGCAGAATTTTAACCACAAATTACGTTCAGTGCAATTCAACGATCTTTTGCGCTGGTTTAAAGAACATTATTGTGCTGGCAATGTCCCCAGATCGAATTAATCACTGTGGTGAGTTTCCACTAATTGCAAACATTTTGGGGCCTTTGAGGAGCTCTAAATTTAAGCTTTGTTTTTAGGTGCACAGATACTAATAGGTACCTTTTAAAAACTTTTGAATATCTATTTTTCTTAATTTACTATGAAACAGACTACTGTACACCAATATAACTAGTAAATGGTTCTGTATAATGTTTTAAAGTCGTTTTCAGTTGTTTAAAATCAGTATTACTCACAGATAGTGGACTAGACATTCTTTGATTAAAATGCTGAGTTTTTGTGATAAACCCATTTCCAGCTGTATTAATCAAACTGCACCAGGTTACCACTCTTAAATATAGCAAGCAATATATTTTAAAGCCGAAACATGTTTTTTTAAGTTACATTTTAAAACGCTGCCCGATTGCGCTGGTTCATGGCAGATTTTGCGTTTGGTGATATGCAAATGAGTTTGAGCAGAAACCCAAGAGAAAAAAAAAACTTCTGAAAACTGGCGCAATTTTGAGCGCAATTTGCGCCCAGACCGCCGATTGCACCCAAAGCGGAAACTCCCCTAGACGAGAAAAGACTTTGATCTGCTGGTCATAATAAGACTACCTGCTCCTTTAATAGACATGTTCTTGATATTACAGCAATGTATGCCATGGAGATCAGCGTACAGAAGGACAAACTGACAGGAGAAACCAAGATCCTCTCTGCAGTTCCCTTGAGTCCTGAGGGAGTTCACCAGAGAGGGGTAAAGGTGTACGATGATGGCAGCAAGGTTGTGTATGAGGTATGTTCTGGAGGTGCCGTGGTGGAGAACGGGGTTCACCACTTAACCACATCGGAAGTGGATCAGCTGATACACAGAGCAGGGAGAACAAATGTGAGTGGCATCAAATGTGTGTCGGAATCACTGACTGTATCGGAAAGTAGTGCGTCCGCTGACGATACGAGGACCCCTGGAGATAGCGGGCATAATAAAGACATGGTGCTCAAGGAGGCCAAGCTGGAAATGGTCCCTAAGGCTCGTCATCCAGGTCACGCGGGGAAAGCAATTCATCCGATTCTGACAGGAGAAGCTCCCAAGGCCAGTGCTGACCACCCGGTGACCATGATCTTCATGGGGTATCAGAACGTGGAGGATGAGGAGGAAACCAACAAACTGCTGGGCTACGAGGGCGCTATCCAGGCGGAGCTCGTGCTGATCGACGAAGACGATGAGAAGTCGTTGCGAGAGAAGACTGTGACAGACGTCTCGATGGTAGACGGCAACGCAGCCGAACTGGTGGCCGGGAAGTCAATGACCGAGGCTTCCGAGACGCTGTCGGCGGAAGAGAACGAAGGGACGGACACTGGAACAGAACCCGTCGCAGGTACAGACAAGAAAAAGCGCTGTAGGTGCTGTACTGTCATGTGACCGCTTCTCCGGTCTTTACGGTCACACTATATCTCACTGACTTTAACTTCATTTTACTAATCACACTGACAGCACTGTGAACTGGGAGGGACTGTCTCGTCTCTCCTTCCTTACTTCACTGGAAATCCTCTCTCTAATACTCAGCTAACTACGGTATAACCAACACCAGGACAAGGTTACTGGTTAGCCCTGTTTTGAGTTTTACATAGAATTTACAACACAAAAACAGGCCACTCAGCCCAACTGATCCATGCCAGTGTTTATGCCCCACACGAGCCTCCTCGCACCCTACTTCATCTAACATTATCTACATATCCTATTCTTTTCTCCCTCATGTGTTTATCTAGTCTCCCCTTAAAGGCATCTATACTATCTTCCTCAACCACTCCCTGTGGCTGCAAATTCCACATTCTCACCATTCTCTGGTTAAAGGCATTTCACCTGAATTCCTTATTGGATTTATTAGTGACCATCTTATATTTATGGCCCTTCTTTCTTTGATAAATGAACAGGTCTTCAATGATATAAAGAATAAGAATTGAGGTATTTGAGCAGGATTGAAGAGTGATAGCTAGTGAACAATACTCCTACATTATAACGAAACACAGGGACCATAATTTTGGAATCAACGAGAGCTGGGATTCTACTTTTTCCGTGCTCACTTTGTTGGAATCCAATCACAGCAAGCGTTGATTCATGCCATCTCTGTCATTCGCATTTTCTGCCTAATTGAAACTGTTTTTCCCAAAGTTTCAACAGCATCAATTCCTACCTGTTGAATTTCTTTCCTACGAAACAGTCAGGTGCAAAAGACCGCTTCACTTCCTTTAAATTTACTGAGAAATTCTAAAATAAAAATAAGTCATTCCGTGCCTTTCTGTCCCCTCCCACCTCTGCCATCGATGACATTGCATTGGTTAGATAGCCCAATTCAGTTTGGTTTTAACATATCAAAGTCAGTTCCAACATAACAAAAGCACAGGGTAGGGTGGCGTGGAATGAGGGGGAAAGGTCCTTACTGGTGTCATTTCCAGCCATGCTCAGTGGGTAAGTATGTAGCCTGCTGTTACACTGAGCTTTACAGATCAGAGGGATCTTGGTGCAATTCCCAGTCCATTCTGAGTTGTCCCATTACAAGTTGTTCGGTGTACGCGGTCCATTCAAATTCACTGCACAGCCGCGCATGCGTGGTATCTTCCAGCGGCAACAGCTTGTGAGCGGCCTGTGCGGGACCTCCCGATTGACATGCGGCCACACGCCTGCGCACCTGAGGGGGAACATTGGTACTACCGTTGGCAAAGAGGTGGAGAATTAGTCAGAGTTACTGCATCTGACCCTGCCGGAAAGTGCTCCGGTGTGATTGGGCTCAGGTCCTCTAAGGATGTATGGACACTCACTTGACTTTGTGCGACAGTGTAAAACTGGGGATAGTGAGTCGGCAACCTGTGGAAATAAAAATCAGGAGAGATATAAAACGGGCTGCCGATTCTCTATGGTGCATCTTTACACTATTGCACAAAGGCAAGATCTCCCCACTGACTGAGGGTGGCATGGTGTAGAAGCTGTTACTCCGGAGCGGTGGTGTATTAGCAGCCATTTATTTTTCATTTCTCATAAACTAATCCAGGCATATATGCTATTTTCAGCCAAGGATAAAGTTTTAACAACTTTTATCAATGAACAAAAAAAAGCATGTTGCAAGTAATGGAGCATCATCGGACATTAATTACATGGGATACATTTAACACATGCAGGCATGAAGAATCCATTCCTATTTCTCTTTTTGCAACAGATGCATAAGTGACACATGCTGCAAATTTGTATCTATATTCACAGAAAGCCTGCAGGTAAATCCCAGTAAGGTGAACATCTTGTTATAGGTTCCCAAAAGTAATTATTGTACAATTAATCTATTCATCAGCAACTTAAAGAAATACCACTGCTGTCCTACATTTAACTGAGGTTTGTACCTTAAGGGCCACCAGATAGATATCTTCTTTCATCCACAATACTAAGAAGGTAATAGCTAAAACTTTTTTTTCCAGTTTTACTGTTTAACTACGTTTCTCTGTAGAGTCACGTATAATTCCAATTTGTTCAGAGACCACAAACAGGAGGGTGTGGAAGGGGGTGTTGGTTGATAGTAGATCATAGATTCTCCCTCAATGTGCAAATCGGACATGTCCTTGATCAATGTGTTAGAAACCGATCGAACAGTGAGGAGGAAGGGGCTCAAATCTGGTGACCTGAAAGTAAATCTTGAAAGAATAGTCAAAGAACAGAGAACAAAACCACGAGGGAAACACAGCTATCAGTGGTAGCACTTAACCCACAGAGCTACCTTTGTAATGCACGCAGAATATGTCATGGTTTAACTGGTCAATAAACTCTCCAACCACAAATCTATGACATTGCGTTATTATACTGCAGCCCAATGTAAAGTCACATGGGGTCAGGTCTTGGCTTTGTGCGAGTGCAACATGGGCGATAGCGAGCCAACAACCCGCTTTACATCTCTCCCCATTTTCACTTCCTTTGAAGTTGTTGAAATAATAATGGGGAGAGATGTAAAACAGGGCTGCCAACTTGTTTCGCACTCTCCCACAAAGTCAAGATTGACCCCCCCATGTTATCTAAATGTATCCTGGTACATTGGGTTCTCAGGATACCAGATAACCAACCAGTCCATGCAAGCTGGCAGATCCTTCTGTGTTTTCTACAAGCATAGTCATTCTACTTTTCTGAAACTTTTTTTTTAATTACATTTAACAATTTGTGAACTAGCCTTGTACTTTTGTAGAGTTTTTGTATTGATAATATGAGAAAAAAATAGTCCAATTTTTAGAATACTAGTGCCTTTCTCTACCAGCCTCAATTGCACCAACTGGTGCGCAGTGCTTTGCAGTGATTCCAGGGGCTTGAACCAGTGAGAATGGACAGCATGGCTCATTTGACTGAGATAGGATCAGCTGCCTGCATAGTTCTGATGGTGTTGGGTCTGCTGGTATCTGACATCTTGTACAATCTAGTTGGTTTTTCCCCCTCCCCGCCCCGTCGTCCCACCCACCTTCCTCCCAGTTCACAGTGTCTGGTTTACACAAGCTATTAATGAGTGCAACTGAGAAGGAACTAACTGTAAGCAGCAGCTACCGATTTTCTATGATGCCTTTTAGTGACTGTGCCTATTTTTTTCTCTTCCCCCCTAAGATGATGGGTTTTGCCAAGTTTTAGTTTTATTAAGGATACCGCTGTATTTGAATGTACAATTATACGATATAAAATGGTTGTCAACTAATATCTCATTGAACAGATGGGCATTTCCCCACCTGCACCTCTTTTTCAGTTGCCGAAGGTTGTGAATTTCCTACTTTTAAAACAAAATTCTGATTGATTACCTTTTTCCTGGGACATATTTACCCAGCGACTAACATGGTTGTTCTCCCTAAAGGGTATCTTTGAAGTGATCATTTTGTACCTTGTTCTATTGCGGTTTGTATGATATTTTTACTATTTTTTCTTTCCTTTTTTTAAAAGCATTACTCTCCAGAACGTAACATAGTAACTATTGCTGTTTCTAAACATTAATGTGCAGTCATTGTCCTCTGTGCGCTTTCCTTTTGTACCAATACCGACCAGCTCTTTTACATTCGCTCAGCCTTAATACCACTCAGCCGCCCACTGCAGCGTACACAAAGATCCCATCCTGTTTCATTACACCATGGGGACTTAAAACGGCAGCTTATTCCACCTCCCCTAAAATAATTAACCCCTTCAGCACTGAATGCCCTTGTTGCCAGCATTCAAATAAGCACAAGATCTGGCCTTTGGTGTAAAATGTAATTTCAAATTGTGTGCATTTTTAAGACTTTTGAAATAGAATTGAAGAAATCCCTGGAGGAACTCTGAATTCACACTCACACACACACCTACAAATTTTCCATCTGGGTACAGAACTGTTAGTACAGTCCTTAAGAAAGTTACTACCTAAGCAGCCAAGATTGCTATCTTCACCAACCTCTTCACCGCAATGAAATCCTGCACTGAAGTATATCAATAATTTGATAAAATCTCAATGAATTTTCATTTTAGCCCAGTCTCTCCCTGATTAGAATCATGTCTTGTTCAATATGTGCCTGTCAAAATCTAATACCCAGTCTTCGGTGCCCCTAAAAAAAACGATTTGCATTTATATAGCACCTTTCATGACCTCAGGACATCCCAAAGCATTTTACAGCCAATGAAGTACTTTTTGGAAGTGTAGTCACTGTTACATAGAAAGAAATGTAGCAGCCAATTTGCACACAGCAAGCTCCCACAAACAGCACTGTGATGATGACCACATAATCTGTTTTGGTGACGTTGGCTGAGGGATAAATATTGTCCAGGACACCAGGGTAACGCCCCTGCTCTTCTTCGAAGATATGCCATTGGATCTTTTACGTCCACGTGAGAGGGCAAATAGGGCCTCGGTTTAATGTCTCATTCGAAAGACGGCACCTCCAACAGTGCAGCACTCCCTCAGTACTGCACTGGGAGTGTCAGTCTAGATTTTGTGCACAAGTCTCTGGAGTGGGATTTGAACCCACAACCTTCTGGGTCAAAATACACTAGACAAAATAGTATCACAAAGCTGCCCCAAATTATGATGTACTGGTTAACATTGTAAATAATTCCAGTTATCTTTGAAAACCATAGTAAAGCACTAATGATTTTACCCTGGATATTCTCCTCCATTTGGCCAACGCTCAGGTCTCCTATTTAATGCTACTAGTTTGAAGTAATGTCATGTGGCTGATTGGCAAGAATTTAACTTCTGGGAAAGATCTTCACAGCCCTTATGATTACATGACATCAAGTGCTCAATATTGGCAAGTTTCTTGCACTGCAATGACTGGCACACGTCAGACGGCTATGATTGTTCATCAGCTGGCTACTCTGGTGTTGGTCTGAGAAAAACCAATCAGCCACAATTGATGTGATCAATCTTACCACAAGCAATAATGCAGTTTTAGCAATAGAATCATAGAAGCATGCAACACAGAAGGAGGCCATTTGTCCCATCGTGCCGAGCCGGCTCTTTGAAAGAGCAATCCAATTAGTCCCACTCATCCGCTCTTTCCCCTAGCCCTGCACATTTTTCCTTTTCAAATATTTATCCAATTCCATTAGCAAGTTACAATTGAATCTGCTTCCACCACCCTTTGAGGCAATGCACTCCAGATATGCACTGTGCACTTCCCTTTTCAAATTATAATGTCTTTGAAAAGAAAGAAGCTACTATGGGCTTGAAGAATGGAACCTCAACTGTCCCTAAATGGATTCAAATCTCAATCGCCACTGACATTCGTATTCGAACATTGGCCTACAGGGGAAAATTTCTGCCAGTTTTAGCCTGGGTTATTTAGATGGGGAATTAATGGGAATTTCTTCCCAGGCTACACAAGCACAGCTTCAATAGGTCAACCAAAGAGCATTATGGTCTACATCTAAAAAAAAATGTCTCTGGACTAAAGAGATAGGATGGGATTTACCTTGAGTGGGGAAGTTGAGAAAATGACTGACTAATGAATTCATGCAAATTTAAGAAGAGAATATAACTTTGTGAATCACTATCATTTACATGCATGAGGACAGAGGAATTTATTAGGTACAACGTTTTGATTTATCAAGTCATGCCACTTATTTATGGAAGCTTTTGCATATTAAAAAATATTCTGATGAAAATAAATATTTTTAACTTTATGGGGTTTTGGTAAGATGTAAGAAAGCATAACATATCTGTCAATCTTGCGCACAGACATAAAGGATAGTGGTCAGAGAGAGTGCACACCAGGAAAAGCCACAAACAAGGCATTTGATGTAACCCATCCCAAATTCCATACATACACATGGATTAGCACAAGTGATTTATTTTTACTAAGTCACTAGGTTTAATTCATCTGTCCAATTCTTACATTGAAAATATGGGGGATATATAACCATGTTCTTTGATCCACCATCTGCAGCACAAATTCCTTTGTTGAGCAGGTCGAATTGAAAGGTTTTTTCTAGTGCCCCCAAGGGGACTCACGGGCCCATGAAATGGAGGCAGGTGCATTCTTTAAACATCTCGAGGTTTTACTTCTTAGGCTGCTGATCCCACTAAGGCTTACGAGCCATGCAACATGTGTTCCTCAACATCTCCATGTTGCCTTTATGGTGAGCAGTTAACAGAGTGCTGCGCCCTGTAAGTTGACACATTGTGAGGTTTGTCAATTGATTGATACACACTGATGTCATTGCATCACCAATCTGGCAATATGTTTTGTTAACCTTGATAAAAAAAATTGGCTACAATAATCTGAAAACCAAATGGCAAGTGTGCATAACTACAGTGCAAATCGCACTTCGTGGCTAATGCAGGTAGAATTTACCATATGTCTAAAGAATGTCCTCAATGAAGATGCTGGTGTCCCTTTAAGATGCTTTTACTGTTTCACTTACATCGTTTTGTTTCAGATTACTAGTGGAAATTACACAAAGGGGCCCAATGGCATCAAAATTGATCTCAGCCAATGTGAATAAATAAAACACTCAAAATCACCAGATTTCAAATGCTGTGTATAGTTGCGCTATTTTAAAAGTGCAATTGAAAATATTTCCTAATATCTCATTATTATTATTAGCATTTTGCAATTGCATGAAAATATTTCCAAAAGTCTTTTTTGTAATGCAAACATTAGTGAGACACAAAGATATTTGCCACAAGGAATTTGTAGTACAGAAAGTTATTCACTAAACGATAATATGTAGGTTTCATATGTAACTTTACCATTAAAATTAGCATGTGATAAAGTGAAGTCGTCACAGGGTTCTCTTACAAACTCAGTTCACTATCATCAATATACAACACCTGGGATATAATCTGAAAGAAATCACTGCCTGCAATTTGTCAAAACATAGGATTAACACGAACATTATTTGAGCTGTTAGCTAGCCAATGGGGGATGGGAGGGACTGGACAGTCTCATTTCTATTGCATATGTGCCAGTGCCCTTAACATAATGGGCACTTCTCACACTGCCCCACTCAGATGTGCTTGGAATGAACCATATTGCCATGGGGAAATGCCTTAAAAGTTGAGGATCGTTTTATAGAGAAAAGATGCATCAAATTCCTTGTCAGCACAATTTACTAAAACTGGAGTAAATCCTGATTTTCCACAATTATCTATGATTTATTTAGCCATGAGTACTATAGCAGGTATAGATGTGAATGAATGTTTATCCTAATTTCCTACATTACAACAGTGACTACACTTCAAAAGTACTTCGCTATGGAGCACTTTGGAACGTCCTGAGGTTATGAAAGGTGCTATAGAAATGCAACTTATTTTTAAGCTTGATGAATTCTTAATATTTAGCGTTTTTATTCTTAATCAAGTTTTGACTTTTTTTTTTAAGTGACAGTATTTTATCCTTACACCCACTGTTATAGAATTAATGACATCAATACACAAGATCCGCCCACTTCCTCCATTTTCTCTTCAGATTTCTTGCTGAAGATCTTGGCCTTGGCAATGACAAATTCTTTGGGAAATCTTCCGTTGCCAGGGACTTTATAGTAACAAGCACAACATCAATAATAGGTGCTGGTTCATCAGGTTTCTATGCATAGGGCTATCAAGGGGCTATAATGGGTGGAGCTAAAGCTGCATTGGGTGGGTCTAATTATCTAGTAGGCAGCGCTAAAACAGTAGTGGGAGGGACTTGGGAAGTAGTGGGTGGAGCTAAAGATGTTGTTCGCAGAGCTAACACTAGTGGGAGGGACTAGAACTGTAATGGTGGGGCTAAAGATACAGTGCGTGGAGCTAATGATATAGTGGCTGGAGCTAAAGATATTGGTGGAGCTAACACTGCATAGGACGGATCTAAAGCTGCAGGAGGTGAGGTTAATTATGTAGTAGGTGGAGCTAAAACAGTAGTGGATGAGGATAAGGAAGTAGTGGGTGGAACTAAAGGTGTTGTGCATGGAGCTAACTGTAGTGAGAGGGGCTAGAATTGTAATGGTGGGGCTAAAGATACAGTGGGTGGAGCTAATGATATAGTGGGCTGAGATTAAGTGATGGTAGGCGGGGTAATGGTGACAGTGGGTGGAGCTAACGCTGTAGCGGACGGGTCGAAAGTTGCAGTGCAGCGGGCTAATTATGTAGTGGGCAGAGCTAATGCTGTATCAGCCATACTTCGAAGAACATTTCATAGCTTTACTTTTATTTTATATTATTAAAACATATGACCATTTTCTGTTAATGTCGCACACCTGGTTCATGCGAAGACATTTTTATTTACTTGTTTGTTTTAGGTTTATTTTATATTCACCAATTTCATACCTTAAATAAAAATCATTTGAAACAAAAAGAATATTAATTTGGCCTCAACTAGCAGCAAGAGTTTTCAGCCTTACAAACCATTACAATATTGAATATAAATAAAAAGCAAAAGACTTGCATTGATATAGCTGCCTTTCACAACCTCAGGATGTCCCAAAGCACTTTACAGCCAATGAAGTACTTTTGAAGTGTAATTACTGTTGTAATGTAGGAAACACGGCAGCCAATTTGCGCACAGCAAGCTCCCACAAACAGCAACAGATTAGTGATGTTGATTGAGGGAGAATATTGGCCCCAGAGCACCAGGGAGAACTCCCATGCTCTTCTATGAAATAGCATGCTATCTTTTAAGTCCACCTGACAGGGCAGACGGGGCCTCGATTTAACGCCGCATCCGAAAGACGGCACCTCCGATAGTACAGCACTCCCTCAGTACTGCACTGGGAGTGTCAGTCTAGATTATAATAGGCTCCTGGTAGCTCAGGGGGGATGTTTGTCGGCGGTACAGTGCTGAGATATACAGAATGGGAGGCTAGCCGATCTCAACCAGGGAGACAGTAGTGATGTTACAGTTGTCAAGGGCAACAATCGCTCAAGGTTGCTGTCTCTTGATCACGTTCCAGTGACTCTTGCTGGAAAGGGTAGGAGTGTGGATGTCGGGTGAGGACAGGATTGGTCTCATTTGCACCTCACGGTGGAATAGTCTGCCGACACTCACTAATGAAGATCATACCCGAAGAATAGCTATTTGGGCAAGATATCAGAAGGCAGCTGACGGAAGGAGCGAATAAGAGGGGAGGAAAGGAAGGTAAATGTCTTCTAAGGTCAGTGGAAAACAAACATTCCTTAGCTATGCACAATTCTGTATCCTTATGGAGAATTTTGAAAGTAAACTTCTTACGACACATCAGTTTAAACAACTTCATTTGTTCAACCAATAGTTAGTACAACATAGAATTCCTTAGATGAGAAATGTGTAGTATTTTTACATGACACTACAAATGTAATTATATTAACAATAGTTTTGAGGTCAATAGCAAGCATGATGGGAGCCATTTGTAAATTACCAGTTAATATTATGTAGCTTCTGCTCATTAATATTTGGCTAACAGGTCGTAAGACAGCACCGTTAAACTTCCGAAATATGTCAATGTTAAGAAGACTGCCTTTTGACCTTGTTCCTTAAGTGAAATTAAACCGTCTATAATAAGCATTTGCGGAAAAGTTCTCCCTTATTTCTCCAGCAAAACACTGCAGGAGGATACAATCAGTACAAGGCTATGAGAAAGCTGTAACTCATTGATACCGCACTGAGGTTTCTTCAGTCATTCTACCATTACACATATTGCAGGGACAAATCTACAAGATAGCTGCATGTACTACAATTGTCTCTGACAGTCCCCTCTCATTATACCATCTAACATACAACAAGAGAAACCTCTCCGATTATCAATGCTAAATGGTACAAAGCACAATTAGAAAAATTCTAACAGAAAATGCTGAAAATACTCAGCGGGTCAGAAAGCATCTATGGAGAGAGAAACAGAGTTAACGTTTCAGGTCGACGATCCTTCGTCAGAAAGATCACACACCTGAAACGTTAACTCTGTTTCCTTCGCCGCAGACCCTGCCCTGACTTGCTGAGTCTTTCCAGCATTTTCTCCTTTTATTCCAGACTTCCAGCATCCGCAGTATCTTGCATTAGAAAATTCTATTTTTTTGTGATTTTCATCTACTTTTTACTCTGAAAAATATTCCTACTACAATCACCCCCCTCCCCCCGCAAAAAAATGTATAAAGTCGTGTCAGACTGTTTTTGAACAGTTTTCAAATGTATACCTTTTAAGTCAATTAACTGAGGATTTACTTATTAAGGTTATGTCCGAGAGAAACTTCAATACATAAACCGTCAGGTAAATGACTTAAAACCTACCTGCGGATTTTAAAAGCACTGCCCAAAGGAGGGGGGAAATGGGGGAGGAAGGGAACCACAATGGCTTCATTAATACATACTTTGTCCACACAAATGTAAAAGAGCTCGGTGATTGGGAATAGTGCTGTGCTAACACTGGCTAGGACTTGCTGCATTTTCTGCTGTACTCTGTAACCTGAAGTGTACTTGGACTGTACTGTTCTGTTCTGTTCTGATATACTGCCACTGGCCAAGCTGTAACTTCAGCTTCTTTTCTGTACAGAATTAATATAAATAAACTGGCTCTCCACAGTGTCCACACAAGACGGTCTCTGCTACTTTTCTTTCTAACTCTCACTTTATAAGGCACTCCAGAAGGGCACATCACAGCTGTCACTAAAAGGTTACTAACCTCTTTAACTTCCACTCTGCACTAGCATCTGTCACTGTTATCACTGTTTCTATCACAGCAGCAGCTTGCTACTGCCTTCAGAGTAAGTGCCTATTTTACTTGGATTCTTGGGTTGGGTTTACATAGAGTTTTTTCCAGGGGAAGGAAGGAGAGGGTCATTAAAAAGAAAGAATACAGCACCTTTTACAACTTCAGGACACCTCAATGCATTTTACAGCCAATGAACTGTGGCCACTGTTGCAATGTAGGAAATGTGGCAGTTAATTTGCACACAGCAAGCTCCCACAAACAGCAATGAGATAATGACCGGATAATCTGTTTTAGTGATATTGGCTGAGGGATTTTTTTAATATTCATTCACAGGATGAGGGCGTCTCTGGTAAGCATTTATTGACCATCCATAATTGCACTTCAACAACTGAGTGGCTTGCTAGGCCATTTCATAAGAACATAAGAAATAGGAGCAGGAGTAGGCCATTTGGCCCCTCGAGCCTGCTCCTCCATTCAATAAGATCATGGCTGATCTGATCTTGGCCTCAACTCCACTTCCCTGCCCGCTCCCCTACTTCAGAGGGTAGTTAAGAGTCAACCAAATTGTAGTGGGTTTGGAGTCACATATAGGCCAGACCGGGTAAGGACAGCAGATTTCTTTCCCTAAAGGACATTGGTGAACCAGATTGGTTGGCCAAGGACAGCAGGGAGAAGTCCCTTGCTCTTCTTCGAATAGTGCCATGGGATTTTTTACATCCACCCGAGAGAGCAGACGGGGCCTCAGTTTAAAGTCTCATCAGAAAGACCGCACCTCCAACTATGTAGCTCTCCCTCAGCATTGCACTGATGTGGCAGCTTAGATTATGTCTCTGGAATGGGACTCAAACCCACAGCCCTCTGACTCAGAGGCGAGATTGCTACCCACTGAGCCACGGCTGACAATAGAAGAGCGCAATAAAAGTGTTGTGAAAATACTCACTTCACATCGCTATTGTCCTGGATCCAAGTTCATTACTTTGGCTGATGCTCCGATCGAACAGACGTGAGTGGGGTGGGAGTGTTCAGCAGTCCCTCAGAATGGGACAGCCCTTGCACAAAGAGAAGCATCTCAAATCAGGCCTTCAGAAGGGTGAAGGATTAAAATGGCCAATAGTAACTGCGCAGAGCTGTGCCCAAAGCCATTCAATATCCTATCAGCTTCCAGAAGAAAGCAGAAAAATGAGTGCTTAGGACTGGAGAGGGAGGAGGAAATCCAAATAAGTAAAATTACATACAATTTGCAACACAGAAACCGGTCAATCCACCCAACTGGTCCATGCCGGTGTTTATGCTCCACACAAGCCTCCTCCCACCCCACTTCATCTCACCCTCTCAACATAGATAGAAATAAAAAAATAGGAAACAATTTCAAAAAATTCAGATACTATATTTAGAACAAATTCAGTCTCGCGCACAGGAGCAAGGCCATTATGGGATTTAAACACAAGGATGAGAGTTTTTAATTTGAGGCAATGGGGGACCAGGAGCCAATGTAGGTCAGCGAGCACAGGGGAGATGGGTGAATGGTGCTTGGAATGTGACAGATTATGGGAGGTAGAGCTGGGGTGAGCTGGAGTTTATGGAGGCTGAAAGATGGGAGGCCAGCCAGTAGACTATTAGAAAAGTTGAGTCTGGAGGTAACTAAGGCTTGGATAAAGGTTTCCGATGCACTTAGGCAGGGTTGGAGACAGGCGATGTTATGAAGGAGTAGGCGGTCTTGGTGGTGGAGAGGATATGGGGTCAGAAGCTCAGCTCAGGATCAAATAGGAGGCCGAGCTTGAAAACACTCTGATTCAACCTGAGACAGTGGCCAGGGAGGGAGATCAAATGAGGTCGATAGGTATGGATTTTATGGCAGGGACTAAAGACACTGGGGGAGAAATTCATTATCACCCCGTTTGGGGGCGGTAACTTTTGAAAGTTGGAAAACTTAGTGCCAGGCACTAATGTTTCCCCACTCCCGAAAAATTGGCTTTAGCGTTCCAGGAAGGAAGTCGAGTGCTAAATCAAGTGGTCCACTTCATTCTTGGAGCGTGAAAGGACACGGGCGGTGGGGGGGGAAACCTCAGTAGCGCGGCACACTGGGCCATGCAGCACTGCTGTGTACAAAGTGCCCTTCCCTCCCTTGAAGGGAAGGCCCATCGCTGCAGGCTCTGCAATTTAAAACGGACCTACCTGGAACACCAAGGGAGCGGCGAACCCGCGCGACTAGTCTGGCGCTCAAGCAGAGTGCCGGGCTGAATGATCGTGGGCAGGAACCCGCGATGGAAACAGCATCAGCAAAGGTAAGTTTTTTTTTTTACTTACCTCGGCAACCTGGCCTTTAATCATCCCCCCGGTAGTGGCCGACTGCCCAATCCACGCCTCCTACAGATGCTGGTGTTTTCGGCCGGCGCTGCTGCAGGGGACAAAAGTGAAGCTAACGGGGCGATGCACACGGTGATGATGTCGGGAGTCGATGTCAGTGCCATGCCCAGTCGCAAAGGCATTTGCGTCCCATTAGCGCTCCACCCCACTGGGGGTGGTAATGGGAAATGTACCTAATTTCTAGCCCAGTACTGTCTTCCCAATGTTTTACTGGAAGAAATTGCAGCTCATTCGATAACAATCCGATACTGATACCAATTATCGAAACACAACATAGCTACACCAAATTCAGCTGTGTGTTATGTTGGTTCACTCACAACAGCACAAGAAGCAATAGGACAGCTACAAGCATCCCAGAGAAAGGAGCGTGAAGCGGCTGGGGGCAGGGGGGGGGATGGGGGGGCTAGGGGTGTGGAGGGAGGGAGGAACCACTAATAAAACAAGTGTGCCAGTAAATTTAGATAACAAGTTGGGAATTTGAACTAATAAAGCAATCAGTATCCATCAGTCGCAGAAGGCTTCAAATGAACCAGTGATACTGGACGGTCATAGTCTTATGGACACACAGGCATGTACCAGATGCCAAGAAGTATCATGGTAATTGGATTCTTTATTTTTAGCACATAATTCCATTTTCTCCCCAGTTCTTCGTGGCTTAACCATCAACTCCATGGGCAGGCAAATGACCTGTTCCCAAGTTCCTGCCAATGTCCCTGACCCATGTGATAGGAGATGTGGTCAACAGTCCAGAGGTAACTCAGGTGAATTGGCTTCTACCCAATTCCTCCCAATATCAAATATCCAAATCATGTATTTTTAGTGATAATCACACATCATACAGTTTATAATTTAGGCAATTACTCACTGACTGAGGGTGCTGTTCCGTTGGGACGGGCTGCACTTAATCCAGGCTGGAACCAGTGTCCTGGCGAATCGTATAACTAGGGCAGTAGCTTTAAACTAATGAAGGGGTGGATGAGAGAATTCAGGAAAGAGTCAATTTAAACGCAGCATGGGAAATGTCAAGGCAGTAGAGTAGAGCAGAGTTTGGGGTAAAAATATGCAGAGTGGGTCAGAAAAGTCAGAGAGAGTAAAAAGGACATAGCTATTTGCTCTGATTGGCTCTCCATGATCACATGACCTGATTGCTGATTGGTCCCTTTGGATGATAAGCCACACCCAGAAGCTTCTCTGGAATGTGTAATTGGAACCGTCCAGCCCAAGTACTGAGAGACTTTGCAATGTGTAATTCGAGCCGTTCTGACTTCAGATCCTTAAGAGGATAGAGCTCCCCATCCCAGCACAAGTTCCTGACCCCCCCTCTGAGCCTAAGTTCCTGCCCCCCCCCTCCCCCCAGCCAAAGTTCATGCTTCCCCGGCCCAAGTTCCTGACACCCCCTAGCCAAAGTTCATGCCCCCCCCCCAGCATACGTTCCTTACACCCCTCCTCCAGCCCAAGTTCCTTAACCCCCACCAGCCCAAGTTCAACCCCACCCCCTCCACCCAGCCCAAGTTCAAGCCAACAACAGCCCAAGTTCCTGAAACCCTCAGCCCAAGTTCCTGACCCCATCCCAGCCCAAGTTCCTGACCCCATCCCAGCCCAAGTTCCTGAAACCCTCAGCCCAAGTTCCTGACCCCATCCCAGCCCAAGTTCCTGACCCCATCCCAGCCCAAGTTCCTGAAACCCTCAGCCCAAGTTCCTGACCCCATCCCAGCCCAAGTTCCTGAACTTATTACACCCCCCTCCCCCGCCCTGCCATAGATGGGGCATTGTGTGTGGCTAACGGATTGGTAACAGGTTCATTGGATATGAAGTGAATAGTGTCAGTGTCGTGACTTCCAGATTTCATCCATTCCAATGATGTTCCCTGTTACACACGCACCGAGCTTTCCAAGAAATCGGGTGTGGGTGTAAACATGAGAAGAAATAGGAGCAGGAGTAGGCCACCTGTCCCCTCGAGCCTGCTCCATCATTCAATAAGTTCATGGATGACCTGATCATAGACTCAGCTCCACTTCCCTGCCCGCTCTCCATAACCCTTTATTCCCCTATCGCTCAAAAATCTGTCTATCTCCGCCTTAAATATATTCAATGACCCAGCCTCCACAGCTCTCTGGGGCAGAGAATTCCATAGATTTACAACCCTCTGAGAGAAGAAATTTCTTCTCGTCTCAGATTTAAATGGACAGCCTAGTTTCCTAAATGAGCCTTCTAGTTTTAGTTTCCCCTATGAGTGGAAATATCCTCTCAGCATTCACCTTGTCGAGCCCCTTCATTATCTTACATGTTTCGTTAAGATCACCTCTCATTCTTCTGAACTCCAATGAGGATAGGCCCAACCTACTCAACCTATCTTCATAAGTCAAATCCCTCATCTCCGGAATCAACCTAGCGAACCTTCTCTGAACAGCCTCCAATGCAAGTATATCCTTCCTTAAATATAGAGACCAAAACTGTACTCCAGGTATGGCCTCACCAATACCCTGTACAGTTGTAGCAGGACTGCTCTGCTTTTATACTCTATCCCCCTTGCAATAAAGGCCAACATTCCATTTGCCTTCCTGGTTACTTGATGTACCTGCATAGTAACTTTTTATGTTTCATGCACAAGGACCCCCAGGTCCCTCTGTACTGCAGCACTTTGTAATTTTTCTCCATTTAAATTATAATTTGCTTTTCTATTTTTTCTGCCAAAGTGGATAACCTCACATTCTCCCACACTATACTCCATCTGCCAATTTTTTGCCCATTCACTCAGCCTGTCTATGTCCCTTTGCAGATTTTTTGTGTCCTCCTCACAATTTGCTTTCCCACCCAACTTTGTATCATCAGCAAACTTGGCTACATTACACTCGATCCCTTCATCCAAGTCATTAATATACATTGTAAATAGTTGAGGTTCCAGCACCGATCCCTGCGGCGCCCCACCAGTTACTGTTTGCTAACCAGAAAATTACCCATTTATCCCGACTCTCTGTTTTCTGTAAGTTAGCCAATCCTCTATCCATGCTAATATATTACCCCCACCCCGTGAGCTTTTATCTTGTGCAGCAACCTCTTATGTGGCACCTTATCGAATGCCTTCTGGAAATCCAAATACACCACATCCGCTGGTTCCCCCTTATCCACCCTGCTCGTTACATCCACAAAGAACTCCAGCAAATTTGTCAAACATGATTTCCCTTTCATAAAATCATGCTGACTCTGCTTGATTGAATTATGCATTTTCAAATGTCCTGCTTTGCTTCCTTAATAATGGACTCCAGCATTTTCCCAACGACAGATGTTAAGCTAACTGGTCTATAGTTTCCTGCTTTCTGTCTGCCTCCTTTTTTAAATAGGGGCGTTACATTTGCGGTTTTCCAATCCTTTGGGACCTCCCCAGAATCCAAGGAACTTTGGTAGATTACAACTAATGCATTCACTATCTCTGCAGCCACTTCTTTTAAGACCCTAGGATGTAAGCCATCAGATCCAGGAGACTTGTTCTTCTTTAATCCCATTATTTTACCAAGTACTACTTCTTTAGTGATAGTGATTGTATTACGTTCCTCTTTCCCTACAGCCCCTTGATTATCCACGATTGGGATGTCTTTAGTGTCTTCTACCTAAAGGGGGTTGGAAGAACGTGATCCGTCTTCCGAGCTCCCTCTCTCCCCTCCGATCCTCTCTCCCGCTTTAACTCTCTCTCGCCCACCATCTCACTTCCCACCCCGCTCCTCCTGTCTCTCTCTCTCTCTCTCCCCCTGGCTCCCTCTCTCTCCCTACCTCACCCCGTCTCTCTCTCTCCCCCCATCTCTCGCTCTCTCTCCAGTCTCTCTTTCTCTTTCATCCCCTCCCATCTCTCTCTTTCCCCCTCCCCATCTCTCTTTCCAACCCCTGTCTCTCTCTCTCTCTCTCTCCCTCTCCCCATCCCCGTCTCGCTCTCTCTCTCTCCCCCCTCCCATCTCTCTCTCTCTCTCCGTCTCACTCTCTCTCTCTCTCTCTCTCTCCTCCATCCTTCTCACTCTCTTCCCCCATCTATCTCTCACCCTCCACGCTGTCTCTCTCTCCCACCCACCCACCCCACCCCCCGCCCACCCCGTCTCTCTCCCACTCCCACCGTCTGTCTTTCACTTTCCTCCCCATCTCGTTCTCCCCCCATCCCATCTCTCTTCTCCATCCCATCTCTCTCTCCCCTGCCCCCAGTCTCTCTCTTTACCCCGCGTCTCTCTCTCTCTCTCTCTCTCTCTCTTTCCCCCCTCCCGCACCCACCCTGTCTCTCTCTCTCTCTCTCTCTCTTGTCTCTCTCTCTCCCCCCATCTCTCTCTCTCCCTCTATCTCTCTCTCTCCCTCCCCCCATCTCTCTCCCCACCATCTCTCCCTCTCCCCACGTCTCTCTCTCTCTCTCTCTCTCTCTCCCCTCGTCTCTCTCTCTCCCTCTTGTTTCTCTCTCTCCCCCCATCTCTCTCTCTCTCTCTCTCTCTCTCTTTCTCTCTCTCTCTCTCTCTCTCTCTCTCTCCCCCACCGTCTCTCACTCTACCCCCACCATTTCTCTCTCTCTACCCCCCCTCCCCCAGTCTCTCTCTCTCTCTCTTTCTTTCCCCCACCTCCGATGTTTTCTCTCCCACAGAAGGCCGCGAAAATGTTCCAAATAATGCAAAAGATAGAAGCAGCTCCAGCTCCACACGGCTCGTGCTTTGGCTTCCACTTCCGAATTCCAGCTTTCTCGTATGTCGCATTGTGCATGTGCGACCAAATGGAGGGCCCATGCTCAAAAAGGGGGCAGATTCCAATGCACGCATGCACAGAAGGACACAGGAAAAAGTCGTATGAATATTCACTCTGGAGTAAAAGAGATAATAGGGCATCACTGACTAAGGTGACATCAATGAAAGATAGAAAAACATAGAAACATAAAAAATAGGTGCAGGAGTAGGCCATTCAGCCCTTCGAGCCTGCACCGCCATTCAATGAGTTCATGGCTGAAGATGCAACTTCAGTACCCCATTCCTGCTTTCTCGCCATACCCCTTGATCCCCCTAGTAGTAAGGACTACATCTAACTCCTTTTTGAATATATTTAGTGAATTGGCCTCAACAACTTTCTGTGGTAGAGAATTCCACAGGTTCACCACTCTCTGGGTGAAGAAGTTTCTCCTCATCTCGGTCCTAAATGGCTTACCCCTTATCGTTAGACTGTGACCCCTGGTTCTGGACTTCCCCAACATTGGGAACATTCTTCCTGCATCTAACCTGTCTAAACCCGTCAGAATTTTAAACATTTCTATGAGATCCCCTCTCATTCTTCTGAACTCAAGTGAATACAAGCCCAGTTGATCCAGTCTTTCTTGATATGTCAGTCCCGCCATCCCGGAAATCAGTCTGGCGAACCTTCGCTGCACTCCCTCAATAGCAAGAATGTCCTTCCTCAAGTTAGGAGACCAAAACTGTACACAAAAATCCAGGTGTGGCCTCACCAAGGCCCTGTACAACTGTAGCAACACCTCCCTGCCCCTGTACTCAAATCCCCTCGCTATGAAGGCCAACATGCCATTCGCTTTCTTAACCGCCTGCTGTACCTGCATGCCAACCTTCAATGACTGCTGTACCATGACACACAGGTCTTGTTACACCTCCCCTTTTCCTAATCTGTCATCATTCAGATAATCGTCTGTCTCTCTGTTTTTACAACCAAAGTGGATAACCTCACATTTATCCACATTATACTTCATCTGCCATGCATTTGCCCACTCACCTAACCTATCCAAGTCACTCTGCAGCCTCATAGCATCCTCCTCACAGCTCACACTGCCACCCAACTTAGTGTCATCCGCAAATTTGGAGATATTACATTTAATCCCCTCGTCTAAATCATTAATGTACAATGTAAACAGCTGGGGCTCCAGCACAGAATCCTGCGGTACCCCACTAGTCACTGCCTGCCATTCAGAAAAGTACCCATTTACTCCTACTCTTTGCTTCCTGTCTGCCAACCAGTTCTCAATCCACGTCAGCACACTACCCCCAATCCCATGTGCTTTAACTTTGCACATTAATCTCTTGTGTGGGACCTTGTCGAAAGCCTTCTGAAAGTCCAAATACACCACATCAACTGGTTCTCCCTTGTCCACTCTACTGGAAACATCCTCAAAAAATTCCAGATTTGTCAAGCATGATATCCCTTTCACAAATCCATGCTGACTTGGACCTATTATGTCACCTCTTTCCAAATGCATTGCCATGACATCCTTAATAATTGATTCCATCATTTTACCCACTACCGATGTCAGGCTGACCGGTCTATAATTCCCTGTTTTCTCTCTCCCTCCTTTTTTTAAAAAGTGGGGTTACATTGGCTAACCTCCACTCCATAGAAACTGATCCAGAGTCTATGGAATGTTGGAAAATGACTGTCAATGCTTCTGCTATTTCCAAGGCCACCTCCCTAAGTACTCTGGGATGCAGTCCATCAGGCCCTGGGGATTTATCGACCTTCAATCCCATCAATTTCCCCAACACAATTTCCCGGCTAATAAGGATTTCCCTCAGTTCCTCCTTCTTACTAGGCCCTCTGACCCCTTTTATATCCGGAAGGTTGTTTGTGTCCTCCTTAGTGAATACCGAACCAAAGTACTTGTTCAATTGGTCTGCCATTTCTTTGTTCCCCGTTATGACTTCACCTGATTCTGACTGCAGGGGACCTACGTTTGTCTTTACTAACCTTTTTCTCTTTACATATCTATGGAAGCTTTTGCAGTCTGTTTTAATGTTCCCTGCAAGCTTCCTCTCGTACTCTGTTTTCCCTGCCCTAATCAAACCCTTTGTCCTCCTCTGCTGAGTTCTAAATTTCTCCCAGTCCCCAGGTTCGTTGCTATTTCTGGCCAATTTGTATGCCACTTCCTTGGCTTTAATACTATCCCTGATTTCCCTTGATAGCCACGGTTGAGCCACCTTCCCTTTTTTTATTTTTACGCCAGACAGGGATGTATAATTGTTGTAGTTCATCCATGCGGTCTTTAAATGTCTGTCATTGCCCATCTACTGTCAACCCCTTAAGTATCATTCGCCAATTTATCCTAGACAATTCACGCCTCATACCTTTAAAGTTACCCTTCTTTAAGTTCTGGACCATGGTCTCTGAATTAACTGTTTCATTCTCCATCTTAATGTAGAATTCCACCATATTATGGTCACTCTTCCACAAGGGGCCTCGCACAACGAGATTGCTAATTAATCCTCTCTCATTACACAATACCCAGTCTAAGATGGCCTCCCCCCCCTAGTTGGTTCCTCGACATATTGGTCTAGAAAACCATCACTTATGCACTCCAGGAAATCCTCCTCCACCGTATTGCTTCCAGTTTGGTTAGCCCAATCTATATGCATATTAAAGTCACCCATGATAACTGCTGCACCTTTATTGCATGCACCCCTAATTTCCTGTTTGATGCCCTCCCCAACATCACTGTTTGGAGGTCTGTACACAACTCCCACTAACATTTTTTGCCCTTTGGTGTTCTGCAGCTCTACCCATATAGATTCCACATCATCCAAGCTAATGTCCTTCCTAACTATTGCATTAATCTCCTCTTTAACCAGCAATGCTACCCCACCTCCTTTTCCTTTTATTCTATCCTTCCTGAATGTTGAATACCCTTGGATGTTGAGTTCCCAGCCCTGATCATCCTGGAGCCATATCTCTGTTATCCCAATCACATCATATGTGTTAACATCTATTTACACAGCTAATTCATCCACCATATTACGGATACTCCTTGCATTAAGACACAAAGCCTTCAGGCTTGTTTTTTTAACACCCTTTGTCCTTTTAGAATTATGATGTCGTGTGGCCCTTTTTGTTTCTTGCCTTTGTTTACTCGGCCTTCCACTATTGCTTTTTACCTTTCTACCATCTGTTTCTGACTCCATATTACTTCGCCCTGTCTCGCTGAATAGGTTCCCATCCCCCTGCCGTATTAGTTTAAACACTCCCGAACTACATTAGCAAATGTTACCCCCAGGTAACAAAGGTCAAAGCTAAAGATACTACATCTGAAAGCATTCACAACAAAATAGATAATCATCATCATATCATCATAGGCAGTCCCTTGGAATCGAGGAAGACTTGCTTCCACTCTTAACATGAGTCCTTAGGTGGCTGAATAGTCCAATACGAGAACCACAGTCCCTATCACAGGTGGTACAGATAGTCGTTAAGGGAAAGGGTGGATGGGACAAGTTTGCCGGACACTCTTTCCGCTACCTGCGCTTGATTTCTGCATGCTCTCGACGATGAGACTCGAGGTGCTCAGCGCCCTCCCTCCACTTCCTCCACTTAGGTCAGTCTTTGGCTAGGAATTCCCAGCTGTCAGTGGGAATGTTGCATTTTATCAGGGACGCTTTGAGGGTGTCCTTGTAACATTTCCTCTGCCCACCTTTGGTTCATTTGCCGTGAAGGAGTTCCGAGTAGAGCGCTTGCTTTGGGAGTCTCATGCAGATGAGACTCCCAAAGCAAGCCCAGCTGAGCTGATCAAGTGTGGTCAGAGATTCGATGCTGGAGATATTGGCCTGGTCGAGGACGCTAATGTTGGTCCGTCTGTCCTCCCAGGTGATTTGCAACAAAATAGATAAATTAATAGAGCAGATAGCAATTAATAGGTTTGATGTAAGAGCCATTATGGAGATATGGTTGCAAAGTGGCCAAGGTTGGGAACTAAATATTCCAGGATACTTAACTTTTAGAAGAGATAGGCAAAATGGAAAAGGAGCAGGGGTACCCCTGATAATAAAGGATGGGATAAAGACAGTCGCGAGAAAGGATCTTAGCTCTAAAAATCAAGAAGTAGAATCTATTTGGGTGGAGCTAAGGAACAGCAAGGGACAGAAAATATTGGTGGTTGCTGCAAAGTATAAATCAGGAAATTAGAGGCACATGTAACAAAGGTAATACAGTAATCATGGGGAACTTTGATCTACATATAGACTGGGCAAACTAAATTTGCAGTAATAGTGTGGAGAACGAGTTGGCTAAGGTAAGTTGGGAAACTACATTAAAAGATATGATGGTAGACAAGCAATAGCTCGCATTTAAAGAATTAATTAATACATAATTTACAAAAGATATACATTCCTTTAAGGCACAAAAATCCCACAGTAAAAGTGGTCCAACCGTGGCTAACAAGAGAAGTTAAAGATAATATTAGATCAAAGGAAGAGGCTTATAATGTTGCCAAAAAAGTAGAACGGCTGAGGATTGGGAGGATTTTGTCAGATCAAGGGGTTTGTTGCCTCTTAGTCCCATTAATTTCTCCAGTATATATCTTTATTTATACTGATTTCTTTCAGTTCCTCATTCTCTCTAGACCCAAATGGCGACAAACCCCTTGGTCTGACAACATGCATCCTAGGGTTTTAAAAGAGGTAACTGCAGAGATAGTGGATGCACTGATATTAATCTTCCAGAACTTCCTAGATTGTAGAACAGGCCCCAAAGATTGATCTGACAATATCCTCCCAATCCTCAGCCGTTCTACTTTTTTGGCAACATTATAAGCCTCTTCCTTTGATCTAATATTCTCTTTAACTTCTCTTGTTAGCCACGGTTGGACCACTTTTCCTGTGGGATTTTTGTGCATTAAAGGAATGTATATTTTTTGTAAATTATGTAGCTATTTAAGAAAGGAGGAAGAGAAAAAACAGGGAACTATTAGCCTGACATCAGTTGTAGGCAAAATCTATTATTAGGGACGTGGTAACAGGGCACTTAAAACATCGTGATATGATTAGGCAGAGTCACCATGGCTTTATGAAAGGGAAATCGTATTTGATTAATCTGTTAAGAGGTTTTTGAAGATGTAACTAATAGGATGGATAAGAGGAAACCAGTGGATGTAATGTATTTAGATTTTCAAAAAGCATTCGATAAGGTGCCACACAAGAGGTTATTACACAAAATTAGGAGTCATGGGATTGGGGGTAATATATTAGCATGGATTGAAGATTGATTAACAGAGAGAAAACAGTACTCCAGTCTCCTTACCTAAGGAAAGACATACCTGCCTTAGAGGGAGTGCAATGAGAGTTCACTAGACTGGTTCCTGGGATGAGGGAATTGTCCTATGAGGAGAGATTGAGTATAATAAGCCTATACTAATGCCTGACTAATAGTCAGGCTAATAACTCCCTGTTTTTTTCTCTTCCTCCTTTCTTAAATAGCGGGGTTATGTTTGCTACCTTCCAATCCTTGGAACGTGTTGTAGAATATAGGGAATTCTGGAAGATTAATACCAGTGCATCCACTATCTCTGCAGAGGTTGATTCCTGAGATGAAGGGGTTGTCATATGAAGAAAAGTTGAGCAGGTTGGGCCTGTACTCATTGGAGTTTAGAAGAATGAGAGGTGATCTTATTGAAACATATAAAATGTTGAGGGGTCTTGACAGGGTAGATGCAGAGAGGATGTTTCCCCTCATGAGGGAATCTAGAACTAGGGGGCATAGTTTCAGAATAAAGGGTCGCCCATTTAAGACAGAAATGAGGAGGAATTTCTTCTCTCACGTGAATCTTTGGAATTCACTACCCCAGGGAACTGTGGAGGCTGGGACTTTGAATATATTTAAGGTGGAGATAGACAGATTTTTGAATGATAAGGGAGTCAAGGGTTATGGGAAGTGGGCAGGGAAGTGAAGTTGAGGCCAGGATCAGATCAGCCATGATCTTATTGAATGGCGGATCAGACTCGAGGAGCCAAATGGCCTACTCCTGATGCTATTTCTTATGTTCTTATGTTCCTATATTCCCTCGAGTTTAGAAGAATGAGAGGTGATCTAATTGAAACATATAAAATTCTTAAGGGGCTTGACAGGGTTAATGCTGAGAAAATGTTTCCCCTGGTTGGGGAATCTAGAACAAGGGGTCACAGTCTCAGAATAAGGGGTCGGCCATTTAGGACTGAGATGAGGAGAAATTTCTTCACTCAAAGGGTTGTGAATCTTTGGAATTCTATACCCCAGAGAGCTGTCAATGCTCAATCGAGGCTGATAAATTTCTGAGAACTAAGGGAATTAAGGGATGTGGAGATAGTGCAGGAAGGTGGAGTTAAGGTAGAAGATCAGCCATGATCTTGTTGAATGGCGGAGCAGGCTATTTCTTATATTCTCAGGATGCACTGTTTTTTTCCTGTGCAGTTGTAACAAGAGGTCAGTAAAGCATATATTATGAAAATTGAATAATCTAGAATATGTATCAGGAGGAATGTGCCATAGAATCCTTAGCAGAAGAGAGGAAATTGGTTAGGCTCTGGTCAATATTTCCAAGAATGCTGTAAATACAAAGGCTGTACCAGAAGACTGGATTGCAACCTTCATTTTAAAAAAGTTATTTTGGAACCAAATACTGATTTGTCCAGTGTTCGTAGTGAAAAATTGCTCAGTGGTGTTTTATGGGCAAGAGTTATAGGAATAATTTGCATAGATTTAGAAGCAACGGGTTCAGGTCTCAACAGGCCTCACAAATCTACTGGAATTCTTTGAGAAGGTTTGTGGATGAGAGTTATGCAGTAAATGGATTTCCAGAATGGTGTTGATAAAATTTCCACTGCTGAAACTTTCTAAGAAGATATTGGTAAAAACAAATTAGTTATCGGGATTGAAAACTGACTTGGCGATAGGAAGCAGAAGAGGATGATGAATGAGAAAAGGTCGGACTCAATCAGTGATCTTCGAGCGTTTCTGTTTATAAGACCACCTCCCGAATATTGACGCACTTCCAGGGACCCACTGTAGATGCTGGCACACTCCTGGGTACCTCCTATTGTATCCTCCACAAGACATGTGTCATCTACTCAAATAAAAACAGTGTTAACATTGAAGATATTTTTTATTGGTATATACACAGTCACAGAAATAATGTTCAAATAATTCAACAGACGCCAGATGAACAGAATGTCTCTGGTGATCCAATTCATAAACAATATGAATGATTCATGAACAATATGAATTATTCATAAGCAATATGAATGAGTGCCTATCTAGTACAATAAAGAATTGGCACTGGATTTTTTCTCTGTTTTTTGGTCTCTCCCAAGAGATTACATGGATGCAGAAATACTGGGGTGGAGGGGCTGAAGGGAGGAGAGAAAGAGTTTAGTCATGGTGCTCCGACCAGCTGGTCTTTTCCTGCCCCTCAATTTTGTAAGTTCATACGTAAATAATTGTGATCAGGCGACTAGTGCAAGGAAAGTTGACAGCTTTCAACTGAACCAGTGATAGTGGACTGTCATACTGTACGGTCACCCGGGCATATACCAGATGCCAATATGTATCATGGTAATATGATTAAGTAGATTGCCTTTACGTGCTGCTTGGGACTATTGCTGAGGTACCCATAGAACGTAAATGGTTGGGTTGAGGTAATGTTGGTTGCAAGATCTCATTAATGTATACAAGGTCAGTGACTTTTCCAATGGTTATGCAAATCAGCTGACCCACAGAACTCCAATACAAACAACTCCGCAGACCAATGGCAGCACAGCACAGCTCACCACCCACAGGTGCAAATCACTGCATGGAAATTCAGGGAAATTCTCAGATAAACATCTTTATAACAGGAGTAATGTAATAATGGAATGAAGAGCTTTAGAAGAAGAAGGACTTGCATTTATATAGAGACATAGAAACATAGAAAATAGGTGCAGGAGTAGGCAATTCGGCCCTTCGAGCCTGTACCACCATTCAATATGATCATGGCCGATCATGCAACTTCAGTACCCCATTCCTACTTTCTCTCCATACCCCTTGATCTCTTTCGCCGTAAGGGCCACATCTAACTTCCTTTTGAATATATCTAACGAACTAGCCTCAATAACTTTCTGTGGTAGAGAATTCCACATGCTCACAACTCTCTGAGTGAAGAAGTTTTTCCTCATCTCGGTCCTAAATGGCTTACCCATTATCCTTAGACTGTGACCCTTGGTTCTGGACTTCCCCAACATCGGGAACATTATTCCTGCATCCAACCTGTCCAATCCCGTCAGAATTTTATATGTTTCTATGAGATCTCCTCTCATTCTTCTAAATTCCATGAATATATGCCTAGTCGATCCAGTCTTTCTTCATATGTCAGTCCTGTCATCCCAGGAATCAGTCTGGTGAACCTTCGCTGCACTCTCGCAATAGCAAGAATGTCCTTCCTCAGATTAAGAGACCAAACCTCGACACAATATTCAAGGTGTGCCCTCACCAAGGCCCTGACAACTGCAGTAAGATCTCCCTGCTCCTTTACTCAAATCCTCTCACTATGAAGGCCAACATGCCATTTGCCTTCTTCACCGCCTGCTGTACCTGTATGCCAACTTTCAATGACTGATGTACCATCTCATCCAGATCTCGTTGCAACTCCCATTTTACTAATCTGTCACCATTCAGATAATAATCTGCCTTCCTGTTTTTACCACCAAAGTAGATAACCTCACATTTATTTACATTATACCGCATCTACCATGTATTTGCCCACTCACTGAACCTGTCCAAGTCACCCTGCAGCCTCTTAGCATCATCCTCACAGCTCACACTGCCACCCAGCTTATTGTCATAGAAACATAGAAACATAGAAATTAGGTGCAGGTGCAGGCCATTCGGCCATTTGAGCCTGCACCGCCATTCAATAAGATCATGGCTGATCATTCAACCTCAGTACCCCTTTCCTGCTTTCTCTCCATACCCCTTGATCCCTTTGGCTGTAAGGACCATATCTAACTCCCTTTGGAATATAACGAACTGGCCTCAACAACTTTCTGCAGTAGAGAATTCCACAGGTTTACCACTTTCTGAGTAAAGAAATTTCCCCTCATCTCGGTCCTAAATGGCTTACCCCTTATTCTTAGACTGTGACCGCTGGTTCTGGAACTCCCCAGCAACAGGAGCATTATTCCTGTCTCTAACCTGTCCAATACCATCAGAATTTTATATGTTTCTATGAGATCCCCTCTCATTCTTCTAAACTCCAGTGGATACAAGCCCAGTTGATCCAGACTCTCCTCATATGTCAGGCCTGCCATCCCAGGAATCAATCTGGTGAACCTTCGCTCTACTCCCTCAATAGCAAGAATGTCCTTCCTCAGATTAGGGGACCAAAACTGAACACAATATTCCAGGTGTGGCCTCACCAAGACTCTGTACAACTGCAGTAAGTCCTTCATGCTCCTATACTCAAATCCTCTAACTATGAAGACCAACATGCCATTTGACTTCTTCACCGCCTGCTGTATCTGCATGCCAAACTTCAATGACTGATGTACCATGACACCCATGTCTAGTTGCACCTCCCCTTTTCCTAATCTGCCACCATTCAGATAATATTCTGTCTTCCTGTTTTTGCCACCAAAGTGGATAACCTCACATTTATCCACATTATACTGCATCTGCCATGCATTTGCCCACTCACCTAACCTGTCCAAGTCACCCTGCAGTCTCTTAGCATCCTCCTCACAGCTCAAACCGCCACCCAGCTTAGTGTTGTCTGCAAACTTGGAGATATTACACTCAATTCCTTCATCTAAATCATTGATGTATATTGTAAATAGCTGGGGTCCCAGCACTGAACTCTGCGGCACCCCAATGGTCACTGCCTGCCATTCTGAAAAGGACCCATTTATCTCAACTCTCTGCTTTCTGTCTGCCAACCAGTTCTCTATCCACGTCAATACATTATCCCCAATACCATGTGTTTTAATTTTGCACACTAATCTCTTGTATGGGGCCTTGTCAAAAACCTTTTGAAAGTCCACATACACCACATCCACTGGTTCTCCCTTGTCCACTCTACTAGTTACATCCTCAAAAAATTCCAGAAGATTTGTCAAGAATGATTTCCTTTTTATAAATCCATGCTGACTTGGACCGATCCTGTCACCGCTTTCCAAATGCGCTGCTATTTCATCTTTAATAATTGATTCCAACATTTTCCCCACCACCGATGTCAGGCTAACCGGTCTATAATTCCCCGTTTTCTCTCTCTCTCCTTTTTTTAAAAAGTGGTGTTACATTAGCTACCCTCCAGTCCATAGGAACTGATCCAGAGTCAATAGAATGTTGGAAAATGATCATCAATGCATCCACTATTTCTAGGGCCACTTCCTTAAGTACTCTGGGATGCAGACTATCAGGCTCTGGGGATTTATCGGCCTTCAATCCCATCAATTTCCCGAACACAATTTCCTGACTAATAAGGATTTCATTCAGTTCCTTCTTTTCGCTGGACCCTCGAACCCCTAGTATTTCCAGAAGGTTAGTTGTGTCTTCCTAAGTGAAGACAGATCCAAAGTATTTGTTCAATTGTTCTGTAATTTCTTTATTCCCCATTATAAATTCACCTGATTCTGTCTGCAAAGGACCTACGTTGGTCTTCATGAATCTTTTTCTCTTCACATATCTATAGAAACTTTTGCAGTCAGTTTTTATGTTCCCTGCAAGCTTCCTCTCATACTTTATTTACCTCCCTCCTAATTAGACCCTTTGTCCTCCACTGCTGAATTCTGAATTTCTCCCAGTCCTCAGGTTTGCTGCTTTTTCTCACCAATTTATATGCCTCTTCCTTGGATTTAACTCTATCCCTAATTTCCCTTGTTAGCTACGGTTGAGCCACCTTCCCCTTTTTATTTTTACTCCAGACAGGGATGTACAATTGTTGAAGTTCATCCATGTAATCTATAAATGTCTGCCATTGCCTATCCACTGTCAACCCTTTAAGTATCATTTGCCAGTCTATCCTAGCCAATTCACGCCTCATACCATCGAAGTTACCTTTCCTTAAGCTCAGGGCCCTAGTTTCTCTCTCCATCTTAATAAAGAATTCTACCATATTATGGTCACTCTTCCCCAGGGGGCCTCGCACAACAAGATTGCTAATTAGTCCTCTCTCATTACACAACATCCAGTCTAGGATGGCCAGCTCTCGAGCTGGTTCCTCGACATATTGGTCTAGAAAGCCATCCCTAATACACTCCAGGAAATCCTCCTCCACCGCATTGCTACCAACTTGGTTAACGGAATCTATATGTAGATTAAAGTCGCCCATGATAACTGCTGTACCTTTATTGCATGCATCCCTAATTCCTTGTTTGACGCCATCCCCAACCTCACTACTACTGTTTGGTAGTCTGTACACAACTCCCACTGGTGTTTTCTGCCCTTTGGTATTCCGCAGCTCTACCCATACAGATTCCACATCATCCAAGCTAATGTCCTTTCTTACTATTGCATTAATTTCCTCTTTAACCAGCAACGCTACCCCACCTCCTTTTCCTTTCTGTCTATCCTTCCTAAATGTTGAATATGCCTGGATGTTGAGTTCCTAGCCTTGGGCACCCTGGAGCCATGTCTCCGTAATCCCAATTATATCATAATCGTTAATAGCTGCCTGCGCAGTTAATTCATCCATCTTATTACAAATACTCCTCACATTGAGGCACAGAGCCTTCAGGCTTGTCTTTTTAACACACTTTGTCCCTTTAGAATTTTGCTGTAATGTGGCCCTTTTTGATTTTTGCTTTGGGTTTCTCTGCCCTCCACTTTTACTATTCTCCTTTCTATCTTTTGCTTCTGCCCCCATTTTATTTCCCTTTGTCTCCCTGCATAGGTTCCCATCCCCCCACCATATTAGTTTAACCCCTCCCCAGCAGCACTAGCAAACACTCCCCCTAGAACATTGGTTCCAGTCCTGCCCAGGTGCAGACCGTCCGGTTTGTACTGTTCCCACCTCCCTCAGAACCAGTTCCAATGTCCCAAGAATTTGAATCCCTCCCTTCTGCACCACTCCTCAAGCCACGTATTCATCTGAGCTCTTCTGCGATTCCTATTCTGACTAGCACGTGGCACTGGTAGCAATCCTGAAAGTACTACCTTTGCGGTCCTACTTTTTAATTTAACTCCTAGCTCCCTAAATTCAGCTTGGAGGACCTCATCCCGCTTTTTACCTGTATCATTGGTACCTATATGCACCACGACAGCTGGCTGTTCACCCATCCCTTCAGAATGCCCTGCAGTCGCCCCGAGACATCCTTGACCGTTGCACCAGAGAGGCAACATACCATCCTGGAGTCTCGGTTGCGACCGCTTAAATGCCTATCTATTCCCCTTACAATAGAGTTCCCTATCACTATAGCTCTTCCATTCTTTTTCCTGCCCTCCTATGCAACAGAGCCACCCACGTTGCCATGAACTTGGCTGCTGCTGCCTTCCCCTGGTGAGCCATCTCACCCAACAATATCCAAAGCGGTATATCTGTTTTGGAGGAAGATGACTGCAGGGGACTCCTGCACTACCTTCCTACTCCTGCTCTGCCTGATGGTCACCCATTCCCTATCTGGCTGTGTAACCTTTACCTGTGTGTGACCAACTCACTAAACGTGCTATCCACGACATCCTCAGCATCGTGCATGCTCCAGAGTGAATACATCCGCAGCTCCAGTGCTGTCATGCGGTCTAACAGGAACTGCAGCTGGATATACCTCCTGCACACATAGTCGTCAGGGATACTGGAAGCATCCCTGATTTCCCACGTAGCACAGGAGGAGCATGACACGGGTCTGGGCTCTCCTGCCATGACTTAACCCTTAAAGTAACCTAATTTGGCAACAATGTCAAAGGGCTCTTACTGACAAGATAAGGAAAAAAGAAAAACTACTCATCAATTAACCAGCCAATCACTTACCCTCTTGCTGTGATGTCACACTTCGTTTTCTTTTCCTCCCAGGTCAGGGAGTCAGCACTGGTGGGGAAAACAAGACAAAGCAACACCTCCTGCTCCCACTTGCCCGAACTCTCACACTTACCAAACTCTTATCTTTGCACTCTGACCTGCCGCTGCACTCTGAGCAAGACTGCACCAAGCCCCCTCTTTTTATACTGTTCCCAGCTGACTCACCACTGGCCTGTTTAGTGAACCAGTTTTTACTAGCTGTCCAATTAACTAAGCTAGCTTGCTTGTTTGTCGCTGCTTAAACCTACAAGAATCCTATCTGTTTAATATTGCAGTTTTACTCATCTGAAAACTTGGAGATATTACATTCAATTCCTTCATCTAAATCATTAATGTATATTGTAAATAGCTGGGCTCCCAGCACAGAACCTTGCGGTACCCCACTAGTCACTGCCTGCCATTCTGAAAAGGACCAATTTATTCCTACTCTTTACTTCCTGTCTGTCAACCAGTTCTCTATCCAGGTCAGTACGTTACCCCCAATACCATGTGCTTTAATTTTGCACAATAATCTCTTGTGTAGGACCTTGTCAAAAGCCTTTTGAAAGTCTAAATACACCACATCCACTGGCTGCCCCTTGTCCACTCTACTAGTTACATCCTCAAAAAATTCTAGAAGATTTGTCAGGCATGATTTCCCTTTCATATATCCATGCTGATTTGGACCGATCCTGTCACTGCTTTCCAAATACGCTGCTATTACATCTTTAATAATTGATTCCAACATTTTCCCCACCACCCATGTCAGGCTGACCGGTCAATAATTCCCTGTTTTCGCTCCCTCCTTTTTTAACATTAGCTACCCGCCAGTCCAAAGGAACTGATCCAGAATCTATAGAATGTTGGAAAATGACCAACAATGCATCCACTATTTCTAGGGCCACTTCCTTAAGTACTCTGGGATACAAAGTGAAGTGCTTTACAGCCAATGAAATACTTCTGAAGTGTAGTCACTACTGTAATGTAGGAAACATGTTGCCAATTTGTACACAGCCTGATCCCATACATAGCAGTGTGATAATGATCAGATTTTTTTTTGTGATGTTGATTAAGGGATAAATATTAGCCAGGACACTGGGGAGAACTGGGCAGGCATTGCAATTTTGGAGGAGGAGTGTGAAATATTAGGTGAATAAACATAGTGAGAGAGGAAGTATTAAGGGATTTATCATCTTTGAAAGTGGTTAAATCTCCAGGCCAAGATGAAATGTATCCCAGCCTGTTAAGAGAAGCAAAAGAGGAAATAGCAGAGGCTCTGACCATCATTTTTCAATCCTCTCTGTCTACAGCTGTGGTGTTGGAGGACTGGTGGACTGCTAATAAGAACATAAGAAAATAAGAAATAGGAACAGGAGTAGGCCATACGGCCCCTCAAGCCTGCTCCACCATTCAATAAGATCATGGCTGATCTGATCATGTACCTAGCTCCACCTCCCTGCCCGCTCCCCATAACCCCTTATCCCCTTATGGTTTAAGAAACTGTCTATTTCTGTATTAAATTTATTCAATGTCCCAGCTTCCACAGCTCTCTGAGACAGCGAACTCCACAGATTTACAAACCTCTCAGAGAAGAAATTTCTCCTCATCTCAGTTTGAAATGGGTGGCCCCTTATTCTAAGATCATGCCCTCTAGTTCTATTCTCCTCCATCAGTGGAAACATCCTCTCTGCATCCACCTTGTCAAGCCCCCTCATAATCTTATACGTTTTGATACGATCACCTCGCATTCTTCTGAATTCCAATGAGTAGAGGCCCAACCTTCTCAACCTTTCCTCATAAGTCAACCCCCTCATCTCCGGAATCAACCTAGTGAACCTTCTTTGAAACCTCCTGAACCTCCAAAGCAAGTATATCCTTTCGTAAATATGGAAACCAAAACTGCATGCAGTATTCCAATACCTGTATAACTGTAGCAAGACTTCCCTACTTTTATACTCCATCCTCTTTGCAATAAAGGCCAAGATTTCATTTGCCTTCCTGATCACTTGCTGTACCTGCATACTATCCTTTTGTGTTTCATGCACAAGTACCCCCAGTTCCCGCTGTACTTTGCAATCTCTTTCCAGTTAAATAATAACTTGCTCTTTGATTTTTTTTCTGCCAAAGTACATGACCTCGCATTTTCCAACATTATACTCCATCTACCAAATTTTTGCCCACTTCACTTAGTCTGTCTATGTCCTTTTGCAGATTTTTTGTGTCCCCCTCACACATTGCTTTTCTTCCCATCTTTGTAAGATCAGCAAACTTGGCTACGTTACGCTTAGTTCCTTCTTCCAAGTCGTTAATATAGATTGTAAATAGTTGGGGTCCCAGTACTGATCCCTGCGACACCCCACTAGTTACTGGTTGCCAACCAGAGAATGAACTCTCTGTTTTCTGTTAGTTAGCCAATCCTCTATCCATGCTAATATATAACATCCAACCCCAAATGTTGTACATTGATTTAAAGAGGGAGAAGGGGATAGACTAGTCAACCTAAACTCGGTGGTGGGAAAACTATTGGGAAAAATTCTGAGGGACAGGATAAATCTTCATTCAGAAAGACATGGATTTATCAAGGACAGTCAGCATGTATTTGTTAAGGGACGGTCGTGTCTGACTAACTTAATTGAATGTTTTGATGAGGTAACAAGGAGGGTCGATGAGCGTAGCGTGTATGATGTAATGTATATGGATTTTAGCAAGGCTATTGATAAGGTCCCACATAGCAGACTGGTCACGAAAGAAAAAGTCCATGGGATCCAGGGCAAAGTAGCAAGTTGGATCCAAAAGTGGCTCAGAAGCAGGGAGCAAAGTTTAATGGTTGATGGGTGTTTTTGTGACTGGAAGGCTGTATCCAGTGGGGTTCCGCAGAGCTCAGTACTGGGTCCCTTGCTTTTTGTGGTATATATCAATGATTTAGACTTGAATGTAGGAGGTATGATTAAGAAGTTTGCATCTGATTCTAAAATTGGCTGTATGGTTGATAATGAAGAAGAAAGCTGCAGACTGCAGGAAGATATCAACGAACTGGTTAGGTGGGCAGAACAGTGGTAAATGCAATTCAAGCCGGAGAAGTATGAGGTAATGCATTTGGGGAGGGCTAACAAGGCAAGGGAATACACATTAAGTGGTAGGACACTGAGAAGTGTAGAAGAACAAAGGGACCTTGGAGTGCTCTTCCACAGATCCCTGAAGGTAGCAGGCCAGGTAGATAAGGGGCCAAGAAGGCATATGGAATACTTGCCTTTATTCACCAAAACATAGAATACAATAGCAGGAAGGTTATGCTTGAACTGTATAAAACATTAGTTAGGCCACAGCGAGAGTACCTCGGGCAGTTCTGGTCATCACATTACAGAAAAGATGTGATTGCACTAGAGAAGGTACAGAGGAGATTTACGAGGATGTTGCCTGAACTGGAGAATTTTAGCTATGAGGAAAGATTAGATAGGCTGGGGTTGTTTTCTTTGGAACAAAGGAGACTGAGGGGAGACCTTATTGTGGTGTATAAAATTATGAGGGGCCTAGTTAGAGTGGATAGGACGGACTTATTTCCCCGAGCAGAGGGGTCAATAACCAGGGGGCATAGATTTAAAATAATTAGTAAAAGGAGAAATTTCTTCACCCAGAGGATGGTGGGGCTCTGGAACTCACTGCCTGAAAAGGTGGTATAGGCAGAAACCCTCACCATATTTGAAAAGTACTTGGATGTGCACTTGAAGTGTCGTAACCTACAGGGCTACGGACCAAGAGCTGGAAAGTGGAATTAGGCTGGATAGCTCTTTGTTCCCCGGCACGGACACGATGGGCCTAAATGGCCTCCTTCCTTACTGTGAATTTATGTGATTCTATGGTTCTATGAACTCCACTGTTCTTCTTCTAACAGTCCACCTGAGAGAGCAGACAGGGCCTCGTTTTAACATTTAATCCTAAACACGGCACCTCCTGACAGTGCAGCACTCCCTCACTACTGCACTGGGTGTGTCAGCCTGGGTTGTGAACTCAAGTCTCTGGAGTAGCACTTGAACCCATAACCTACTGACTCAGAGGCGAGAGAGCAGCCCACTGAGCCTAAGCTGACACTGTTTTAAAACTTCCTTTTCACGCATATCATGCATAGAATATCACATACTTACAGATACAATAAGTTGCACATATAAATGCATATTTACACTTTCACGGCTCATTGAAGAATTAGCACCTAGCATACTGGATACAGGCCCATTTGAGTGATCCTGCTTTAATCACAGCGATTATTTCCCAAGCAGTCACGTAATTCTGAGCACTATGCTCTCTCTGTCCTGCACTGGGAGTGTCAGCCTCGATTTTGTGTTCAAGTCATTGGCGTGGGACTTAAATCCACACCATTCTGCGACGAAAGTACTACCCACTGAGCCATGGCTGGCACAATCTTTCTTTATTAGGAAAATATATATACACCAGATGATACAATGCAGTGGTGTGGGTGTTGGAAATATTGAAGATAAGTTGAAGTATCTTCCTGCCTGGCCCCTTACTCCTGACTGAGAAATGAAAAGACAGAATTAGATCTGATTTAGTGTAATCCATTTCCCAACAAGACAATCCAACATCTTTCCCTGATCTTCTGTGGTTGTATTCTGTACTCGTTATAAATGGCACCATGCTACTGGCCAATCAGGAATGCTGTTTTACCAAGTTAAAAACACTCGAAACTGTTCATTCTCAACTAAATACTGCTATTTCTATAGCAGCTGTCAGTCCTGAACTCTTTGCATTTGTTTCTAGTGCAGGAGAGACACTTCTTCAAATCCTTTTAATTGCTTAGCTGCAAGTTCTTTAAAGAAATCTATGTGTGTGTAAATCTCTTTTAATGCACAATACTGAACTTCACATTCATGCAATCTTACAGCACAGAAGGCCACTCGGCCCATCTTGCTTGTGCCTGCTGTTTGAAAGAGCTATCCGATTAGTCCCACTCCCCCGCCCTTTCCCCATTGCCCAGCAAATTTTTCCTTTTCAAGTATTTATCCAATTCCCTTTTGAAGGTTATTATTGAATCTGCTTCCACCTCCCTTTCAGACAGTGTATTCCAGATCAAAACTTGTTGAGTAAAATAAAATTCTTCTCATCTCCCCTTTGGCTTTTTTGCTAATTATTTAAAATCTGTGCCTTCGGGTTACCGACCCTCCTACCAGTGTAAAGAAGTGTCTCTCCCGGGCTAGAAACAGTTTCTCGCATATTTAAAATCTTTCATAATTTGAAACACCTCTATTAAATCTCCCCTAGCTCTTCTCTGCTCGAAGGAGAACAACCCCAGCTTCTCTAATCTCCAGTCCACATAACTGAAGTGCATCATCCCTGGTACCATTCTGGTAAATCTGAGCTTGAAGAGAGTTTTGGTTTGTGGACAAGGGGAAGGTGTGGTGGGTGGAGAGGTGGTGCAGTAGCAGAGACAACTGAACAGGTAGTCTTAATCTTTGTGACAAAGGAATTCATCAGCTCCTTGCACCTGCTGGAGGCGAGGGTGAATTCACAAAATGAGGGCACAATACATTTTACCATGATGTTGCTTACATATGAGATCATCACAGTACAACATAAGTCCCATCACAACACAGCTTCGATCTCCTTTAATACGCAGAAATTTACTGGGGTAGAACTAGACTTTGGACAATAGTATAAAACGGTCGAAAAAGAATCGGGAATCCCTTGTTACATCTTTCCCGGTTTTTATTTCTAATATGTCCTTACTATACAGTACAAATGCACACAAGGCCTATACTAGAGAGAAGGTCACTCTGTGACCAGTAACCTTTATTAGCCAGCACTGAAGTGGAGAAGATGGGTGGAGCTTCCCCTTTTATACCTGAAAGTCCAGGTTAGGAGTGTCTGCCACAAGTTCACCACCTAGTGGTCAGTGTTCTCACGGTGTACAACTTAGGTCAGTTTATACATGGATTACAATGACAGTTGAATATATGAAATCACCTCCCCCGCAAAGTCTTATTGGGATCACAGGTTAAGTCTCTCTGGTGGTTTACGCTCCCTTGTAGAGCGCCTGAGTTGGGGCTCCGGTTGTTGGGCGCTGGCATGAGTGTGTGCTGTTTGCGGTGCCTCAGGCCTGTCTGGACTGCCTACAGTGACTGGGCCCTCCTCCTCTTGGTTCCGGTGTTCGGTCACCTGTGGTGGAGTGAACTCTACATCGTGTTCTTCCTCTGTTTCTTCTATGGGGTTGCTGAACCTCCTTTTTGTTTGATCCACGTGTTTGCAGCAGATTTGTCCATTGGTAAGTTTAACTATCAGAATCCTATTCTCCTCTTTGGCAATCACAGTGCCTCGAGCCATTTGGGCCCTGCAGCGTAGTTGAGGACAAAGACAGGGTCATTGACATCATTAGATCGCACCCTCGCATTCCTGTCATGGTAATCACATTGTGACCGGCACCTGCTCTCAACAATTTCTTTCATGGTGGGGTGTATAAGGGATAACCTGGTTTTGAGCGTCCTTTTCATTAGCAGCTCTATGGGTGGAACCCCTGTGAGCAAGTGTGATCGGGATCTATTGGCCAACAGGAGGCGTGATAAGCGGCTTTGTAGGGAACCCCCTTGGATTCTGAGCATCCCCTGTTTGATTATCTGCACTGCTCGTTCCGCCTGGCCATTTGAGGCCGGCTTGAACGGTGCCGTTCTGACACGGTTGATACCATTTCCTGCCATGAAGTCCTGGAATTCAATGCTTGTAAAGCATGGGCCATTGGCGCTGACCAAGGCGGCGAACATTGCCCATAGACTTTCTACCATGGCAGAGGATGTGCTTGAATTGAGAATGTCACACTCGATCCATTTGGAGTAGGCGTCTACTACAACCAAAAACATTTCTCCCATGAAAGGACCTGCGTAGTCCACATGGATGCGTGACCATGGCTTGGCGGGCCAGGACCTGGGGCTACGAGGTGCTTCCCTGGGCGCATTGCCCAGCTGGGCACACGTGTTGCACCTGCGAACACAAAGTTCCAGGTCTGCATCTATCCCTGGCCACCAAACGTGTGAGCTGGCAATTGCCTTCATCATGACAATGCCCGGGTGCTCATTGTGGTGTTCTCAGATGAACGCCTCTCTGCCCATCTGGGGCATGACTACTTGGTTTCCCCATAGTAGGCAATCGGCCTGAATCAAGATTTCATCCTTGCGCCTGTGAAATGGTTTAAATTCCTCAGGGTATGCCCCGTACGTGGCTGCCCAGTCCCCATTCAGGACACATTTCTTGACTAAAGACAGTAGCGGGTATCAATTTGACCAGACTTTGATCTGACGGGCTGTCACGGGTGAGCCTTCGCTTTCGAAAGCTTCAACAGCCATGACTATCTCAGCAGCATGCTCGGTTGCCCCCTCGGTGGTGGCTAGTGGGAGCCTGCTGAGTGCATCGGCGCAGTTTTCAGTGCCCGGTCTGTGCCGAATTGTACAGTCATAGGTGGCTAATGTGAGTGCCCACCTCTGTATGCGGGCCGACGCATTTGCATTTATGGCCTTGTTGTCAGCCAAAAGGGACGTTAGGGATTTGTGATCCGTCTCCAGCTCAAATTTCCTGCCAAACAGGTACTCGTGCATTTTTTTTACTGCATATACACATGCAAGCGCTTCCTTTTAACATAGAAACATTTCTACCATCCCGTAGCCCCTTTGTGCCTGGGACAGACTTCTGGCGGCATAAGCTACTGGCTGTAACTGACCCTTGGCATTGACATGCTGCAACACACACCCGCCCCCATAGGACGACGCATCGCATGTTAACACAAGTTTCTTACATGGGTCATATAGCGTCAACAGATTATTGGACCATAACAAATTGTGTGCTCTATCAAAAGCCCTTTCCTGGCTGTCCCCCCAGACCCATTTGCGATCTTTGCGTAGGAGCACGTGTAGCGGCTCTAACAGCGTGCTCAATTTGGGAAGAAAGTTACCAAAATAGTTCAGGAGCCCCAGGAATGAACGCAGCTCCGTCGTGTTACGGGGTCTGGGTGCTCTCTGGATCGCTTCTGTTTTGGACGCAGTCGGTCTGATCCCGTCTGCTGCTACCCTCATCCCCAGGAATTCTACCTCTGGAGCTAGGAAGACGCACTTTGCCTTTTTCAGTCGCAGACCTACCCGGTCCAGTCTGCGTAGCACCTCCTCCAGGTTGTAGAGGTGTTCTTCAGTATCGCAACCTGTGATGAGGATGTCATCTTGAAAAGCCACCGTCCTTGGAATCGACTTGAGGAGACTTTCCATGTTTCGTTGAAAGATCGCGGCGGCCGAGCGAATCCCGAACGGACATCTGCTGTACTCAAACAACCCCTTGTGTGTCGTGATGGTGGTCAGCTTTTTTGACTCACTCGCCAGCTCCTGGGTCATGTAAGCTGAGGTCAGGTCCAATTTTGAAAAATGTTTGCCACCGGATAGCGTCGCAAAGAGGTCCTCCGCTCTCGGTAGCGGGTACTGGTCTTGGAGTGACACCCGATTGATGGTGGCCTTGTAATCACCACATATCCTGACCGACCCATCCGCCTTGAGCACTGGCACAATCGGGCTCGCCCAATCATTGAATTCGACTGGCGAGATGATGCCTTCCCTCAGCAGGCGGTCCAATTCACCTTCTATCTTTTCCCGCATCACGTACGGCACCACTCTGGCCTCGTGGTGTACTAGCCTGGCGTCCAGGTTTATGTGAATCACTCCTTGGTCCCCATGAAAGTGCCAATGCCGGGTTGAAATAATGAGTCAAATTTGTCCAGGATCTGTGAGCATGATACTCGCTCCACAGAAGAAATTGCATTCTCATCTCCCCATTTCCAGTTCATGACAGCAAGCCAATTCCTCCCCAGTAGTGCGGGACCATCCCCGGGACAATCCAGAGTGGCAACCTGTTCTCCAAATCTTTGTGGGTCACGACTACCGTGGCGCTGCCTAGCACCGGAATGATCTCCTTTGTATATGTCTGTAGCTGTGCGTCAATCAGCAATAATTTTGTCCTCCTGCCCTTGGACGCCCACAATTTGTCAAACTGTTTGATACTCATCAGGGACTGGCTGGCCCCCGTGTCTAGCTTCATTGATACTGGGATGCCATATAGGAGCATTTTCATCATTATCGGTGGCGTCCTGGTGTATGAACTGTATATGTGCTCCACATGAACTCGCTGAACTTCAGCTTCCAGCAATTTCCCCCAGTGTCCATTTGGCCTCGTAGGGCTTACATCGGACCCGTCCTCCTCGTACATCAACCTGGCTGCAGGCTTCCTGCACATACGCGCCAAGTGACCGTTGACGTTGCAGTTTATGCACGTATATTGCTGATACCTGCAAGCTCTGGCTGTGTGTTTGCCTCCACATCTCCAACATGAGCCGTTGTTGGAAACAAAGGTCCATTACCAGTCGATCGTCTCTGACTGTCTCTGTAACTGTCCTTAAACGCACCATTGACAGGTGTTGATGGCCCCATTACTGGCCGCATTGTCCCTTGCGATGGCATGAATCGCCGTTCAGCTAGCCATTGTCTCTGTTGAATTCCCCCTTTGTGTTCGACTACATGCTCGGGCATATCCGATTGCCCCTGTCTGCCTGGAGAACTGTGTGCTGCGTTAACAATGTTGACTCCCTGTCCATTTGCTGCATTTAAACCAATATTTTTGTCAAACATCATTCTGGCCTCTTCCTCCCCTGAGATAAATGTCTGGGCCATCAAAACCGCCGTTTCCAGGGTCAAGTCTCTGGTCTCAATCAGTTTCCTGAAAACCCCAGCGTGCCCAATGCCCTCAATAAAAATATCTCGCAGCATCTCCGCTCTGCATGCATCTGGGAACTTACGTAGGCTCGCCAGTCGCCGGAGGTCTGCCATGAAATCTGGAACACTTTGACCTTCTCGCCGCCGGTGCGTGTAAAACCAGTGTCTCGCCATGTGCATGCTGCTCGCCAGTTTAAAGTGTTCCCCGATCAACTTACTGAGCTCTTCAAAAGTCTTGTCCGCCAACTTCTCTGGCGCTAGAAGGTCTTTCATCAGGGAGTACATCCTGGATCCACAAACCGTCAGGAGATGAGCCTTGCGTTTGTCGACTGAATCCTGTCCCAACCATTCCTTAGTGACGAAACTTTGCTGTCGTCTCTCAATAAAATCATCCCAATCATCACCAACACAGTACCTCTCATCTGTGCTGCTCGTGGCCATGCTCATGTGGATTAAATCCCAGTTTCTCGTCGCCAATAATATGTCCTTACTATACAATACAAATGCACACGAGGCCCATACTAGAGAGACGGTCATTGTGACCAGTAACCTTTATTAGCCAGCACTGAAGTGGAGAAGATGGGTGGAGCTTCCCCTTTTATACCTGAAAGTCCAGGTTAGGAGTGTCTCCCACAAGTTCACCACCTGGTGGTCAGTGTTCTCACGGTGTACAACTTAGGTCAGTTTATACATGGGTTACAATGACAGTTGAATACATGACAATTTCCATCGACTTCAATGGGGAGAGATGTAATGCGGGACTGCCGACTCACTATCGCCCATTTTACACTATCGTAAAAAGTCAAGGTCTACCCCACAGTGTTTGAAGGGGGAGGTTGTCATCTCCATGAAGACTGCTATAAATGAGCAATGTCACATCCTCGTACAATTTGTGCTCATTGCTCAGCCTGACTATCCTCCTCATCAAAATTGAACAGGCTGGGGCTCTTTTCTCCACAAAGGAGAAGGCTGAGGGGTGACCTGATGGAGCTTTTTAAGATGTAGAGAAAATATTTCTGCTTGTGGGGAGTCCAAAACTAGGGGCCATAAATATAAGGTAGTCACTAATAAATCCAATAAGGGATTCAGGGGAAACTTCTTTACCCAGAAAGTGGTGAGAATGTGAAAATCGCTACCACTGTGATTGAGGTGTGCATCATAGAGCATCCTCCTAGATGGTGTGCGCTGGCTACGTATTTCTTCCGCCAGCAGTACTGCCTCAATTACGACATGCAGCTCCTGTTTATAAATCTGGGAGGCATCCGGACCACCATGCGGGGGCTGCCTGTCTTTTACCAGGAACTCATCAGGGTCTGGAACAAAGTCGCCACCAAGCGCAGTTCTCTCCCGTCTGGTGTGGCGGCTGTCCTTCGGGAGCCGCTGCTCAGGAATCCGTACCTCCACGAGCGTGGTTTTAGGTGACAGGCGGGTGAGAGGGCTGTGGCTGGCGAGGTGACCAGGATCAGGGACCTACTGGATGGCGGAGGAGCGGGCTGAATGGCGCCTGAAGAGCTGGCATGGCGCCTATCCTGGGCCGACATCCAGCGCGTGGCGGATGCCATCGAGTCTCTAAAAACAGCACTGGGCCCTGACTCCATTAGGTGGGTTGAACATGTTCAAGCACGTGGGGCGATCCCGTCCAAACTGACCCCCGTCCGGACGTTATTCCTCATCGGCGCCAAGCCCCGGAACCTCTCTCGGGAGCCGGCGCCTCACAACTTGAGCCTCCTCTGGGAAATTCCTTCCGTGCCTTTCAGTTCTGCGCAGAGGGGATTCCTGTATGGGCTGCTCTTGTACACTCTCCACCTTGCCATCCTCGTCTGCCGTCTGGACACGCCATGACGCACCACCTTGCCGTCCGGAGGAGGCGGGGGTCCTCAATGGAGTGCTCTCTACGCGGGAGTCCTCCCAGTATTTATTGGAGACTTGGCCTGGAGGGTGTTACACGGAGCAGTCCCATGCTATAGGTTTTCAAGTCGGTTCACGGACTCCCAGGCCACCTGCAATTTCTGCGGTCTGGAGGAGTCCGTGTTCCACGTGTATGTTGAATGCGCGAGGTTGCAGCCCCTCTTCCAATATTTGAAGGGGCTGCTCCTCAATTCTGGTTGCACTTCAGTCCCACACTCCTGATCTTTGGGCACCTTATGCGGAGGGGAGCAGGCAGGTCGGAAGGCCTCCTCGTAGGACCGCTCCTGGGTACGGCCAAGGGTGCCATCAGCCGATCCAGGCAGCGCGCAGTCGAGGGGGTCGTTCAGCCTGACTGCCTGCCTCTCTTCCATGGTTACATCCGAGCCAGGGTATCCCTGGAGATGGAGCACGTGGTTTCCACCGGTATGCTCACGGCCTTCCGCGAAAGGTGGGCACTAGAGGGGCTGGAGTGCATCATCACCCCCGGCAACCAAATTTTAATTTGATCATTTATTGTCTGAAATGTTTTATTGTTTAACATCCAAAGTTTTAATTTGTGAATTTGTCGGTTTTAGTACCCCCTTTTAAGGGGGGCACTTGGTTTATAGTTTTACTAAAATAATTTTGTAGCATAGATGCATTTAAGGGGAAGCTAGATAAACACATGAGGAGAAAGGAATAGAAGAATATGCTGATAAGGTGAGACAAAGAAGAGTGGGAGGAGGCTCTTGTGGAGTATAATCACCAGCATGGACTTGTTGGGCTGAATGGCCTGTTTCTGTGCTGCACATACTGTGTAATTCAATGCTAAGGTTTCCTAAGCTGCTCTGTCCCAGTTTCAATGGAAGAGTCTAGTTTGAGGCCGGCTGGCACCATGCTTGCGCCAATGTACTGATGTAACTAACATGAGTACAAAGATCCCGAACCAGGTATTAACTAGCTTCAGCAATCAGACATAACAAAAGAGGCCTCTGTTCAGTTCACCGCACATCATTCATCTTCAGAGATTCCTCCCCTTCAGTTAACAGATGGTGCAGGAGTCTGCTCACTGCTCTTCTGTTCTGTAATGAGTGTGGGAGGTTAATGCTGAATGTAACTGGAGTAACAGTATCCTGGGGAGGGCTTAATAAGGCCAGGTGTTACACCTGCCCCATCTGCTTACTTCCATAAGAGCCTCTGGGTCTAGGTGAGGTTAAAGTGCACGGTACAGTTCTGATTCGCCATCTCTTTCACTCAACCTCCGTTTTTCTAGGACAAGCAAGAACTTAAACCTCATCAAGTTGCACATTTAACTTTCAAATCCCACCCCCCTCCCCCAAATGTACGACTTGGAAGAGATTCAACTTAAGGGGGAGAAATTGGCCCCCTTTTCACCTCTCGTTAGCGCCTCTTGGGGACAATAACAGGTCGCTAAGGGGTTAATGAATGGGTGCGGCGAAATTACCAATGCCCGCAAACTTCCATGGCGGGGCGCTAAAACTTACCGCCTCGATCTCTTGCGGCTGGAGATCGTGACATCATCTGGTCGGCAGCGCCCCATTATCGCCCTGATATAAAATTTGCTCCCGCCCCTGCAGCATCACCAGGCGTCAACAATAGCAACTGCAGAAGCCGTTGCAACCTTGGCTGGCCGCGTGCAGAGCACCAATTAAAGGCAGTGGTTGTCAGGTAGGCCAAAATTAAAAATGTCCTCAGTGTGCTGTATTTAGATTTTTTTCTAGCCTGCGATTGATCAGCCCTGAACTCTCTTAGAGTGCTTGGGCCTGCTATGCACGTGTCACAGGTGCCGTCGATGACTATTCCCAGCCTTAGCCTTCAATGACCGCAGCATTGTCCCTTCCCTTTAAGCGACGGAAGGAGCCTGTAAACCCGGCAGTGCTGCACGGAATACTGTGCAGCGCTCTGCCGCTACCGCCCCTCTCGCTCTCTTTAGCGCTCGAAGGGAAGTGGTAGCGCTTGACTTAGCAGTCTATTTCCCTCTTGGAGCGCTAAACCAGAAGTTAGAATCAATTGTGTGTCGCCCGCCGATACATTTCCACTCCCGCAAAAGTTATCACCCCAAATAGAGGGCTACGCAATTTCTAGCCCATGGTTTTTCACACATCCCGTTCATTCACTCGATGAATTTGGCACCTTCAATTTCTCAAAATTTTCATCCCAAGCAAGACCTGCATCCTGAGAGGCAATTTTGACACCCTGTGAAATTTCTCAATCAGTATGTGAACTATTACTGTAACAGGCAAAGCAGACAGACCGAGAGAGTGATGGTGTGAATATATTCAGTAGATATACAGAATTGTAAGGAAGAAAGACTTGCATTTATGTAGCTGCTTTCAAGACGATCGGACGTCTCATAGCGCTTTACAGCCAATGAAGTACCTATGAAGTGTAGTCACTATTGTAATGTAGGAAACGCGGCAGCCAATTTGCGCACAGTAAGATCCCGCAAACAGCAATGTGATCATGACCAGATAATCTGTTTTAGTGATGTTGATTGAGGGACAAATATTGGCCAGGACACAGCAGTGAATTCCTCTGCTCTTCTTCAAAATAATGCTGCGGTATCTTTAACGTCATGACAGACAGGGCCTTAGTTTAATGTCTTATCTGAAAGATGGCACATCCAACAATACTGCAACACCTCAGGATGTTGTGCTCAAGTCTCTGGAATGAGACTTGAACCCATGACATTTTGACTGTGAGACAAGAGTGCTACCCATTGAGCCACAGCTGACATCGCATTGCTTTTGAAAGTTGAATACATTGTGATGTGACTTTAAGTTATCTTTTGTCCAGAACTTCCCTGTTGACTCAATGCGTTTATCCAATCAGTGGCAGATCCATCGGCCAGGAACATCCATGATTCAAACCCCAGTCTATACTGTGTTTGGTGGTCTCAGCAGTTCAGACACTATAATAGGCCTAATGTTTCAGGTCGATGACCCTTCATCAATCTGAAATATTAACTCTGTTTTTCTCCATAGATGCTGCCTGACCCGCTAAGATTTCCAGCATTTTCTGTTTTTATTTCTGATTCCAGCATCCGCAGTATTTTGCTTTTGTATTATAATAGGCCTCACTGGTTTAGGGAGGAGGAAATTGCCTGGGATTCTGACTCCTTACCCTGGAAGTTCTTTCACAATTTAATATTTTGGGATACAGTGTGTGAGTAATTTGAGACACAATATGTGGTAAGTGTAGCATGTTTGGGAGGAACAAGTGACTTTGGGCTTATAATTCCCAAAGCTCTCCACCACTGGGGTTTTCCTCGCCTCATGCCTGGGTCTATTGTAGACTCATTCATAGAGATTGATTGCCAGGGTTAATCCACAACTCCATTATCGTTTTATCAGGTGAGTGCCAAGATGGTAGAAGGCAAACTAGAAGGACCTTGGTCCCTTTTCGTCTAGAAATGCCTATGTTCCTAACCATGTGGTGAAGTCATGCAAGGACAGGATATGGGTCGCCTAGGATGTCACCTGCCATTAAACGGTCTCCCAGCACTCACCGTGAAAGTTTCAACATGACTAATGGCCACTTATCCAACATTATGGCAGGGCGGTAGGCTAGTGGGTAGCAGTCAACACATAGGGAGCGGGACCACATCTTGAAACTCTCACTTCACTGAGTCCCTGATATAACCCCTACATCAAGGAAAGATAAATGAGCAGGTCCCTGGTCTTTTCTCAAGAGCCTCCCAGGACTCTGAAAGCAAAGTGCTCACTTGCCCTCTCATACACAGGGAGAAAATTCAGGCAGAGGGAGATAAATTAGCAATATATCCTCAGAGAAAACAAATGACCTGATTTGTGCTACCTGTAGAAATGTGTTTAAGTTATAATTGTTGCCTTCTAGGGGCAGAGGTAAGCATCACATTCCAACCCAGAGAGCCAGTTCAATCGACCGTGTGTGGCATCACTGGAACAGAGCAGATCACAGTGGTAAGTCACTTCTTGCATAATATATTACCTGAAAATCTACATAGCTCATACCACTGCACGGGCAAAGTGAGACAGGAATTATTGGCCATGGCTTGTAACATTTATGTCCAGTCCAGATGGTCACAGTTGCTGAATGACAGGTACAACAGATGACAAAAAATCTACATCGGAAAGGTATCTGTTTGAGAGGGGAAAAGTCTTGTCCCATATTTAGGAGAATCAAAAGAGTTCTATTTTATGTCAGTATAAGACTATAAGAATAGGAGCAGTGTTATATATGTAAACTTGTATTTACTCTGTACAGCCACCAGAGGGCTCATCCCCTGGAATCCCAAGGGATCCCATAATCCCTTGGGAGCACAGGTATTTAAGGAGGCCTCACAGATTGGAGAGGCACTCTGGAGACCTGCAATAAAAGACTAAGGTCACACTTTACTTTGAGCTCACAGTGTTCCGGCTGACTCTTTCTCCATACATAACAAGCAGGAGTAGGCCATACGCCCCTCGAGCCGGCTCCGCCATTCAGTAAGGTCATGGCTGATCTTCTACCTCAACTCCACTTTGCCACCCGATCCCCATATCCCTTGATTCTCAATGCCCAAAAATCTATCGATCTCAGCCTTGAATAAACTCAACAACTGAGCATCCACAGCTCTCTGGTTTAGAGAATTACAAAGATTCACAATCCTCTGAGTAAAGTAATTTCTCCTCATCTCAGTCCTAAATGGTTGACTCCTTATGCTGATACTGTGATCTCTGGTTCTAGACTCCCCAGCCAAGGGAAACAGCCTCTCAGCATCTACACAGTCAAGCCCTCTAAGAATTATATTCGTTTCACTGAGCTCACCTCTCAAATTTTCTAAACTCTAGAGAATATAGGCCCATCTACTCAGTTTCTCCTCATAGGACATTATCTGGGTCATCATTAGGGCTGTGGAAAAAATGTATAACATTTTCTTGTATATGAAGAAATTCCAAGTGTAGGCTGCAGAATTCCATTTGCCAACGAGCCTGGGGAAAGTTAGTTAGCTCCTCAACCGTCTTCTCTCTGTGGCTGAAGGGCTCCTCCCAGAATCACAATGTGGATTCCGTCCACTAAAGGGAACAATGGACATGACCTTCACCAAGTGACAACGACAAGAGAAATGCAAGTAACAGCACCAACGCTTGTACACAGCCTTCTTTGACCTCACAAAGGCCTTTTACACTGTCAACTGTGAGGAACTATGGAACATCCTCCTCCATTTCGGCTGTCCCCAAAAGTTTGTTACCATCCTCCACCTGACATGCAAGCCATGATCCTGACCAACGGATCCACCACAGACCCAATCCACGTATGGACTGGGGTCAAGCAGGGCTGCATCATCGCGCCAATGCTTTTCTCGATCTTCCTCGCTGCAATTCGCCATCTCACTCTTAATAAGCTCCCCGCTGGAGTGGAACTAAACTATAGAACCAATGGAAACCCTTTGTCGCCTCCAGGCTAGATCCAAGGTCGTCCACCCCCTGGTCATCAAAATCCATGGCACGGCCTTGGACAACATGGAACATTTTCCATACCTTGGGAGTCTCCGATCAGCAAGGGCAGACATCGAAGACAAGGTCCAACACCACCTCCAGTGTGCCAGCGTAGCCTTCGGTCGCCTGAGAAAGAGAGTGTTTGAAGACCAGGACCTCAAATCTGGTACTAAGCTTAGGTCTACAGGGCAGTAGTGATACCTGTCATGTATGCATGCTTGGGGTTACTAGCCACCAGGTGACGCCACTGTCAGAGGTCATTGGGCTGTATGCATGTGTGGCCTAGGTATAAAAGGCAAGCCATCATGTAATGTAATCACTTTGGGCCCAAATAAAGCAGAGCCAGGTTTGTACCTGTGTTAGTTGACAGTATTCAGTCTATCGAGTTATTACATACATAACATTCGGTGACGAGGTAACTTGAGAACCTTTGTATGCAAAAAAAAGAGCACAATTGGAATTCTGGAGAGATTCATGGAGGGAGAGGACTGGGCAGATTTTGTATCTCGCTTGGACCAGTACTTTGTGGCCAAAATAAGGAAGGAACCCACTGAAGCAGTTAGGCACAGGGCGGTCTTCCTCACGGTTTGCAGTCCGAAAATCTATGGACTCATAAAGAATTTTCTCTCGCCTGCAAGTCCAATGGACAAGGACTATGAGGAATTGTGTGCTCTGGTACGTGACTATCTCAAACCAGAAGAAGGCAGCATCATCTCACGATATCGATTCTACAAGCACGTTCGTTCTGAGGGCCAGGATGTGTCAGAAATCGTTGCCGACCTAAGACGTGTAGCTGGACTGTGTAAGTTCGAAAACACGTTGGGACACATGCTGCGGGACTGCTTTGTAATCGGCATCAACCACGAGGTGATCCTGCGTAAGCTGCTGGCGGCGGAGACGCTGGATTTGAGCAAGGCCATCACGATTGCCCAGGCATGCATGACGATGGACAAAAACTTAAAGCAGATATATTCGAAAAATCGGAACTCGGCAAGTACTGTAAACAAGATTGTATCGTCGTTTGGCAGAGCTGCATATGGCAGGGCCTATTACGTATGCGAAACCTGTGGCTGCCAAAAGTCCGCCAACGGAAATGAATCCGATTTCACCGTGTCGGCCTCATCAGTGTCGGTTTAAACATGACATTTGTAAAGACTGTTCGAGACTGGGGCATCTCCAGCGCATGTGTCCGCAACTGAGCAAGCGTGCTGCGACACACCACATGGAGGATGATGACCAGTATAGCGCGGACCCGGATATGCAATCCGAGATACCAGAGGTGGAAGTGTATGGACTGTATTCATTCCTAACAAAGAGCCAACCGATAATGAATAATGTGAAACTTAGCGGTATGCTGGTACCGATGGAACTGGACACGGGTGCAAGTCAATAAATAATGAGCCAGAGGACATTCGACAAGCTGTGGGATACTAAGGCTGTTAGACCTAAGCTGAGTCCAGTCAATGCCAAGTTGCGTACGTACACTAAAGAACTCATAACGGTGATTGGCAGTGCAGTAGTCAAGGTGTCGTATGATGGTGTGGTTCATGATTTACCATTATGGATTGTTCCAGGCAATGGTCCAATGCTATTCAGCAGGAATTGGCTAGAAAACATCATTGGAATTGGAACGATATCAAAGCGTTGTCGTCGGAGGATGATACTCCATGTACTCAAGTGCTGAGCAAGTACCCCTCACTGTTTGAACCAGGCATCGGCCATTTCATGGGAGCCAAGTTGCAGATCCACGTTGTCTCGGATGCAAGACCCGTCCATCATAAAGCTCGGGCGGTTCCACCGAGGGAGAAGGTCAAAATCGAACTGGACAGACTCCAGTGTGAAGGGGTCATATCACCAGTCAAATTTAACGAATGGGCCAGCCCCATTGTTCCTGTGTTGAAGAGTGATGGCACTGTCAGGATTTGTGGAGACGACAAGGTTACGATCAACCGAGTTTCGAAACAGGATCAATACCTGTTACCGAAGGCTGATAACCTGTTTGCAACGCTAACCGGGGGGAAGTCGTTTACTAAACTGGATCTGACGTCGGCCTACATGACACAGGAGCTGGTCGAGACGTTGAAGAAACTTATGTACATCAACACTCAAAAAGGACTGTTTATCTACAACGGGTGTCCTTTCGGAATTCGCTCGGCTGCAGCCACATTTCAGAGGAACATGGAGTGTCTACTGAAGGCCGTCCCTAGAACCGTCGTGTTCCAAGATGACATCATGGTCACAGGTCGTGACACTGCCGAACATCTGAACAACCTGGAAGAAGTTCTATACCGTCAGGACAAAGTGGGACTCAGACTGAAACGTTCGAAGTACGTCTTCATGCCACCGGAAATCGAATTTCTGAGGAGGAAAATTGCTGCTGATGGTATCAGGCCTACGGACTCGAAAACCAAGGCCATCAAAAATGCATCCAAGCCTCAGAATGTGACGGAGCTGCATTCGTTCCTTGGTCTACTCAACTACTTCGGTAATTTCCTACCTAGATTGAGCACTTCATTAGAGCCACTGCACATGCTGCTAAGAAAAGGCGACAACTGGGTTTGGGGTGCGAGTCAAGATAGAGCTTTTGAGAAAGCTACTAATCTGCTTTGCTCTAACAAGCTGCTGGTACATTATGATCCATGTAAGCATCTAGTATTGGCCTGTGATGCTTCGTCATATGGAGTTGGTTGCGTGCTCCAACAAGTTAATGTGTCGGGTAAACTACAACCTGTTGCGTATGCTTCTAAATGTTTGTCAAAGGCGGAAAGAACCTACAGCATGATAGAAAAAGAAGCATTAGCTTGTGTGTATGGGGTTAAAAAAATGCATCAGTAGCTGTTTGGTCTTCGGTTTGAACTGGAAACAGATCACAAGCCACTCATTTCATTGTTTTTGGAAAACAAAGGTATCAATAACAATGCATCGTCCCGCATCCAAAGGTGGGCCCTGACATTATCTGCCTATGATTATGTCATTCGCCATAGACCTGGCACTGAGAATTGTGCCGATGCACTGAGCCGTCTGCCATTGCCCACACCGGAGGTGGAGACGCCACAACCTGCAGACCTACTGTTAGTTATGGATGCTTTTGAAAGTGAAGGGACCCCTGTCACGGCTCAACAAGTTAAGACCTGGACCAGACAGGACCCGATATTATCGGTTGTGAAACATTGTGTTCTTAGTGGTGATTGGTCAGCCATACCCAAGCAAATGGGTGATGAGACCAAACCTTACATCCATCGCAAAGACAAACTATCCATTCAATCAGATTGTTTACTGTGGAGTAATTGTGTTGTTATGCCTAAGAAAGGCAGAGAGAAATTTGTACATGATCTACACAGCACTCATCTCGGTATTGTCATGATGAAAGCCATTGCCAAGTCTCATGTATGGTGGCCTGGAATTGACTCTGATCTGGAATCATGTGTGCATCAGTGCATCACTTGCGTGCAGCTAAGTAAAGCACCAGCGGAATCGCCGCTGAGTCTGTGGTCATGGCTATCTAAACCACGGTCCAGGATCCACATTGACTCTGCAGGTCCCTTCCTGGGAAAGATGTTTTAATTGAGGTGGATGCATATTCCAAGTGGATAGAGTATATAATCCTGTCATCCAGTACATCCACAGCTACCATTGAGAGCCTTCGTGTCATGTTTGCCACTCATGGTCTGCCCGACATCGTTGTAAGCGACAACAGAACTTGCTTCACTAGTCTGGAGTTTCAAGAGTTCATGAAACTCAATGGTATCAATCATGTGAGGTCAGCACCATTCAAACCCACATCTAATGATCAAGCAGAGCGTGCTGTTCAAACCATCAAACAGAGTATGAAACATGTAACTCAAGGTTCACTGCAGACTTGCTTGTCATGCATATTGCTTAGTTACAGGACAAGACACCACTCGTTTACTGGGGTCCCCCCTGCTGAACTATTGATGAAGAGAGGTCTCAAGACCAAGCTCTCCGTTGTCCACCCTGACTTGAACGATCATGTTGAATACAGACGTCAAAGTCAGCAGTGGTATCATGATCGTGCTGCTGTGTCACACGACATTTCTGTTAACGATCCTGTATATGTACTAAATTATGGCCAAGGTCCCAAGTGGATCGCCGGTACTGTTACGGCCAAGGAGGGTAACAGAGTGTTTATTGTTAAGCTCCAGAATGGGCAAACATGCAGGAAACATGTTGATCAGATAAAGCTACGGCACATGGATGAACCGGAACAGTCTGAGGAAGACACAATCAGTGACCAACCAACCTACCCTCAGTCATCAGAGGACTCCGCTGTCATCAATGAATCTGGACTTTCAATCCCTGACATGATCATTGCCACTCCCATCAGATCGGCTACCCAGCCCCCAGTCATAACAGACTCAGAACGCTCGCCCAATGCTGAAGTTAAACTGAGACGATCAACTCGGGAGCGGAAAGCCCCGGACCGTCTCAATTTGTAAAAAGACTGTTACTAATATCTTAAAGGGGGATATTGTCATGTATGTATACTTGGGGTTACTAGCCACCAGGTGGTGCCACTGTTGGAGGTCATTGGGCTGTACGCACGTGTGTGCGGCCCAGGTATAAAAGGCAAGCCATCATCTAATGTAATCACTTTGGGCCCTAATAAAGCAGAGCCAGGTTTGTACCTGTGTTAGTTTACAGTATTCAGTCTATCATAGAAACATAGAAACATAGAAAATACATGCAGCAGTAGGCCATTCGGCCCTTCGAGCCTGCACCACCATTCAATAAGATCATGACTGATCATTTACCTCAGTACCCCTTTCCTGCTTTCCCTCCATATCCCTTGATCCCTTTAGCCGTAACGGCCATACTTAACTCCGTCTTGAATATATTCAATGCACTGACATCAACAACTGTCTGCGTTTTCCACAGGTTAACAACTCTCTGGGTGAAGAAGTTTCTCCTCATCTCAGCCCTAAATGGCTTACCCCTTATCCTTAGACGATGTTCCCTGGTTCTGGACATCCCCAACATCGGGAACATTCTTCCTGCATCTAACCTGTCCAGTCCCGTCATAATTCTATATGTTTCTATGAGATCCCCTCTCCTCCTTCTAAGCTCCAGTGAATACAGGCCCAGTCGATCCAGTCTCTGCTCATATGTCAGTCCTACCATCCCGAGAATCAGTCTGGTGAACCTTCGCTGCACTCCCTCAATAGCAAGAATGTCCTTCCTCAGATTAGGAGACCAAAACTGAACACAATATTCCGGGTGAGGCCTCACCAAGGCCCTGTATAACTGCAGTAAGACCTCCCTGCTCCTATACTCAAATCCCCTAGCTATGAAGGCCAACATACCATTTGCCTTCTTCACCGCCAGCTGTACCACCATTCCAACTTTCAATGACTGATGTACCATGACACCCAGGTCTCGTTGCACCTCCCCTTTTCCTAATCTGCCACCATTCAGATAATATTCTACCTTCGTGTTTTTGCCACCAAAGTGGATAACCTCACATTTATTTACATTATACTGCATCTGCCATGCGTTTGCCCACTCACCTAACCTGGCCAAGTCACCCTGCAGACTCTTAGCATCCTCCTCACAGCTCAGACCGCCACCCAGCTTAGTGTCTTCTGCAGACTTGGAGATATTACACTCAATTCCTTCATCTAAATCATTAATGTATATTGTAAATAGCTGGGGTCCCAGCACTGAGCCCTGCGGCACCCCACTAGTCACTGCCTGCCATTCTGAAAAGGACTCGTTTATCCCGACTCTATGCTTCCTGTCTGCCAACCAGTTCTCTATCCACATCAGTATATTACCCCCAATACCATATGCTTTAATTTTGCACATCAATCTCTTGTGTGGGACCTTGTCAAAAGCCTTTTGAAAGTTCAAATACATCACATCCACTGGTTCTCCCTCGTTCAATCTACCAGTTACATCCTCAAAAAATTCTAGAAGATTTGTCAAGCATGATTTCCCTTTCATAAATCCATACTGACTTGGACCGATCCTGTCACTGGTTTCCAAATGCGCTGCTATTTCATCTTTAATAATTGATTCTAACATTTTCCCCACTACCGATGTCAGGCTAAACCGTTTTCTCTCTCCTTCTTTTCTTAAAAAGTGATGTTACATTAGCTACCCTCCAGTCCATAGGAACTGATCCAGAATTGATAGACTGTTGGAAAATGATCACCAATGCATCCACTATTTCTCGGGCTACTTCCTTAAGTAATCTCGGATGCAGACTATCAGGCCCTGGGGATTTATTGGCCTTCAATCCCATCAATTTCCCTAACACAATTTCCAGCCTAATAAGGATTTCCTTCAGTTCCTCCTTCTCACTAGACCCTCGGTCCCCTCGTATTCCTTCGTGAAGACAGAACCAAAGTATTTCTTTAACTGGTCTGCCATTTCTTTGTTCCCTATTATAAATTCACCTGAATCTGACTGCAAGGGACCTACGTTTGTCTTCACTAATATTTTTCTCTTTACATTGCTATAGAAGCTTTTGCAGTCAGGTTTTATGTTCCCAGCAAGCTTCCTCTCATACTCTATTTTCCCCCTCCTAATTAAATCCTTTGTCCTCCTCTGCTGTATTATAAAATTCTCCCAGTCCTCGGGTTTGCTGCTTTATCTGACCAATTTATATGCCTCTTCCTTGGATTTAACACTAACCTTAATTTCGCTTGTTAGCCAGCTTGCCAATTTTATTTTTACTCCAGACAGAGATTTATAATTGTTGAAGTTCATCCATGTGATCTCTAAATGTTTGCCATTGCCTATCCACTGTCAACCCTTTAAGTATCACTCGCCAGTCTATTCTAGCCAATTCACGTCTCATACCATCAGGACCCTAGTCTCTGAATTAACTGTGTCACTCTCCATCTTAAAGAAATCTACCATATTATGGTCACTTTCCCCAAGGGGCTTCGCACAACAAGATTGCTAATTAGTCCTTTCTCATTACACATCACCCAGTCTAGGATGGCCAGCCCTCTAGTTGGTTCCTCGACATATTGGTCTAGAAAACCATCCCTAATACACTCCAGGAAATCCTCCTCCGCCGCATTGCTACCAGTTTGGTTAGCCCAATCAATATGTAGATTAAAGTCACCCATGATAACTGCTGTACCTTTACTGCACGCATCCCTAATTTTTTGTTTGATGCTGATCCCAACCTCACTACTACTGTTTGGTGGTCGGTACACAACTCCCACTTGCGTTTTCTGCCCTTTGGTATTCTGTAGCTCCACCCATACCGATTCCACATCATCCAAGCTAATGTCCTTCCTTACTATTGCGTTAATTTCCTCTTTAACCAGCAACGCCACCCCACCTCCTTTTTCTTTCTGTCTATCCTTCCTGAATATTGAATACCCCTGGATGTTGAGACCTCAGCCTTTGTCACCCTGGAGCCATGTCTCCGTGATGCCAATTACATCATATCCGTTAACTGCTATCTGCGCAGTTAATTCATCCACCTTATTACGTATATTCCTTGCATTGAGGCACAGAGCCTTCAGGCTTGTCTTTTTAACACACTTTGCCCCTTTGTAATTTTGCTGTAATTTGGCCCTTTTTGATTTTTGCCTTGGGTTTCACTGTCCTCCACTTTTACTTTGCTTCTTTCTATCTTTTGCTTCGGCCCCCATTCTACTTCTCTCTGTCTCTCTGCATAGATTCCCATCCCCCTGCCATATTAGTTTAACCCCACCCCAACAGCACTAGCAAACACTCCCCCTAGGATATTAGTTCCAGTCCTGCCCAGGTGCACACCGTCCGGTTTGTACTGGTCCCACCTCCCCGAGAACCGGTTCCAATGTCCCAGGAATTTGAATCCCTCACTTCTGCACGACTCCTCAAACCACTTATTCATCTGAGTTATTGAGTTATTACATACATAACAATACCCATGGCTCAGAGACGTGGACCATATACAGTAGACACCTTAAAGCGGTGGAGAAGTACCACCAATGCTGCCTCCGCAAGATCCTGCAAATCTACTGGAAGGGTAGGCGCACCAACATCAGTGTTCTCGATCAGGCGAACATCCCCAGCATCGAAGCACTGACCACACTCGACTAGCTCCATTGGGTGGGCTACATTGTTCGCATGCCTGATATGAGACTCCCAAAGCAAGCGCTCTACTCGGAGCTCCTACACGGCAAGTGAGCCCCAAATGGGCAGAGGAAACATTTAAGGGCACCCTCAAAGCTTCCTTGATAAAGTGCAACATTCCCACCGGCACCTGGGAATCCCTAGCCCAAGACCGCCCTAAGTGGAGGAACAGCATCCGGGAGGGTGCTGAGCACTTCAAGGCTTGTCGCCGAGAGCATGCAGAAACCAAATGTAGAGAGTGGAAGGAGCTTGCGGCAAACCAGACTCCCCACCCACTCTTTCCTTCAACGACTGACTGTCCCACCTGTGACAGAGACTGTAATTCCCGTATTGGATTGTACAGTCATCTGAGAACTCACTTTTAGAGTGGAAGCAAGTCTTCCTCGATTTTGAGGGACTGCCTCTGATGATGATGATGTAAAAAAAAAAGCACCTCAATTGCTTGTAAATAAGTGTGCTTCTCTGTCCATCTCCAATCTTTCATCTTTCAATTCTCTGCCTTTCTGCAATGTGACCATACATTTAATCCCATGGCTTCTGCCACATATTTTCTCTACCACACTGACTATTCACTTTCCTATAACGCAGGGTCAGAATAGAGTTAGGCCATTTAGGACTGAGTTGAGGAGAAATGTCTTCACTCAAAAGGTTGTGAATCTTTGAAATTCTCTACCTCAGAGAGCTGTGGATGCTCAGTCGCTGATTATATTCAAGGCAGAGGTCAATACATTTTCAGGAACTAAGGTAATTAAAGGATATGGGGATAGTGCGGGAAGGTGGAGTTGAGGGAGAAGCCATGATCTTATTGAATGGTGCAGCAGGAGCAAAGGGCCAAATGCCCTACTCCTGGACTTGAGATAAGCAGAATGTTTTTACTCACCGACTTGTTATGATCTGGAATGCACTGCCTGAAAGGAAAATTTTGCTGGGTTATGTGGAAAGAGCAGGGAGTGGGACTAATTGGAGAACTCTTTCAAAGAGCTGGCACAGGCACGATGGGCCAAATGGCCTCCTTCTGTGCTCTATGATTCTATGCTATTTGAAGAGGCTGTGCCATGATATTAAGAGACAGCTTACTCTCTAAACCATCTTATATCTGCTGCAGCACATCCTTTTCCAATGGGACTTTGGTACTTTTTAATCTCAGCTTTTATTAAATTTATACGCAACAAAATTAATCAATTTGGGGCACTGAACACGATATGATGTCATTCAATTTTAGTTCAATATTAGCCCAATTACTGACTAATCCAGTGATATTTGGTGCGACTGATAGGGAACTGATCTTTATTTCATGAATCTGGATCAAGGTTGCCTACTGACTTGAGTGTGGAAGCATATTGTTCTTTTCAACCATCTCACAGCATGGCCTCTTAATCTCTGAAGAACAGCAGCAGCTAATGGAATTCGAGCATAATATGACAATCCAATGTACTTGAGATAAGCAATAGGAAACCACTGGGAAGCTAAAAATACCAACATGGACAAATGATGCATGAAATAGGTCAGGTTGGATTTTCTTTTAACGGTATTTGTGCTCAGATCTACATCTAATGGATTTGAATATACCATATATCCGTTGAGCTATGAGATTGCGATTGTGATAAAAAAAACGATCTGTATTTTTATATCAAATAGATTTTATATCCAATTAGATTTCCCCGTCAATCAAATGTGGTCCTTTTATTAAAGCATGAATGATTCCTGCAGTCATGACCTTGGTGCAAATTGTGTGTAAATGATGGTTTACTTTTTTTTTTAATTCCTTCTCGGGATGTGGGCGTCACTGGCAAGACTGCCATTTATTGCCCATCCCCAATTGCCCTTTAAGAAGGTAGTGGTGAGCCGCTTTCTCGACCCGCTGCATTCTGTGTGGCAAAGGTACTCCCACAGTGCTGTTAAGTAGGGAGTTCGAGGATTTTGACCCAACAATGATGAAGGAACTGTGATATATATCCAAGTTGGGATGGTGTGTGACTTGGAGGTGATGGTGCTCCCATGTGCCTGCAGCCCTTGTCCTTCGAGGTGGTGGAGTTCATGGGGAACAATGTTGTCCTGGTCTTTACCCCAACAATTGTGCAATTGTTAAATTATTTCAATTTAGGAATTAAATTCTTTAAAATGCAATAAAAAGATTTTACAAAACGGGAAATATTTTTAATTTGTTTCCAGACACTTAGGCTATTTCTGCCAACTGAAAGTGGCACAAGTAAATGTCTGCTAAACCAGATTTATATAGCCATATAGCAGGGGTGCTCCAGCATGAGGAACATAAGAACAAGAGGAGGCCTTCCATTCCCTCGAGCCTGTTTCACCATTCAATGAGATCATGGCTGATCTGTATCTTAACTTTATCTACCCGCCTTGGTTCCATAACCCTTAATACCCTTGCCTATAAATATATCTATATATCTATCTATATATATAAATATATATTTGCACAGGCATTACACTTAATACCCTTGCCTACTGATATATATTTCCTTCAGCCTCCACGCAGAGATCTCCAGATTTCAGCGCCCCTAGGTCTGTCAGGCCTTCTGTGCACCTGCCTGCAAGACTGTCAAGAAAGTTGGGACACAGCAATCACTTAGGCAATTATTGATTTATTTTATGACACTGGTTGACCCAGTTGGGTTTCTGGCAAGAGACAATGATGAGATGCATGCATAAAATGTAGGTGAGCAAAGCCACCTCCAGCTACTCTTTAAGGAGAACATCAGGCTTTACTGCTACAGGGCTCAGGATACAATAGATCAAGCAGTCAGACATTACGAATGGAAGGGGTGATGATAATATAGCTGCAAGGTTTGCGTCATTAAAGCTGCAGGGTTCAGATATCACAGATATAGTGTTGTCATGTATATGGAACAATTTGGGAGACAGGCAAAAATATCATCATCATAGGCAGTCCCATGGAATCGAGGAAAACATGTTTCCACTCTTAAAATGAGTCCTTAGGTGGCTGAACAGTCCAATATGAGAGCCACAGTCCCTGTCACAGGTGGGACAGATAAGCGTTGAGGGAAAGGGAGGGTGGGACTGGTTTGCCACACGCTCTTTCCGCTGCCTGCGCTTGATTTCTGCATGCTCTCATCATTGAGACACGAGGTGCTCAGCACCTTCCCGGATGCACTTCCTCCACTTAGGGCGGTCTTTGGCCAGCGACTCCCAGGTGTCAGTGGGGATTTTGCACTTTTTCAGGGAGGCTTTGAGGGTGTCCCTGTAACGTTTCCTCTGCCCACCTTTGGCTCGTTTGCCGTGAAGGAGTTTTGAGTAGAGCGCTTGCTTTGGGAGTCTCGTGTCTGGCAATGCGAACGATGTGGCCTGCCCAGCGGAACTGATCAAGTGTAGTCAGTGCTTCAATGCTAGGGATGTTGGCCTGCTCTAGGACGCTAATGGTGGTGTGTCTGTCCTCCCAGGGATTTGTAGGATCTTGCGGAGGCATCGTTGGTGGTATTTCTGCAGCGACTTGAGGTGTCTACTATACATGGTCCATGTCTCTGAGCCATATAGTCACAGATAGAGTGTTGTCATGTACATGGAACAATTTGGGAGACAGGCAAAAATATACAGGTCATTGAAACTAAGATGAGCTAATGGGTTTGAAACGAATAATGTTTTGAACCCAAATTATAGACGCCCAACTTCTTTCTGTTGAAACTCCAGATCTGCCTCTTCACCTCGTTTTGCCCTGTTTTTACTGGTTGAAGTGAATAATAACTTTGGGTCCTAACTTTTGGATTTTGTTCGGTCCGATGATATCACTTTAATGTTTTATTACAACAGGTGAGGTGGGCAGAGTCAGCACACAATAGAAGGTTGTTTTATTACAGCTACAAGCCAGACATTAGAAGAACAGGGACATAAGCATGCGCGATGCTGAGAATGTTGTGGATAGCACATTTAGTGAGTTGGTCACACCGCAGGTAAGGGTTAGGACAGATAGTGAATGGGTGACCAAGAGACAAGGCAAGAGCAGGAAGGTAGTGCAGGAGTCCCCTGCGGTCATCTCCCTCCAAAACAGATGTACCATTTTGGATACTGGTGGGGGAGATGACTTACCAGGGGAAGGCACCAGCAGCCAGGTTCATGGCACCATGGGTAGCTCTGCTGCACAGATGGGCGGGAAAAAGAGCGGGAGAGCGATAGTGATAGGGGACTCTATTGTAAGGGGAATAGATAGGAGTTTCTGCAGCCGCAACCGAGACTCCAGGATGGTATGTTGCCTCCCTGGTGCAAGGGTCAAGGATGTCTCGGAGCAGCTGCAGAGCATTCTGGAGAGGGAGGGTGAACAGCCAGTTGTCGTGGTACATGTAGGTATCAACAATATAGGTAAGAAGCGGGAAGAGGTCATACAAGCTGAATTTAGGGAGCTAGGAGTTAAATTAAAAAGTAGGACCTCAAAGGTAGTAATCCCTGGATTGCTATCAGTGCCATGTGCTAATCAGAGTAGAGGGAGCAGGATAGTTAGAATAAACACGTGGCTTGCAGTGGTGCAAGAGGGAGGGATTCAAATTCCTGGGACATTGGAACCAGTTCTGGGGGAAGTGGGACCTGTACAAAAGGGACAGTCTGCACTTGGGCAGGACTGGAACTGATGTCCCGGGGGTAACATTTGCTAATGCAGTTCGGGAGTGTTTAAACTAATATGGCAGGGGGATGGGAACCTATGTAGCGAGACAGGGCAAAGTAATATGGAGTCAGAAACAGATGGTAGAAAGGTAAAAAGCAATAGTGGAAGGCCGAGTAAACAAAGGCAAGAAACAAAAGGGGCCACAATACATCATAATTCTAAAAGGACAAAGGGTGTTAAAAAAACAAGCCTGAAGACTTTGTGTCTTAATGCAAGGAGTATCCATAATAAGGTGGATGAATTAACTGTGCAAATAGATGTTAACAGATATGATGTGATTGGGATTACAGAGACGTGGCTCCAGGATGATCAGGGCTGGGAACTCAACATCCAAGGGTATTCAACATTCAGGAAGGATAGAATAAAAGTAAAAGGAGGTGGGGTAGCATTGCTGGTTAAAGAGGCGATTAATGCAATAGTTAGGAAGGACATTAGCTTGGATGATGTGGAATCTATATGGGTAGAGCTGCAGAACACTAAAGGGCAAAAAACGTTAGTGGGAGTTGTGTACAGACCTCCAAACAGTAGTAGTGATGTTGGGGAGGGCATCAAACAGGAAATTAGGGATGCATGCAATAAAGATGCAGCAGTTATCATGGGTGACTTTAATATGTATATAGATTGGGCTAACCAAACTAGAAGCAATACGGTGGAGGAGGATTTCCTGGAGGGCATAAGGGATGGTTTTCGAAACCAATATGTCAAGGAACCAACTATGGGGGAGGCCATCTTAGACTGGGTGTTGTGTAATGAGAGAGGATTAATTAGCAATCTCGTTGTGCGTGGCCCTTTGGAGAAGAGTGACCATAATATGGTGGAATTCTACATTAGGATGGAGAATGAAACAGTTAATTCAGAGACCATGGTCCAGAACTTAAAGAAGGGTAACTTTGAAAGTATGAGGCATGAATTGGCTCGGATAGATTGGCAAATGATACTTAAGGGGTTGACAGTAGATGGGCAATGGCAGACATTTAGAGACCGCATGGATGAACTACAACAATTGTACATTCCTGTCTGGCGTAAAAATAAAAAAGGAAAGGTGGCTCAACCGTGGCTATCAAGGGAAATCAGGGATAGTATTAAAGTCAAGGAAGTGGCATACAAATTGGCCAGAAATAGCAGCGAACCCGGGGACTGGGAGAAATTTAGAACTCAGCAAAGGAGGACAAAGGGTTTGATTAGGGCAGGGAAAATAGAGTACGAGAGGAAGCTTGCAGGGAACATTGAGACGGACTGCAAAAGCTTCCATAGATAAGTAAAGAGAAAAAGGTTAGTAAAGACAAACGTAGGTCCCCTGCAGTCAGAATCAGGGGAAGTCATAACGGGGAACAAAGAAATGGCAGACCAATTTAACAAGTACTTTGGTTCGGTATTCACTAAGGAAAACACAAACAACCTTCCGGATATAAAAGGGGTCAGAGGGTCTAGTAAGAAGGAGGAACTGAGGGAAATTCTTATTAGTCGGGAAATTGTGTTGGGGAAATAGATGGATTGAAGGCCGATAAATCCCCAGGGCCTGAGGGTCTGCATCCCAGAGTACTTAAGGAGGTGGCCTTGGAAATAGCGGATGCATTGACATTCATTTTCCAACATTCCATAGACCCTGGATCAGTTCCTATCGAGTGGAGGGTAGCCAATGTAACCCCACTTTTTAAAAAAGGAGGGAGAGAGAAAACAGGGAATTATAGACCAGTCAGCCTGACATCGGTAGTGGGTAAAATGATGGAATCAATTATTAAGGATGTCATAGCAGCGCATTTGGAAAGAGGTGACATGATAGGTCCAAGTCAGCATGGATTTGTGAAAGGGATATCATGCTTGACAAATCTTCTGGAATTTTTTGAGGATGTTTCCAGTAGAGTGGACAAGGGAGAACCAGTTGTTGTGGTTTCAGAAGGCTTTCGACAAGTTCCCATACAAGAGATTAATGTGCAAAGTTAAAGCACATGGGATTGGGGGTAGTGTGCTGGCGTGGATTGAGAACTGGTGGGCAGACAGGAAGCAAAGAGTAGGAGTAAATGGGTACTTTTCAGAATGGCAGGCAGTGACTAGTGGGGTACCGCAAGGTTCTGTGCTGGAGCCCCAGCTGTTTACATTGTACATTAATGATTTAGACGAGGGGATTAAATGTAGTATCTCCAAATTTGCGGATGACACTAAGTTGGGTGGCAGTGTGAGCTGTGAGGAGGATGCTATGAGGCTGCAGAGTGACTTGGATAGGTTAGGTGAGTGGGCAAATGCATGGCAGATGAAGTATAATGTGGATAAATGTGAGGTTATCCACTTTGGAGGTAAAAACAGAGAGACAGACTATTATCTGAATGGTGACAGATTAGGAAAAGAGGAGGTGCAACGAGACCTGGGTGTCATGGTACATCAGTCATTGAAGGTTGGCATGCAGGTACATCAGGCGGTTAAGAAAGGAAATGGCATGTTGGCCTTCATAGCGAGGGGATTTGACTACAGGGGCAGGGAGGTGTTACTATAGTTGTACAGAGCCTTGGTGAGGCCACACCTGGAGTATTGTGTGCAGTTTTGGTCTCCTAACTTGAGGAAGGACATTCTTGCTATTGAGGAATGCAGCGAAGGTTCACCAGACTGATTCCCGGGATGGCGGGACTGACATATCAAGAAAAACTGGATCAACTGGGCTTGTATTCACTGGAGTTCAGAAGAATGACAGGGGATCTCATAGAAACGTTTAGACAAGTTAGATGCAGGAAGAATGTTCCCAATGTTGGGGAAGTCCAGAACCAGGGGTCACAGTCTAAGGATAAGGGGTGTTAGATCTCTTAATTTCCAATGAAATACGAACTCCGATGGTCGTTTTAACTTCTTTATTTTTGGCAGAGAGCAACAAGCTGCTGGCTGATTGCCAGTTCCTTTGTCTTACTGGGACCACATGGTCAAAATGGCTGTATTTATACCGGGTTCAGTTTACAGAAAAGAACTCGCCTTCTTTGACCTTATTGGCTCAATTAATAATCTTTTAACCTTTTAATTGGCTCGCTACCCAAGGTCCTAAAATGTCAAGTTGATTGATGAGTTAATGCAACATGCTGAGCAGCACGTAGTAGCTTTGACTTGGGGGTCTGTGAATTTTCAAAGCCTGTCTAAATGAGCCTGTTTGAATACTCTATCAATCCCCCCTTTGATTCTTTCACAAACTGAATAATAAAACTTCAGGTATCACTGGTTAAACATTCTACAAAATAATTTCATACATGTTAATAGAGTTTCCTTCTAAAATTTGTTGATGTGTTTCGCCACATGTCCAGACTAGTAGCTTCCACACAAATTTACACCAACCCGAGTTCCATCGTGGCCACAATGGAAGTCTGGTTTTAGTTAACCTTATTCCAATTTAATCCAAATCAATATCTTAATTCAACCAGTAAACAACCTTCCCTTAAGCATAACATACCCCTGTGCCACGTACAGACGGTCTGCTGGGACCTGCAAGGTGTCTAACCTGCGGGACAGCAGCTACAGCCACCTGGTCGCAACGACATTTAATCAATATAAACAAACAATATAAAAGTAAAACAATTACAACAAATAGAATTAAACCTTCCACCAATGAAGTTCCTATTGAACCTTGCCATTCAGTGGCTCCGCTCCACAAAGTGAATGATGGGGGTTGCTTAAGTTTTTCTACCTCCTTTTGGATATGCTCCGCTAAGTGGGTAATTTCTTCGGTGCTATCTGGGATATATGTGCAACACTCAGTTCCGAGTAGGGCACAAGTACCTCCCTTTTCAGCCAGGATGTAATCAAGGGCCAGTCTATTCTGTCGGGCTACTGTGTGGATTGCTACCATTTCTGCATTGATTTTAACTAGGGCCTCTGAGGTATCATTGGCTACTCGTTCCACAACGGATGCCATGTTAATGGATTCCCTTGCCAGTTTGGCGGTCCCATACCCAGGGATCAGAATGGCAAAGAACCTCTCTGTTTCTGTGATAGCTCTCTTAGGATGGTGTAAATGTTCCGACAGTGACTTTATATGATACATATAAGGCACAATGTAGGCTAAATAGCAGGATCCCATCCAATTCTGGGGCAGCCAAGGGTAGGCCTTGTGGCCACACACCCAATAGGTGCCATTATATGCAATGAATGTTTGCTGTTTCTTTGTCAGCAACACTCCGGGGCCTGTCCAGGCTTTTCCATCTGTTTTATTCAGAATCCCCGTTACGTTAAAAATTCCCACATCGGCCCAGTTTGGACGGTTCCGTGGCTTGATTATATTATAATTCTGGGAGCAGTTACTATACCCCATATTTTGGCCTCCTTTGATGTTTCTAATCAGACAGACCGATTCCCCCGGTCTTCCTATTCCCGTTGTATTAGTGATAACAAAAAATGGGGGCCGTTTGGAATTATTGTAGCACGGTTGGTATCCCCCTTCAAAGGTAGTCAGATTGTAACCTGCTGACTTCCATTTACGTGCCCAGTTTTCCGTATCCTGAAACGCATCGCCTGTTTTATTTTGATTAATTATCCACTCAGCCATTTCCGAGATATTCAAGGGAACTGGCCTCAAGGGAATCCTTCCCTTTGAGTGAATAGGAATATGCGTACACACCCAACAACTAGAAATGTTACTTTGTTTGGCATAAATGTATGACATATATAAAAAGGTATTTACATGTAATTCCCTTGCTACCCTACTATTTCCCTTTGGTGCAGAGGGTCGGCTAGTAAGAAGTAGGCCTATGCCTAGGATAACTACAATCAATAATACAGTAAATTTATACATTTTCGCAAAAAGTAATTGTCCTTATTAGATTTCAGCTTCAGTTACAGGTGCTTGTTTAACGTGTGAAGCGTGGATCCAGGCTTTCTTTCCTTGGACTTTAACAGCTGCCTGGGTGGTCAATAACACTTGATAAGGTCCCTCCCATTTGGCACCCAAAGGTTCTTTATGCAACTTTTTCACATACACCCAGACTCCCGGGATGATGTCGTGGCCTCCTTCGGGTGGATTACCCCGAGCTGCCGATACCTGTCGGGAAACAGAACTAATAGCATTGGTTAAGTTCTGACAGTATGATAACAAAGTGTCACTCATTAAGTGAACATCAGCTTTCCGTAAATCGATAGTTCCTGGCAGCGACATGGGTCTTCCTGTTATAATTTCAAATGGGCTTAGACCTGTAGTTCTGTTCGGGGTTGCCCTAATGCTACATAGCACTATTGGTAGTGCCTGGGGCCATAGTGTTCCTTCTTGGTGATATTTGGCAAGCCGTTGTTTCAGAGTTCGACTCATTCGTTCTACTTGTCCTGATGATTGTGGATGATAAGGACAGTGTAAATCCCACGTAATGTTCAATAACCTACAGACTTCTTGGCAGACAGCACCTGTGAAGTGTGTTCCCTGAACTGAGTCAATGCTACTCGGGACTCCCCATCGGGGAATGTAATCCTTACTCAAGACCTTTGCAGTGTGATTGGCTGTGGCTCTTTTAGTTGGGACAGCTTCTACCCATCTAGAGAATCTGTCGACCATGACAAGAATGTTAGTGTATCCTTGGCATGAAGGAAGAGATATATAATCAACCTGCAGATGCTGGAATGGTCCGACAGGGGCAGGGGGCCTCAGTTGGGGCATTACCGTGATGGGTCCAGAATTATTTTTCTCGTAGACCACACAGCGGTCTGTTACCAGCTGGGCAATGTTTTTTAAATCCCCGACCCCACCAGCTTTTCTGGAACCGTGCCATCATCTGTTGTGAGGCCAAGTGTCCCCACGAGTGGATCTGTTGGGCTAAAAAAGGTATAAGCGCTTGTGGCGCGACTGGCTTGTCGCTAATTTTTTGTCTCCAGACACCATCTTCGCATAGCTTAATTCCTGCCTCAATCCATGTCCATTTTTCCTCTCGGGAGCACTCACCTTGCATTGATTGAAGGTCTCGTGTCAGAGATCTGAGTGCTTTCAATCGGCCCATCTGTGTTGGTTCTTCTGGAGGAACGCCCTGTGAGGCGGCATCTTTAGCTGCCTGGTCGGCTAGGGCATTTCCCTGTGCTTCTGTGGTATTTTCCTTGGTATGGGCCTTACACTTCAGGATGGACACTTCCTAAGGTAATTGTATGGCCTCCAGTAAGTCTCGGACTTTTTTTCCATTTCGGATAGGTGTACCAGCTGCAGTGAGGAATCCTCTTTTCCGCCATAACAGACCAGTCGTGAGCGACTCCAAAAGCATAATGCGAATCTGTGTAGACATTAGCTGTCTGTCCTTCTGCTATTCAACATGCTTCTGACAGGGCCCGTAACTCGGCCTGTTGTGCTGACGTTCCTGAGGGTAAACATCCTTTTGCCACTACCTCATATAAGGTTGTAACTGCCCGTCCTGCTTTTCTGGTACCATTGTCAACAAAGGAGGAACCATCTGTAAACAGGATGAGGTCTGGGTTGTGCAGAGGCTCCTCTGCTGCTAAGGCTGCTTCTTCTGTTCTTTTTAAAATCTCCACGCAGTCATGCTCTTCACATTCTCCCCCCTCTTGCTCCCTCGATTCTGACATCGGGAGCATAGTTGCGGGATTAACCGGGCTGGCCCGGACAGTATGGAGATTAGGAGCTTCCAAAACTGCTGTCCAGCGGGTCCATCTTGCTGGCATCACCTGAGACATTCTATTCATAGACAGCAAAGCGTGTACGGTGTGGAGACACTTGACAATCAGCTTTTGGTCGAGGACTAGACCCGCAGTGATCATTACCGCTCGACATGTAGCTTCCATGGCCCTTAGGCAACTTCCCCATCCGAGGGCTACCGCATCCAGTTTTGCCGAATAATAGCCGATCCCCATGTTCTTGTGTCAGTATAGCTGTCATATATCCTTCTTTCTCATGGACAAACAGGGTAAATGGCTTACCACTAGCGGGGATTCCCAGAGCCGGTACCGAACACAAAGCCTTTTTCAAACTCAGGAAGGCCTCTTGCTGTTCTTTAGTGAGGGTGATGGCTTCTTTAGAGGCACGTTTCCCCTTTAAAATATCATTCAATGGCTGAGCAAGCTGTGTGAAGGAGTCAATCCAATTTCTGTTAAAGTTACACAATCTCAAAAAGGACCGTAGTTCCTGAATAATGGTGGGTTTTTTAGCAGCCCGAATGGCTGCAGTTCTATCCTGGGTAAGTTCTCTCTTTCCTTGTGAAATCTTTTGTCCCAGGTATACAACCTCTTCTTGGGATATTTCTGCTTTGTCGATGCTGGCTTTATGTCCTTTCAGCTGAAGGTGATCCAGCAAAGCTCGTAAATCTTGTTCGTGCTGTTCTTCCGTGTTTGAAGCTAGCAGGATATCGTCTACATATTGGATGACTGTGGACGACAGGGGAGGTAATTCTTGCAAATGGCTTTGTAAAGCCATGTGGAATACCGTAGGGCTGTTGTGGAAACTCTGTGGTAACCGGGTCCAAGTATACTGTTGTCCTTGGACCGTGAAAGCAAACCACTGTCGAACCTCCGGTGCCAGAGGCACCGACCAAAATCCGTTGGCCATATCTATAACCGAGAAATATTTATGTTCCGGTTTGAGGGCATTAAAAATGGTGGAGGGATCTGCGACCAAAGGAGCTTTTTGATCAATACACTGGTTAGCTTTCCTATAATTGACAGTCAAACGCCAAGTCTCATTAGATTTCTGTAACGGCCAGACGGGGCTATTGGAGGAGCTATGCGTTTTAATAAGCACCCCTTGTTTCTCCAATTGCTGAATAACCGGTAAGATTCCCGCGATGGCAGTTGGACTGATGGGATACTGTTTAATGCATGGAGGCTTGGTCCCTGTAAATGACGCATGCTCCATCTGGAGTAGGCCACAATCGTTCTTACCTTTAGCCCATATCGGGTGTTCCTTCAATTCTTCTTTCTTCAAAGTTCTAATTGACCATGTCACCCGACCATCCTCGAAATGCAACGATGAATCTACTTGGATTAGAACGTCCATTCCAAAAGGGGTTGATCTACTGGGCCTATTCAGACCGGCATGGTTAGTTCATGTGGACCCAGCCCTATAAGTACCGGTGTTGTCCTTTTAATTTCCATTTTATGGCCCCCAACTCCATAGGCTGTACGTGCCCTACCATCCAACGGCAAAAAGTCTCCATATTGTAGGGGTAAGCATGTTAATTCCGCCCCTGTGTCTAAAAGACAGTCCACATCCTTACCGCCCACCCTCACAGTTATATATAGCCCATCTCCCCTTTGTTGTATTAGTGCGAGGAGGGGGGCCAGGGTGGGCTCTAATCATTTTTTGCTATCCCAAGTAACTCCTTCTGTTGTTGTATTGTCAGTTACTTAAATGCTTCTATGAGGTCGTTATCTTGTGACAAGCCTGGATTGTTGGCTGAATTGTATCCCTGGCTGCGTCCTCTTCCCCAGCCACGACCTTTCTGTTTTGCCCTGCACGTCTTGGCCCAGTGACCTTCTTTCCCACAATAATGACATTTTCCGGGTAATTTTCCTAATGACTGTTTATCGGAATCCTGGGATTTCCATCCCATAGCCTGTACAGCTCGGACTTTAGCTCCCATATCCCGATCTAATTGGTTACATCGATCCACCAATGCTGCAAAGGTAGTTCCTCTACCTTCCCAGTCCGGTAACACTACCTTAAGCATTTTGGACAGTTATGGCTTTAGACCTGCCACGAAAGCTGCTTTCAGGGGTCCAAACACTTGTTCATCCATTTCCTCATCCGTATTATTCATATCCGAATGTTCTAGCCACGTGCATCTAAACCGCTCGTCATACTCCAGGACCTCCTCTGTTCCTTTCTGTTGGCAGGCTGCAATTTTTCCCCAGTCTGTCTTAGCTGGACTGAAGGCTTGCAGCCAGTGTTTAATCGCCTCCCATCCTGCGTCTAAATCTTGCTCATCCTGCCCCAAAGCTTCTTCTACCTTATCGTGCAATTTTCTTCCCTGTGTTTTTGGCACCATTATGGTCAAAATTTGCACTCCGTCCCAGGGATGAAGTTGATATATATTTCTTAAGCGGTCCAATTGGTCCCATGTTTTTACTCCCCCTTTCTTTGGATTGGGCAATTCCTTGAACCATTAATCAATTTTCTCTGGGTCTGCCGGATCATGAAATAAATATTCTTCGTACACCCTTCTCTTTGTTTTTTTGGTTCCGCCCTCATCCGCAGTCTCTTCTGATTTGACTACAACTCGTCTTTTTTTAAACGGGGCAAAGCGCACCCCTAATTCGTCATCCTCCGACACTGTATTGTCGGAGCACTCAGAATCCGTATCTATTCCTCGGTCGTGTCTTCGGGTTTGCGCTTTTAATTTATCCAAACATGGGTACCCTGGGAATTGATCAATACATTTTCCTTTTCCTATTACTGTCTCTTGACCTAATGATTTTTTCCATTCTTGAATTTCACCTTTAAGATCTTTAACTTCCGCTTCCAGCTTTTCAAGTTCAAGCTTTTTCTGTCGCAGCTGCGCACAAACTGTTTGCAATTGATCCTTTGTACTGGTCAGTTCTCGATCATGTTGGGAACGCATTATAATTTCATTCCGGTTTCGGATCTTTCCCATAACCGCTAGGGACCATCTAGTTCGCTCTTTATTTTTCATACGGGTCGTTTTTCCCCAGACCCTTTTAATCTCGTCCAAGGACCATTGTCCTTTGGAGGTTCCGTACTTTAGTTCGATCTTAATACAGGTTTTAGATAAGTTGAATTGTTGCTCTATGTATTCTTTCGAGAATTAAATCTAGCAAAACTTCAGGTGGTGCTTGCCCACCTTTAACAGTTGTTGGCAATTCTTTGCTCTTATCTCCTGCTGCCATAATTTCTTTACTGGGGTCTCGAGTCGTAGGCTTTCTAGCCAATCAATAGGTCGGTGATTAATTAACTAACACACCGCCGAAGTTTAGATGTTTATGGGACCTCGAGCTGACTACCAACCGGAGGGTTCGCAAACCGGAGGCTTTCGGAATCGCGTAGATGGAGAGGCGAATTTAGACTTTTGACCGAGGACTTTTAAAAAGAGGAGTCCTTACCTCAATATATAGGTCCGATGTCCAAAATTCAGTTTCTTTCCTCAGCGATCGTGTTCGTGACGCCAAAATTGTTAGATCTCTTAATTTCCAATGAAATACGAACTCCGATGGTAGTTTTAACTTCTTTATTTTTGGCAGAGAGCAACAAGCTGCTGGCTGATTGCCAGTTCCTTTGTCTTACTGAGACCACATGGTCAAAATGGCTGTATTTATACCGGGTTCAATTTACAGAAAAGAACTCGCCTTCTTTGACCTTATTGGCTCAATTAATAGTCTTTTAACCTTTTAATTGGCTCGCTACCCAAGGTCCTAAAATGTAAAGTTGATTGATGAGTTAATGCAACATGCTGAGCAGCACATAGTAGCTTTGACTTGGGGGTCTGTAAATTTTCAAAACCTGTCTAAATGAGCCTGTTTGAATACTCTATCAAGAGGTAAGCCATTTAGGACCGAGATGAGGAGAAACTTATTCACCCAGAGAGTTATGAACCTGTGGAATTCTCTACCACAGAAAGTTGTTGAGGCCAATTCACTAAATATATTCAAAAAGGAGTTAGATGTTGTCCTTACTACTAGGGGGATCAAGGGGTATGGCGAGAAAGCAGGAATGGGGTACTGAAGTTGCATGTTCAGCCATGAACTCATTGAATGGCGGTGCAGGCTCGAAGGACCGAATGGCCTACTCCTGCACCTATTTTCTATGTTTCTATGTAAAATTAAAAACTCTATATCTGCACACACGCAGCATTCGTAACAAGATAGATGAATTGATGGCACAAGTAGAATTAAATGGGTATGATCTGATTGCCGTTACAGAGACATGGTTGCAAGGTGGGAATGGGAACTGAATATTCAGGGGTATTTGCCATTTCGTAAGGATAGATAGAAAGGAAAAGGTGGGGTAGCTCTGCTAATAAGAGATGAGATCAGTGCAGTCGTGAGAAATGATATTGGCTCAGAAGATCAAGATGTAGAATCAGTTTGGGTGGGGATAAGAAATAATAAGGGTAAGAAGTCACTGGTGGGAGTGGTCTCCAGGCCCCCAAACATTGCCACTCTGTAGCACTGAGTATAAATCAATAAATAATAGAGGCTTGTAAGAAAGGTACGGTAATAATCATGGGCAATTTTAATCTTCATGTCGATTGGACAAATCAAATTGGCAAAGGTAGCCTTGAGGAAGAGTTCATAGAGTGTATGTGGGATGTTTTCTTGGAACAATACGTTGTGGAACCATCCAGGGAGCAGATTATTTTAGATCTGGTAATGTGTAACAAATCTGGATTAATAAATTATCTCATAGTGAAGGATCCTCTAGTGTCCTGAACTTAAATAAAGGTAATTACAAAGTTATGAAGGCAGAACTGGGGAAATAGATTAAAGGGTAAGACTGTAGAAAAGCAGTGACAAACATTTAAGGAGAAATTTCATAACTCTCAGCAAAGATATATTCCAGAGAGAAAAAAAGACTCTATGAGAAGGATGAACCATCCGTGGCTAACTAAGGAGGTAAAGGATGGTATCAAATTGAAAATAAAGGCATACAATGCTGTGAGGAACAGTGGAAGGCCAGAGGATTGGGACATTTTTAGAAACCAGCAAAGGACAACTAAAAAAATTATAAAGAGAGAGAAGATAGCTTATGAGAGTAAATTAGCAAGAAATATAAAAACATACAGTAAGAGCTTCTACAGGTACATAAAAAAGAAGTGAGTAGCTAAAGTAAACGTTGGTCCCTTAGAGGATAAGACTGGGGAATTAATAATGGGAAACAGAAATGGCGGAAACTGCGAACAAATATTTTGTATTGGTCTTCACGGTAGAAGACTCTAAAAGCATCCCAATAATTGATAATCAACGAGCTATTGGTGGGGGGGGGGGGCAGAAGGGGGGGCGGGGGGTGGACATAAAACAATCACTGTCAATAGAGAAAAAGTACTATTCAAACTAATGGGACTAAAGGTGGACAAGTCCCCTAGACCTGATGGCGGGGAGGGAAGTGGAGTTGAGGCCAGGATCAGATCAGCCATGATCGTATTGCATGGCAACGCAGGCTCGAGGGGCAAATGGCCTATTCTTGCTCCTATTTCCTATGTTCTTATGTATTACAGATATAGCAGTAAGGAAATTCAAAATACAGGAGTGTTACAACTTCAGGATTAGGAACATTATGATTCCAGTCAAATCCACACATACACACCCCTTCAAGTAGTTTCTCAGCTGTGTTACTCATCTTCGAATCATAGAAGCACAGAGCACAGAAGGAAGCCATTCAGCCCATCGTGCTTGTGCCAGCTCTTTGAAAGAGTTATTCCAATTCGTCCCACTCCCCCTGCTCTTTCCCCACAGCCCTGTAAATCTCTCCTTTTCAAGTATTTTTCAAATGCCCTTTTGAAAGCTACTATTGAGTATACTTCCACCATCTTTTTAGGCAAACTATTCCAGTTCATAATAACTTTCTGCATAAAAATGTGTAAATTTTGTAACTAAATGCCATTTTTGGTGTCTGCATCAATCAGTGATACAGAGTTAGCCATGTGTAGGTAGGGGGAGAGCATGGAGAATGGTAAAGGTTAAATGACAGCAGGTGTAGGACATGGTGGATGTATAACAGCTGAACTCTCTGTTTTGTGAACCAAGATTTACATCGCAGCTACGATTCCATAAAATCCAGCATGGCTAGAAGTCCATTTAAACATTGATGAGAAGATGAACCACTTTGTCGGATCAGCCCAAATAAGCTGATCAGCCCAAGCTCAGACCTGGGCGCTCCATTAACCCTAAGGCAAAGCCAGCGTTAAAGTCGCTTTGTACTCATGTGGCCATAGGGGTGATCTTAACCCTACTCACTCAGCAGAAACCTGGCAGGTGGGCAGTTAAAATCACCCTGGCTTTTACCTGTCTGAAAGCCGTCGTGATCGCAACATCTGCAATTTGAACCTGCTCTCCTGAGCAGGCAGCAAGGGCACGCACCCAGAGCCACCAAGGTCCTTCTTTACATAGGCATGTTGCGGCCCGATAACATCATTGAGACCTGATTGCAATTTTAACTCGGGCCTGAGCGGAGAATCCACCTGGAGTTAAAATCGGGGCCAGTTAATCAGCACCATTTTCACAATTATTGTCACCTCCTCGTCAAGTCCCACTCCAGGACCTGAGTCTATGATCTAAGTTAACCCTTTAGTGCATTGCTGACAGAGCGCTGATCTGTCAGCGATACCACCTTTCGAAGGAAATGTCAAATTGAGACCCCCATCAGCCTGTACTGCTGATTTAGGTGGCCATCAAAGATTTGATTAAAGACTAGGGAATTTTCCATGTGTTGTGGCGAACATTTCTCCCTCAACCAACACCACCAAAAATAGAATAAGTAGTCATATGTTTCATTTACTGCTGATGGAATCTTGCTGTACACAAATTGCTTCTTGTATTTGCTTACGTAACAACAACAACTTGCGTTTATATAGCGCTTTAAAGTAGTAAAACATCCCAAGGCACTTCACAGGAGTGATTATCAGACAAAATTTGACATCGATCCAACTGAGATATTAGGACAGGTAACCAAAAGCTTGGCCAGAGAGAAAGGTTTTAAGAGTAACTGCACTTCAAAAATAATTCATGAGTTGTAAGCTACGTTGGGATGCCTTGAGGATGTGATGAGGTGCTACATAAATGCAGGTTCTTTCATTCTGATTGGATTATGTTGTTCGTATTATTCTATTGACAAATGTGGAGCTCTTATTTTCTACTGTCTATTGTAAATGAAGTTTCAAAGTATATAAAAAGTGTCATCTACAGTAGTTGTAGGATTCGGTAGTCATCCCCTAATCTGTTCACGCATTAGTACGGAAAGAATCTGATCAGAATCCTTTGGAATAAGACCTGTCTTGGAAATATATCAGCAAGGTGGATCAAACTGGTGACGTTAACACAGTCAAGAGTCATAACAAGCATTGGTTGGCTGTTGCCATGGCATCCAATCATTAGGTAGACTGAAAAAATTGGTTTAAATGCCATTGTTATGTTGTTGTTGGGGTGCCAAGTGACCTGTGACCCAGTGGGGTTTACCTCGCCGTGTGCGAATGATCCTGGCATAGGCCCAATAGGTGATGAAGACCGTTGCTCTGTACTGGGCTCAGTAGTTCTTCTCAGGCACTGTCAAAGGTCACATCCTTTATACTGTGTAATTCTGTTGTTGGCAGGACTCCCCACAGGTGCCGCTTACAGCATATTGCCTGGGTAAAGCTGCCAGCTGATTTTCATGGAAAGCATGAATGAGTACTTTGAATACTGTCTTCAGGACAATGGGCCCAATTTTGACCATGACTTGCTCCAATTTTTTTGGAGTAAGTTGGTTTTTCGAGCGTAAGTTAAAAAACGTCATTTTCACCAATCAACTTGGTCCAGAGTTACTCAGTTAGGTACGATTTTTTTTAGTTCAGGTTTTTTTTCAAAAGGGGGCATCCCCAGCCACTTATGCCAGTTTTGGCCATTTAGGCAATTCTGGCGAGCTAAAAGTTACTCCAAATCCACTTAGGTCAGCGTATGTGGCCAGCTCTGAAAAACCTTGCGTTCAGTTAGAAAATCGGCGCAGGTAAGTAAGTAAGGACCTGCATCCAAGCATCAAGCACCAAATATTGCAAATAAAAGATGAAATAACTCAATAAAAATAAAGAACTGAGGTAAACAATGGAATAACAAATAAATAATTGTAGTAAATCCTACCTTGAATTGAACTCGGCCGGGGAAGGCAGCGGGCGGCCTGTACAGGAGGCCATTCGGCCTGGGAAAGGGGCAGCTGGCAAAGGCGCATCGGGAGGCTGAAGGGAAGGGAAGGTGGAGGGGGGTGGGGCGGGGGGCAGAAGGAGAGGCTGGGCTCGGCAGAAACGCGGCAAAGTATCGGGAGGCAGAAGGGGGTCGATTCAATTCTCTGATACAAAACAGAAGATCTGCTGGATCTGATAAACAATAAGCTGCAATGTTGCTTTTTGATTCTGTCTGGGGCGGGGAGGTGGGCAGCGATTGTTGTTGTGCTTATTGATTTTCCTAACTTCTCCACTAAAGGCAGCCCAATTCTACTGCGCATGCGCGGTCAGTTGAAACTGCAGCTCTCTCACTCACCCACTGACTCACTTCTACTGTGCATGTGCTATCACAGCAATCCCGATCCTACTGCGCATGACCAGCGTCCTGGCACTGTTTCCAGCGCAGGACGCTGGCTCTGCCCACAGACCCAGTCGCCACGCCAGCAGCTAGAAGACCCGAGACAGCGGCCAAAATCTCTGAAGATTTTTAGCGCACTTCCACGCGTGGAAAACTGGCGCACCTCTGGTAAGTACGCCAGAAATCTCTAGTGGCCAAAATTGAGCCCAGTGTGTTTGGCAAATTATTTTTTTTGTTGGAAACATTATAGAATTTACAGCACAGAAACAGGCCATTCAGTCTATGCTGGTGTTTGTGCTTCACACGAGGTTCCTCCCACCCCACTTCATCTAACTCCATTAGCATGTATTTATCTCACTTCCCCTTATATGCATCTATGTCATTCATCTCAACCACTCCCTGTGGTAGCGAGTTCCACATTCTAATCACTCCCTGGGTAAAGAAGTTTCTCCTGAATTCGCTATTGGATTTATTAATGACTTCCTTATATTTATGGCCCCTAGTTTCTCCAAGTGGAAACATTTTCTCTGCATCTGAGATATTGAATCCCTTCATAATTTTAAAGACCTCGATTAGGTCACCTTCCAGTTTTCTCTGAGAAAGGTGCAGGAGCAGAGTGCATCATTTTCATTATGTGCAAATGATGAGATGACGTGCTTGACCCAATGTGCACCATTACATCGTGTGTTTGCAAGCCAGGATTTCCAAGGCACTATTTGAAGAAGACGGTGATTATTTAAGATAACTGCTCAGATAAGGCTGTAAAATGCCCTTATCCAGGACAGCATGCTTTGTAAACATAAACCTTCATGTGCAGTTCTTGGCAAACTGGTTTGCACCAGGAAATGGAAGTGCTTGGGTTTACAAAGACCAGTATGAGAGTTAATTCTATACTGAAAGTTTCGGAACATTGTATATAGTCGAATAGCACCGCCACTAATTTGAGAGTGTAAGCACAAATCTGAGTTCAGCAAGACTGAGTCACAGTCATATGTTGAGTGCAACATATCTTAAAATAAAATTAATATTATTTATTCATTTGTTTCCTGCCAAAAGGCTGCTGAATTCTTATGAAATATTCAGGATCTCAGCTGCTGCTGACACCCACAGCCCGTTCTCGAGGTAGCGATATTAGAAACATAGGGCCCAAAATTGCCCAGGAGTTGCTCCGTTTTTTTTGGAGCAACTTGATTTTTCTGGAGTATCTTAAAAATCCCCATTTTGCACATTCAATTTGTGTCAGCATAAGTGAGTTAGTTAGGATTTTTTTAGTTTAGTTTTGTTTTGTTCAAAAAGGGGCGTTACCAGCCACCTATGCCCGTTTTGGCCATTTAAGCCAGTTTGGACAGCTAATAGTTGCTCAAAACTAACTTAGGCCAACGTATGTGGCCACTTGTAGCCGCACAGAAAACCCTTGCGGAGAGTTAAGAAATCAGCGCAGGTAGGTACTTAATGATTTGACGAAAAACAGCTATACAGGATTGACAAGCTTCGCAAAAGTTAATTTACTATACAACAGAAGCATTCATGAAAGCTTAAACTCCAAAAATAAAAGAAGTAAAGAGACAAAACATATTTACATAATTTTTTCAAAATATCCAAATAAAAAATAGAAGTACCTCCTGCTCGTGGGAAAGTCTTGAGTAAGCTCATTAAAATTACTGGCTGCGCAGTTATCACACCCTTCCCCCCGTTCCCTCCCCCATCAAAACTCTCCTCTCTCTCCCCCCACCCCCATCAAAACTCTCCTCTCTCTCCCCCCACCTCCATCAAAACTTTCCTCTCTCCTCCTCCTCGGATCAAAACTCTCCTCCTTTCCCCCGCCATCAAAACTCTTCTCTCCGCCAACCCCCCCCCACCACCCCCAGATGAAAATTTTCCTCTCTCCTCCCCGCGGATCAAAACTCTCCTCCTTCCCCCTCCATCAAAACTCTCCTCTCTCTTCCCCCATGGATCAAAACTCTCCTCCTTCCCCAGCACCCCGATCAAAATTCCCCCCCCCCCCGATCAAAAGTCTCCCCACACCAACCTGTTTCTTCTCACCTCAGCGCGGGAAGGCAGCGGGCCGGCCTGTGCAGCAGGCCACTCGGCCCGGGATAGGGGCAGGATGCGTTGGGTCCCACGCTGCAGGCACACATCATCATAATCATGGGAGGAGCTACTGCGCATGCGCGAACGCTCTACTGCGCATGCTGACAGCTGCCGGCACTCTTTTAGGCGCAGGGCCCTAGCTCCACCCCCCCAATGGACTCGCTATGCCGCGCCAAGCCCCGGGAGAGTCGACAGAGAGGCCAGAATCCGGGGACATCTTTTTAGCGCCGTTTGGATTGTAGGAAGTCGGCACATCTCACATGAGTGCGCCGAAAAAAACGTGTGGGCCAAATTTGGGCCCATAGACCCAGCAGCATACCAGCTTTAGAAATAAATTTCCGTGAGATAAGCACTCAGACTGCTACTAAAGGAAACTAGGCCTGCAGGCTGATTGCTGTAGGATACAGCTTGGATAATACACAAACCAGATGGAATACTGGAGCTGGCCATGCATTCTTGAATAAAACTAGAATTGTACACAAACTACAAGATCAAAGTAAATCTGTACATAATCTACAAATAAAACTAGAACTCTACATAAGCTATACTAGAACTGTACATAATCGACAGAATAACGCTATAACTGTACACAAACTATACGATAAAAATAAAATTGTACATAAAATACAGGATAAAACTACAATTGCATAAAAACTATTGAACACTAGTGTACCGCACAAATAGTACAGAATAAAACTAGCGCTACATTATCTTCAAAATATCAGAACTGTATACAAACTGCAATGACACCAGGACTACACACAACTATTAGATCAAACTAGGACTGCTCAAAAACACAGAATCCCACATCTACAAAATGTATAGAACAAACTCGAGCTGTACATCAACTACAGAATAAAACTAAGATGGTATGCAAACTACTGAAGGATAATTGAAGGATGACATTAGGCCAGTAATAAAGTGCCTTCATTGCTTCCCTGCCTGAGATTAGCTGACTCAAGGCTGAAGTTGTTACCTTCCTGGTATCTATGGGTCAGTACGATTGGGGTGATCCTTTCTATGGTGACTTTAAGATGCTGGTAAATTTACTATTTAATAAGTCTACAATTTTTTTATCATCAATAAAATTAACTTTTGGAAACTGAAGTAATGGCCATGAATTTGCGGCCCTTATAGGCACATACGAGGTGCACACCTGCCCGTAGGGACCCCACAAGTTCCGGGTTTAGGCAGGTGAAGTGCATGCGCCTAAACCCAGAACTTGCGATCCTTCAAGAATCCTCTTGACAGATTGCACGCATCCGAAGATAAAGGGCCTCCGCGAGCAGAGAGTAACTTCTGCCCAGAGAATGCCCTTTGAATTCGTAAGACTGATAAAAGCAGGTGTAAGGCTTGCTTTTATCAATGTTAAGACTTTTAAAGGACAGAAAAAGACATTATTTTCAATAATCTAAACATTTAAAATCCTATTAAATAAGGTAAGTTGATTTTTAAACCCTTTAAAAATGGAGATTTATTTTTCAAAAATTATTTTTTTGTTTTAAATAATTAATTAAATTCCATTTTGATTAACTTTAAATATGTGATTTTTAATTTTTTTTAATTTTAAGCACTTGTGTGTTTTGGGGGAATCCCCATTCATGTTCATGGTGAGTACTTACCATAAGTATGAATGGGGATCCCCCCACTTTGATTGGTTGGGCCGGCCCACGTGACCCCAGGGACGCGTACGAAGCGCTTAAGTCCCTGGGACACATGGGCCATTATGCAGGCCTTCGCATAGAGACCCAGGATCAGAAGTCTCCATTCCACCAGGACCACCAGGTACATTCGTAGAAATTTTTCAGGTTGGAGGCATCCACCCACGAGAAGCCTCCGACTGCAATTTCTGGCTCATTGTATTCATAACTTATGTCCTTTATAATAAGCATAGTCTGTGCCTCGAGAATAAGCAAATGGATGTTGCATAAAATAAACAGACTTATCATAATTTCTAAGATATCTGTCTATTATTTTTCTTAACTTACTGTGGTCTCTCTAATTATATGCAGTTATTAGAAATAAAATCACTCTTAAAACATATTTTAAAATTAACATTTTTAATTTTAACTCCTGGTTCGTACTGATGTGGCTGGTTCACACCAGCATTTCTTTCCTTCTGGAAATTACTTTTAACTTCAGTGCTGTAAGTTTCTATGATCTATGACCTCCATTGTTAAACCAAAGTACTTGATTCTGAAAATTACCTGGTTTCAAAGATTAGGCCTAGAAATTTGTTACGGGCGGTCAATCATAGAATCATACAACATAGAAGGAAACCATTTGGCCCATTATAGCTGTGCTGGCTCTTTGAAAGAGCTATGCAACTAGTCCCACTTTCCCGTTCTATCCCCACCTCAGTATCTCATTGTTTGTGATTTGCCCAAAGGTCCCTTGAAAGGGCTGCGCAGAAGTGTGATGCAATGCTTGCCATCTACTCAGGAGATTTGAATACCCCCCATAGGGATATTTTAGCCACCTTTTCAGACCTTTGCTGCATCAAATGGTTATAATAAGGGCTCCTAATGGTTTTTTAGCATCATAAACATGGTATTAGTATTGGTTTCCTAATAAGAGTACTCGCCTGTCGAGTTACTGGGGGAGTTTTTAGTTACCGACGCGCTGGGAGCGGTGGGTTGGGTGGGTGGGGGGGTGGGGTTATGGGGCAGGGGTGGGTAGGTCCAGTAGCACGCAGGACACCCGGAAGTCTGGGTCTCCCCAAATGCTGTGGAGATTTAATTTCAGGGGGCATCTATCATCATTGACAGGTTCCCCACCCGCAAGTCAGCCTGATTGACAGACAGACTTGGAGCCTGATTGACAGACTTGGCTTGCAGTCGGGCGGGGAACACTCCGGAGGAGGTCGCAGGACCAGGTAGGTTTGATCCCCAACTCTGGGGGGGGTCCGATCCCAAGGGACCCTCATGGGGTCCATTCCCCAACCCGTGTGGTCTGGCCCCTGACCGCGAGGTGGGGGGGATTCCAATCCCGCGGAGTTTATATGGGTTGGTCTAATGGTGGGGGAGCTTAGGGGGCCAGAAGGAAGCACTGCTGCTCGTACAGGTCCACAAGGAGTGCTCCCAGAGGCTGTACTTGCCTCGTTGCAGCCGCCGGGTTTCCCGAGGCCTGGGAAACCCGGCCAGCCACAGTAAAAGTTATTCAGCAGGTTAAATCCGAGGATGCCAGCCTCATTAACAATTTTAAAATACCAACCCGACTCCTTGGAGCCGTCTTCCCGACACGCTGGGAAATTTTGACCAGTTAACGCCCCCACCACCCATATTCACATACATAGGCCAGGGTTTTCTCCTTCTGCACTCAGCAAGCCACAATTTTCCTATCCATAAAAATGTGAGTGCACAAGGAGTCAATATCGGTCATAACCTCCAGGCATTTATTAGTGTACATGCAAGATCCAATGAGAGCTCATTCAACAGGGTTTTATTTCAACTTTAAGAACAACCTATAGAACTCCTTCATGGAGTAATATAAGGACAACAGCAAGATTCTATTCGCTTCAATATTTGTCCATCGAGCAGACTGAACTAAATGTTACCCTCGACGCTGATTCTACCCCCTCCCAAACTGGACACTGTCCTAGGCTGAACCAAGTTGTTCACAACCTCAGCATCTTATCCGACCCCAAGGCAAATGTTAGTAAATATAAGGTGTGACTCTTTCGTGACCCAATTTATCAAGGAAGCATTGAGAAGTATTATAGAATAGATGTTTGTCGCCATCCTCTGCCTGCTCCACAATGACATACAAGCCGTGATCCTGACCAACAGATCCACCACAGACCCAACCACGTCCGGACCGGGGTCAAGCAGGACTGTGTCATCACGCCAACCCTCTTCTCGATCTTCCTTGCTGCAATGCTCCAGCTCACGCTCAACAAGCTGGAGTGGAACTAAACTATAGAACCAGTGGGAACCTGTTCAACCTTCGTCGCCTCCAGGCCAGATCCAAGACTGTCCCATCCTCTGTCATCGAGCTACAGTACGCGGATGAAGCTTGTATCTGCACACATTCAGAGGCTGAACTCCAAGTCATCATCACCATTTTCACCGAGATGTATGAAAGCATGGGCCTTATTCTAAATATCCGTAAGACAAAGGTCCTCCACCAACGTGACCCCGCCACACAACACTGCTCCCCGGTCATCAAAATCCACGGCGCAGCCTTGGACAACGTGGACTACTTTTCATATGTCGGGAGCCTACTATCAGCAAGGGCAGACATCGACGACGAGGTCCAACACTGTTGTGTCCTTAAATGCTCTAGTAATGACTCCATGAGGCAATGTGTTGTACTTGAACTGTAGTGACCTTAGTCCTTTATTCGTCAACACTAGAGTGAGGATCACACCTGGTGGCCTGCCTTTTATACGAGGCCAGGCACACCTGCACAGGTAACGTACAAGTCTCCCACTGCTGTGCCCTCTAGTGGCACATCTTGTGATAGTACCAACAGAAGCCATGTAGGATACATGACATCACTCCCCCCTGAGCCTTTAGTGCAAATTACCTCTGCATTGACTGTGCTCTGGGCTTAGCTCTATGTGGGCTCTGTCTGGTTGACCCTTGACGGGTCACTTCAATCTTGGGTGAGTGGTTGATGCAGTAGTGTGCTGGTGGTTGCTGTTTGTGTGTGTGTGTCCCTGACCACGCCATTCTCCCCACCCCCCACATTGATTATGGCGGGGGCTCCCAGCATTCATGCACATTCAAGTTCAGAGAAGTAGGTTTTGCATTATTTTTGTGGTTCCGTGATACGACAAGTACGTTAGATGCCTTATCGAAGCAATGACTGGTGCATGAGGACAAACTAGTTCCAGAGCTGCTGGGTTGTGTCCCTGCCGTCTGGTGGCAGCTCAGTGCCCGGTGCTGGCAGTGGGAGCCCAGTTGGCTCGTGTTGCCTGCTCTCGGGGCTGTTGCCGTGGTCCCTAGTGTCGGGCCGGTTCACAGATGCCTGTGACCTCCCTGTCCTTTCTTTGTGCCCTGGGTCGCTGCTGCTCCCTGAGGAGCTGACGCCTAGCAGTGCACAGGGAACTGCTGACTCACTGGCCTGGGAGTTGTTTGGTTTGGGATCCTGGCTGGTGCCTGTTCCCTTTGGGGTAACTGTGGCGGGTGACCCTACATCTACGGTTATGGCCTTGATGGCGATGGGGTCTGGGGACTGCACCTTAGCACAGTCTGCTCCTTCAGGCTCATGGCAGTTGGTGCCATCAGGTGCCTGAGAGGTGAAACCAATCGGGAGCATGGTATTGATACTGGTGCCGTTGCCCTGCTGAGGTCGCTTGCTCTGCAGCTTGTGTGTGTCGGCTGCTTGTGGCTGTCATGTATCTTACATTATTATATATAACTGTATCCTAACATGCCATATATGACTATAATAAGATATGACCTGTAACCACCAGCATACCTTACCACCAGGGGTGCACTTGCAAGAGACAGGTATATAAGGACAGGTCTCAGGCAAGTGCAGCATTCCAGAGCTGTGAAATAAAGGTGCAGGTCCAGAGTGACCTTGACTTCACTATATGCCTTGTGTGAGTCTGTACTGAGGGGACAGGACTTTGCAGTGCCAACGAGTTACGGGATTACAGAATCCACAGAATGGCGAACAACGGATAGATGAAAAGTACAATGCGAGAGGCAATTGGGAGGACTTTATAGAAAGGCTCCAGAAAAGCTTTGTAACCAAAGACTGGTTAGGCGACAATAAGGCAGACAAGAGAAGGGCCCATCTCTTGACCAGCTGTGGCTCGAAAACATACACTTTAATGAAGGATCTGTTGGCACCCGAGAAACCAGCAAGCAAGTCGTTTGAAGAATTGAGCACATTGGTAAGAGACCACCTGAAGCCAGCGAGCAGCCTACATATGGCCAGACACAGGTTCTACAACTAAAGACGCTGTGTGGGCCAGAGCATACCCGACTTCGTTGCGGAACTTCGGAGGTTGGCTAGTTATGTGAGTTCTCTAATGAACTGAGGAGAGAAATGCTGAGAGACTTTTTCATTGAAGGAATAGGCCACGCAGGCATATTCCAAAAGCTCATAGAGACCAAGAACCTGACCATAGAGGCAGCAGCACTGGTTGCACAGACATTCTTGGTAGGGGAAGAAGAAACGAGGTTGATTTACAATGCAGGTACGACAACTAATGAAATATCGGAACAAGAAGTTCACAGCACTAAACAAGCTGCTACCCCCACACACAGACAAAACCGGGAGAACAGGCTCTCGACAGCAGGCAGAAGCCATCAAGGGCCACAGGAACGGCCGTAGACACCTCATCAACCCACAATGCGAGCAATCAACTACAAACTGAGAGAAGCTCAAGAGAGATCAGCCAGACACAGCTCATTCTTTGGGAACATTTTGAACAATGGAACAGGTCTGTGCTAGAGGTGTGGGGGTGGGCACTCATCAAGGGGATGTCGATTTCAGCCGGCTGTTTGCAGAAATTGTGAATATACAGGGCATTTGGCCTGCATGTGTAAAAAAACGGCAGTTCGGCTGGTATATGAATCGGATGGGTCGGAAAGCAGACCAGAAGATGGTGGGGACAGTACCCGGGACACCGATGTACAGTGGGTCAACACGATCAATGGCCGCTGCTCCTACAACAGGACGCCTCCTGTAATGATGAGGGTCCTACTCAATGGGATATCTGTCAACATGGAGCTGGATACGGGAGCGAGTCAATCTCTCATGGGCGCTCAACAATTTGAGCAACTGTGGCCGCATAAAAGAGACAGACCAAAACTCACAAGGGTCGACACCAAACTAAGGACCTATACCAAAGAAATCGTACCAGTCCTCGGCAGCGCCATGCTCTCTGTCACACACAAAGGGACAGTGAACTGACTTCCCCTGTGGATTGTCCCCGGAGACCCCCCAGTACTGCTGGGGAGAAGCTGGCTGGCAAAACTAAACTGGAAATGGGATGATGTCCATGCCATGTCATTAAAGGAACGGACCTCCTGCTCAACAGTTATAAAGCGATTTGAACATCTCTTTCAGCCAGGTGTGGGCACTTTCAAAGGGGCCAAAGTCAAAATCTACATCACACAGGATGCTAGACCGGTCCATCACAAAGCCAGAGCTGCATCCTATGTGATGAGGGAAAAGATTGAACACGAACTAGACAGGCTTCTGCGGGAAGGCATTATATCACCTGTGGAATTTAGCGACTGGATAAATCCCATCGTCCCAGTCATGAAGCCTGATGGATCTGTACGAATCTGTGGGGACTACAAATCTAGCATAAACAGAGTCTCCCTACAGGACCAGTACCCGCTGCCAAGAGCGGAGGACTTATTTACCACATTGGCTGGAGGTAAACTTTTCTCAAAATTAGACCTCACATCTGCGTATATGACGCAAGAATTGACCGAGGAATCCAAGCTACTTACCACCATCAACACACATCGAGGCCTTTTCATGTACAATCGATGCCCATTCGCCATCAGGTCGGCAGTTGCCATATTCCAGCGCAACATGGAGAGTCTGCTCAAGTCCATCCCGGGGACGGTTGTATTTCAAGACGACATACTTATCACGGGCAGGGACACCGACTCCCATCTCCGTAATTTGGAGGAAGTACTAAAGCGGTTGGATCGGGTAGGCCTACGAGTCAAGAAACAAGTCAAGGTTTTTCGCACCTGAGGTTGAATTTTTGGGCAGAAGGATTACCGCTGATGGAATCCGCCAAGACAGTCCAAAACAGAAGCAATTCGCCTGGCACCCAGGCCCCGGAATGTCTCAGAACTGCGCGCCTTTCTCGGGCAACTCAATTACTTTGTGAACTTTATGCAGAACTTAAGCACGCTGCTGGAGCCTCTCCACGTGCTACTCAGGAAGGGGTGCGATTGGTTTTGGGGGGACGCCCAGGAACGCGCCTTCAATAAGGCACGCAACCTTCTGTGTTCCAACAGTGTTTTGACTTTCTTTGACCCAGGTAAAAAGCTAGTTCTCACATGCGATGCGTCAGCGTATGGGGTCGGGTGCGTTTTGCAACATGTCAATAGTGCGGGCAAATTACAACCCATAGCTTATGCCTCCAGGTCACTTTCGCGGGCGGAGCATGGGTACGGAATGGTAGAGAAGGAGGCGCCCGCGTGCGTGTACGGTGTCAAAAAGCTCCAATACCTCCCCTCAGTGCACCAATATCTTTTCGGGGCCAAGTTCGCGTTAGAAACCGACCGCAAGCCCCTCACATCCCTCCTATCCGAGAGCAAGGCAATAAACGCCAATGCCTTGGCGCGAATTCAACGGTGGGCACTCATGCTGGCGTCCTACGACGATACCATAAGGCACTGACCAGGCACAGACAACTGTGCCAACGTGCTCAGCAGGCTACCCCTGGTGACCACGGAAGGGTCTGACGAACAGGACTGTGAGATAGTCATGGCAATCAATGCCTTTGAGTCCACAGGTTCGCCATGACGGCTCGCCAAATCAGAGCCTGGACGGCCAGCGACCCCACGTTATTCTTCGTAAAAAGATGTGTCCTAACCGGTGACTGGGCAGAGGCTCGCGATGCCTGCCCCGAGGAATTAAAACCCTTTCACAGGCGCATGCATGAGCTATCACTACAAGCAGACTGCCTGATGTGCGGCAGCCGAGTAGTCATGCCTCTGCGAGGCAGAGAGGCATTTGTCCGGGAGCTCCACCGCGAGCACCCGGGGATCGTTCTCATGAAGGCCATAGCCAGATCCCACGTCTGGTGGCCTGATATTGACGCAGAATTGGAGCTCTGCGTCCGAAGGTGCACCATTTGTGCCCAACTCAGCAATGCCCTCAGGGAGGCTCCACTGAGCCCCTGGCCCTGGCCTACCAAACCGTGGTCGCGGGTGCACATAGACTATGTGTTCCTCGTAGATGTAGATGCATTTTCAAAGTGGATCGAATGCACCATTTTAAACTCGAGCGCAACCTCCACCACTGTGGAGAGCCTCGCAACCATGTTTGCAACGCACGAATCCCTGACATATTGGTCAGTGACAATGGTCCGTGCTTCACCAGCGCAGAATTCCAAGACTTTACAATTGACCACGGCATAAATCACGTCAAGACGGCACCGTTCAAGCCAGCCTCCAATGGCCAGCGGAGAGAGCAGTGCAAATCATTAAACAAGGCATGCTTAAAATCCAAGGTCCCATGCTGCAGGGTCGCCTGTCGTGACTGCTGCTGGCATACAGATCTCGTCCGCACTCACTGACTGGGATCCCCCCCGCGCAACTGTTGATGAAAAGGACTTTAAAAACAAGGCTCGCATTAATCCTCCCAGAAATCATTGAGGCAAAGCACCGTAAGCTGACTGAGTACCATGACAGAAATTCGAAGGGGAGATGGAATGAGATAGGGGACAAAGTGTTTGTACTAAACTATGGCAGGAGTCCAAAATGGCTTGCAGGGACAGTAACGGACAAGGAAGGAAACAGGCTACTGGTAGTACAAATGGACAATGGCAAAACCTGCCGGAGGCATGTAGACCAAGTCAAAAGCAATTTACCAACAACACTGAGGAACCAGAGGCAGACTACAATGTGGAACTCGCACCACAACTGGTGGACAGACAGAGGGAACAACCTGAGGAAAGGGCAATCCCAACAGATAGCCCAGGCGAGTCAACAACAATCACACCAATCGAAACAGACAGCCCAGGCGAGATACCAGCAACCACACCCAAAAAAAAACAGACACCAAGGCAAAGAACTGAACCACAACTCAGACGCTCCACGCGAGAGCATAGACCACCTGAGAGAATGAACCTATAAAGACAGTAAGACCTTGGGGGAGGGTGATGTCGTGTATCTTACATTATTATATATAACTCTATCCTAACATGCCATACATGACTGTAATAAGATATGACCTGTAACCACCAGCATACCTTACCACCAGGGGTGCACTTGCAAGAGACAGGTATATAAGGACAGGTCTCAGGCAAGTGCAGCATTCCAGAGCTGAGAAATAAAGGTGCAGGTCCAGAGTGACCTTGACTTCACTACATGCCTCGTGTGGATCTGTACTGAGGGGACAGGACTTTACAGTGGCCACACACCATGGTGCATGACTCTGGTCCCCAGGACACAGGCTACAGCATTGGGTAGCTTGCTGGACCCGTGTGCTCCCGATGGGTGTCTGTCCGCTGCACTGGCTGCGTGCAGTTGAAACCCTGCATCGCCCAACTTTTCATTACTTATGCTGGACACACTGTGGGTCCAAATGCGATCGCGCGACTTTTTCTCGCTGGTTGTATATGCACAATTCAGATCATCAATTACACATTTGACATAATCACGCGATTTTTCCTCGCTGTTTGTGTATATACAATTCAGATTATCACTTGCACATTTTAAATGATCAATTACACTTTTTTCCTCTGACGGACAATTACTGTTCCAATGCTTAAGTGTGTGGAACTGTCCCTTTAATTGTGGTGGGTTGCCGGTCTCCTTTAAGAGGGCCTTGCTTTCTTTACCCCAATCCGCTTCTCTGTTTGGTGCCATGTGTTGTTCCATCAGCTCTGCACCTCGTAGTCTGGCCGCGGCCATCTTTGTCTTCAGCGCCTCATCGCATGGTTTGGGCGCCATCTTTCCTCCATCCACGATGTCGTCTGCAGTGATCCTCTTCTCCCCGGGTTCTGCCTCCGAAGCTGGGATGTCGCCTTTGGATCCGATTTTCTTCCTCTGGAGTCCTACCACTGGAGCCTGGAAGGTGCGTTCAGGTCGTCTCACCTGGATCATCTCCACGCAGTTGTGCTGAGCGGTCTGTGTCTTAGGTGCCGTGCTGGTCTGCTCTCCGGTGCCGGGTCCACCCTCTGTTGAGGGCTTGCTTTGTCTCTGAGCACAGGGGGCTGATCGCTGGAGGGGTGCAGTCTTCCCATTTCCAATGGATCTTCTCCATCCACCTTCTGCCGAGCAGAGTTGGTCCATCACCTGCAACAATCCACAGAGGTAACTTGTGCACCGCGCCATCATGGAGTACCTTTACATTTACACTACCAACGACTGGGATGATTTCATCAGTGTAGCTGCAGCTTTGCCTGAACTGGGACTAACTCGGGTCCTTCAGCTTGATTGTCCCATAGCCTCTCAAAGGCTTCTTGATTCATCACTGACTAGCTCGCCCCCGTGTCCACTTCCATGAAGACTAGAACGCCCTCTATCTCGACTTCCATCTCCAGCGGGGAACACTCGATGGTGCAGGTAAACATGCTATGTACCTCCTTGTGGGACTGAGCTGCCTCGCTGCCTAACAATTCATGATCCGCGCTGGATTCCTGGCCATCTGCAGACTCTTCATCGACACAATAAGTCATGTTTCTCTTACACATTCGCTGGAGGTGGCCCTTGGTGCTGCAGCCTTTGCATACATAGTCTTTAAAGCGGCACTGGTGAGCCCTGTGATTCCCTCCGCAATGCCAGCATGGAGCTACTCGATTAGCCCCCCTCGGTGGACTCTGAGTTAAGGGATTCGGGGGCCTGTTCTCTTTTCCCTGAGAGGGTTCGTGCTCTACAATCCAGCCTCTAAACGGCGCCACTCTGTGCACAGTACCTGCCGGATTTGAGTCCTGAGGGTGAGTCATCTGCCTAGAGCCGCAGGTCGAGGTCATGAATGACTGGCTCACAGAGATGGCCTTCTGCAGTGTGACTGTGGTATCCACCGAGAGTAGTTGGGGAAGAAGGCCCTCATGGCCAATTCCAATGACAAAAATGTCCCACAGCACTTTGTTGAGGTGGGTGCCGAACTCGCACGGTGCCGCCAGCCTCCTGAGGTCTGGGGCGTACTTCGCGACTTCCTGGCCTTTGGGCCGTCGGTGGGTGTAGAACTGGTGTCTGGCTGTGAGGATGCTCTCCTTGGGCTTGAGTTGCTTATGGATCAAGGTTACGAGCTCCTTGTACGACTTGGTCGTTGTCTTCGCTGGTGCCAGCAAGTCTCTGATGAGGCCATAGACGTTGGGCCCACAACTGGTTAGCAAGATAGCTCTGCGTTTATCAGCCAGTGTGGCCGGGTCGTCTCCTGCCAGGTCATTTGCTGTGAAGAAATGGTCGAGCCTCTCCACAAAAGCATCCCAATCATCACCATCGGCGAACTGCTGCAACGTACCAAGGGTAGCCATTTCCGCGTGAAAGTTCATAATCTCGTCAACAATTGTTGTGTCCTTAGATGCTCTAGTAATGACTCCATGAGGCAGTGTGTTGTACTTGAACTGTAGAGACCTTAGTCCTTTATTAGTTAACTTCAGAGTGAGGATCACACCTGGTGTCCTGCCTTTTATACTAGGCCAGGCACACCTGTACAGGTAACATACAAGTCTCCCACTGCTGTGCCCTTTTGTGGCACACCTTGTGAAAGCACCAACAGTAGCCATGTAGGATACATGACAAACACCACCTCCAGTGCACCAGCACATCCTTTGGTCATCTGAGGAAGAGAGTGTTTGAAGACCAGGACCTCAAATCTGGCACCAAGCTTATGGTCTACAGGGCTGTAGTGATACCCACCCTCCTATATGGCTCAGAGACATGGACCATAAACAGTAGATACCTCAAATCGCTGGAGAAATAACACCAACGCTGTCTCCACAAGATCCTGCAAATCCCCTGGGAGGGCAGACGCACCAACGTCAGTGTTCTCGATCGGGCCAACATCCCTAGCATCGAAGCACTGACCACACTCAACCAGCTCCGTTGGGTGGGCTACATCGCCCGCATGCCCAACACATGACACCCTAAGCAAGCGCTCTACTCAGAACTCCTACACGGCAAGCAAGCCACATGTGGGCAGAGGAAATGTTTCAAGGACACCCTCAAAGCCTCCTTGATAAAGTGCAATATTCTCACCGACACCTGGGAATCCCTGGCCAAAGGTCACCCTAAGTGGAAGAAGAGCAACCGGGAGGACGCTGAGCACCTCGAGTCTCGTCACCGAGAGAATGCAGAAATCAAGCGCAGGCAGCAGAAGGAACCTGCGGCAAACCAGACTCCCCATCCACCCTTTCCTCCAATGACTGTCTGCCCCACCTGTGACAGAGACTGTAATTCCCATATTGGACTGTACAGTCATCTGAGAACTCACTTTTAGAGTGGAAGCGAGTCTTCCTCGATTTCGAGGGACTGCCTATGATGTTGAAAATAGATGCATTTAAGAAGAAGCTAGATAAACATGAGGGTGAAAGGAATAGAAGGTCTTGCTGATAGAGTTGGATGGAATGGGGTGAGAAAAGTTTCATGTGAGCATAAATACCGACATAGACCTGTTGGGCCGAATGGTCTATTTCTGTGCTGTATATTTTATGTCATTCTATGCATGGTTTGACAAATTTACTGCAGCTCTTTAAGGATGTAACGAACAGGGTGGATAAAGGGGAACCAGTAGCTGTCATGTATTTGGATTTCCAGAAGGCATTCGATAAGGTGTCATCTAAAAGGTTACTGCAGAAGATAAGAGTTCATGGAGTTGGAGGTAAGATATCAGCATGGATAGAGGATTGGCTAACTAACAGTAAATAGAGAGTCAGGATGAATGGGTCATTTTCACATTGGCAAACAGTAACTAGTGGTGTGCCACAGGGATCAGTGCTGGGGCTTCAACTATTTACAATCTATATTAATGACGTGGATGAAGGGACCGAGTGTAATGTAGCCAAATTTGCTGATGATACAAAGATAGGTGGGAAAGCAATTTGTGAGGAAGATGCAAACAATCTGTAAAGAGATATAGACAGGCTAAGTGAGTGGGCAAACGTTTGGCAGATGGCGTATAATGTAGGAAAATATGAGGTTATCCTCTTTGGTAGGAAAAATAAAAAAGCAAATGATTATTTAAATGGGGAGAGATTACAAAATGCTGCGATACAGAGGGATCTGGGGGTCCTTGTACATGAAACACAAAAAGTGAGCATGTAGGTACAGCAAGTAATTAGGAAAGCAAATGAAATATTGGCCTTTATTGCAAGGGAGATGGAGTATAAAAGTAAGGAAGTCCTATTACAACTGTACAGAGCATTGGTGAGACCACACCTGGAGTACTGCATACAGTATTGGTCTCCTTACTTAAAGAGGGATATATTTGCATTGGAGGCTGTTCAGAGAAGGTTCACTTGGTTGATTGCTGAGATGAAGGGGTTGTCATATGAAGAAAGGTGGAGCAGGTTGGGCCTGTACTCATTGGAGTTTAGAAGAATGAGAGGTGATCTTATTGAAACGCATAAGATTCTGAGGGGGCTTGACAGGGTAGATGCAGAGAGAATGTTTCCCCTCATGAGGGAATCTGGAACTAGGGGGCATAGTTTCAGAATAAGGGTTCGCCCATTTAAAACGGAAATGAGGAAGATTTTCTTCTCTCAGAGGGTCACGAATCTTTGGAATTCTCTACCCAGAGAGCTGTGGAGGCTGAGTCATTGAATATATTTAAGGTGGAGATAGACAGATTTTTGAAGGATAAGGGAGTCAAGGGTTATGGGGAGAGGACAGGGAGGTGGACTTGAGGCCAAGATCAGATCAGCCATGGTTTTATTGAATGGCGGAGCAGGCCCGAGGGGCCAGATGGCCTACTCCTGCTCCTATTTCTTATGTTCTTATGTTCTTATGTAAGCAATGTTCATCTTGGTCTGGTATTTGTTAATAACCCAGAAAATGTAAAGAAAATGAAGTTGTAGCTGTCCCAGGGAGACAGTGACCACAGAATGATCGACTTTAACATGATCTGGGAGTCAAAGAAATGAGGGAACAACTAAAGCATATGAATTGGGGAAGTTTATTCAACAGTAGCAATTTTGCACTGTTGTCAGGAAATTCTTCTTCACACAAAGAGGGCTCTATGTCTGGGAGAGGCTTCCAGGTAGAGTAGTGGAAGTGAAAACCCTAGAATGATTTAAGAAATAATTGGCTGCTGCAATGGGGGAACTTTACAATCTCTCTGGAAGGATGGATGAGTTAACATGAGGTGAATAGTGTTCTTCCCCTGTGATTATCTTGGCATCTTGAGTAGGGCACCATAGTGAGCCTTAATTTCAACACAACAGGTGGGAGGAGGAATTGCGTTGAACTTTGTAATTGGAGTGTAGAAGAGCGAGAGGGGAATGTTCAGACAAATAGTGGCCATGGCGGTATCAAGAAAATAGAAAAAGAAAAGAGCGGTAGTGGAAATCTGGAACTCTCTCCCCAAAAGGTTGTTCAGGCTGTGGGTTCAATTGAAAATGCCAAAACTGAGACTGATAGGTTTCTTTTTAGGTAAGGGTATTAAGGGTTACAGAACCAAGGCATGTAGATGAGGTTAAGATGCAGATCAGCCTTGATTTAATTGAATGTCAGAAAGAGGGAGATTGGAGGTGAGAAAAGGATTGCCTATTGGACGACAAGCTTCCGTTCTACAGCAAAGGAGTTGTTAAAATAACCTCAACATGTCTAAATACAGCATTAAAAGTGTTGTTGGCATCTAATTCACCTGAACCAAGGTGTGAAAAGAGAATCTGATGGAATCATAGAATCATAGAAGTTTACAGCATGGAAGGAGGCCATTTCGGCCCATTGTGTCCGTGCCGGCCAACAAGAGGCTATCCAGTCTAATCCCACTTTCCAGCTCTAGGTCATAACCCTGCAGGTCACGGCACTTCAAGTGCACATCCAAGTACTTTTTAAATGCGGTGAGGGTTTCTGCCTCTACCACCCTTTCAGGCAGTGAGTTCCAGACCCTCTCTGCATGAAGAAATTTCCCCTCAAATCCCCTCTAAATCTGTTACCAATTACTTTAAATGTATGCTCCCTGGTTGTTGATCCCTCTGCTAAGGGATGTAGGCCCTTTCTGTCCACTATATCTAGGCCCCTCATAATTTTATATCCCTCAATGAGGTCTCCCCTCTGCCTCCTCTGTTCCAAGGAAAACAACCCCAGCCTATTTAATCTGTCCTCATAGCTAAGATGCTCCACTCCCGGCAACATCCTTGTAAATCTCCTCTGTACTCTTTCCAGTACAACCACATCTTTCCTGTAATGTGATAGCCAGAACTGCATGCAGTACTCCAGCTGTGGCCTAACCAGTGTTTTATATAGATCAAGCATAACTCACCTGCTCTTATATTCTATGCCTCAGCTAATAAGCATTCTGTATGCCTACTTAATCACCTTATCTACCTGGCCTGCTACCTTCATGGATCTATGGACATGCACTCCCAGGTCCCTTTGCTCCTCTACACTGCTCAATGTCCTACCATTTAATGTGTATTCCCTTTCCTTGTTAACCCTCCCCAAATGCATTACCTCATACTTCTCTGGATTAAATTCCATTTGCCACTGTTCTGCCTATAGACCAGTTTATTGATATCTTCCTGCAGTCCGCAGCTTTCTTTTTCATTATCAATCACACAGCTTATTTTTGCAAACTTCTTAATCATACCCCCTATATTCAAGTCTAGATCATTGATGTATACCACCAAAAGCAAGAGACCTAGTACTGAGTCCTGCGGAACCCCACTGGAAACATCCTTCCAGCCACAAAAACATTCATCAACCATTACCCTTTGCTTCCTGCCTCTGAGCCAATTTTGGATCCAACTTGCCACTTTGCCCTGGATCCAATGGGCTTTTACTTTTGTGACCAGTCTGCCATGTGGGGACCTTATCGAAAGCTTTGCTAAAATCTATATACACTACATCATACACACTGCCCTCATCAACCTTCCTTGTTCCCTCCTCGCAAAATTCAATCAAGTTAGTGACAAATCCATGCCAACTGTCCCTGATTAATCCGTGTCTTTCTAAATGTAGATTTATCCTGTACTTCAGAAATGTTTCCAATAATTTTCCCACCACCGAGGTTAGGCTGACTGGCCTGTAATTACTCGGTCTATCCCTTTCTCCCTTCTTGAACAAAGGTACAACATTAGCAGTCCTCCACTCCTCTGGCACCACACCTGAAGCCAGAGAAGACTGGAAAATGATGGTCAAAGCCTCTGCTATTTCCTCTTTTGCTTCGCTTAACAGCCTGGGATACATTTCATCCAGACCTGGGGACTTAACCACTTTCAAAGCTGCTAAATCCCTTAATACGTCCTGTCTCACTATGTTTATTTCATCTACTATTTCACACTCCTCCTCCTCGATAGCAGTATCTGCTCCGCCCCTCTCTTTTATGAAAACAGACAAACAGATGCAAAGTATTCATTAAGAACCATACCCACATCTTCTGCCTCCATACACACATTACCTTCATGGTCACTAATAGGCCCTACCCTTTCTTTAGTTATCCTCTTGCTCTTAATATATTTATAAAACAACTTTGCGTTTTTCTTGATTTTACTTGCCAAGAATTTTTGATGCTCTCTCTTTGCTTTCCTAATATCCCTTTTGATCTCACCCCTAGACTTTCTATACTCCTCTAGAGATTCTGCAGTATTTAGCCCTCGGTATCTGTCATAAGCTTCCTTTTTTTTCTTTATCCTACCCTGTATGTCCCTAGACATTCAGGGGGTTCTAGATTTGTTAGTCCCACACTTTTTCTTTAAGGGTACATATTTGGCCTGAACCCTGCGGATCTTCCACTGCTCTGACGCTGATTTACCTTCAAGTAGCTGTTTCCAGTCCACTATGGCGAAATCACCTTTCAGCTTAGCAAAGTTGGCTTTTTCCAAATTTAGAACTTTTATTCCTGGTCTAACCTTGTTCTTTTCCATAACTACCTTAAATCTAAGTGAATTATGGTCACTAGCACCAAAATGCTCTTCTACTGATTCATTCCCGAAAACTAAATCCAAAACCGGCCCCTCCCATGTTGGGCTTGCTACATGCTGGCTAAAAAAGTTCTGTTGCACGCATTTTAGGAATTCCGCACCCTAATGTTGTCCCAGTTAATATTAGGATAGCTGAAATGCCCTACTTTACTGTCCTATTTTTTTTTGCACTTCTCAGACATTTGCCTACATATTTGCTCTTCTATCACCCTCTCACTGTTTGGGGGTCTCTAGTACACGGCCTGCAATGTGATCATCCATTTTTTGTTTCTCAGTTCGACCCATATGGCCTCGTTTGATGATCCCTCTAACAAATAGAAACATAGAAAATAGGTGCAGGAGTAGGCCATTCGGCCCATCGAGCCTGCACCACCATCCAATATGATCATGGCTGATCATTCACCTCAGTGCCCCTTTCCTGCTTTCTCTCCATACCCCTTGATCCCTTTAGCCATAAGGGCCATATCTAACTCCCTCTTGAATATATCTAATGAACTGGCATCAACAACTCTCTGAAGTAAAGAATTCCACAGGTTAACATCTCTCTGAGTGAAGAAGTTTCTCCTCATCTCAGTCCTAAATGACTTACCCCTTATCCTTAGACTGTGACCCCTGGTTCTGGACTTCCCCAACATCAGGAACATTCTTCCTGCAACTAACCTGTCCAGTCCCGTCAGAATTTTATATGTTTCTATGAGATCCTCTCTCATCCTTCTAAACTCCAGTGAATACAGGCCCAGTCGATCCAGTCTCTCCTGATATATCAGTCCTGCCTTCCCGGGAATCAGTCTGGTGAACCTTCGCTGCACTCCCTCAATAGCAAGAATGTCCTTCCTCTGATTAGGAGACCAAAACTGAACACAATATTCCAGGTGAGGCCTCACCAAGCCCCTGTACAACTGCAGTAAGACCTCCCTGCTCCTATATTCAAATCCCCTAGCTATGAAGGCCAACATGCCATTTGCCTTCTTCACCGCCTGCTGTATCTGCATGCCAACTTTCAATGACTGATGTACCATGACACCCAGGTCTCATTGCACCTCCCTTTTTCCTAATCTGCCGCCATTCAGATAATATTCTGCCTTCGTGTTTTCACCCCCAAAGTGGATGACCTCACATTTATCCACATTATACTGCATCTGCCATGCATTTGCCCACTCACCTAACCTGTCCAAGTCACCCTGCAGCCTCTTAGCATCCTTCTCACAGCTCACACCGCCACTCAGCTTAGTGTCATCTGCAAACTTGGAGATATTACACTCAATTCCTTCATCTAAATCATTGATGCATATTGTAAATAGCTGGGCTCCCAGCACTGAGCCCAGCGGCACTCCACTAGTCACTGCCTGCCATGCTGAGAAGGACCTGTTTATCCCGACTCTCTGCTTCCTGTCTGCCAACCAGTTCTCTATCCACGTCAGTACATTACCCCCAATACCATGTGCTTTAATTTTGCACACCAATCTCTTGTGTGGGACCTTGTCAAAAGCCTTTTGAAATCCCAAATACACCACATCCACTGGTTCTCCCTTGTCTACTCTACTAGTTACATCCTCAAAAAATTCTCGAAGATTTGTCTTTCATAAATCCATGCTGACTTGGACCAATCCTGTCACTGCTTTCCAAATGCACTGCTATTTCATCTTTAATAATTAATTCTAACATTTTCCCCACTACTGATGTCAGGCTAACCGGTCTATAATTCCCCGTTTTCTCTCTCCCTCCTTTTTTAAAAAGTGAGGCTACATTAGCTACCCTCCAGTCCATAGGAACTGATCCAGAGTCAATAGACTGTTGGAAAATGATCATCAATGCATCCACTATTTCTAGGGCCACTTCCTTAAGTACTCTGGGATGCAGATTATCAGGCCTGGAGATTTATCGGCCTTCAATCCCATCAATTTCCAAAACACAATTTCCTGCCTAATAAGGATTTCCTTCAGTTCCTCCTTCTCGCTAGTCCCTCGGTCCCCTATTAATTCCAGAAGGTTCTTTGTGTCTTCCTTTGTGAAGACAGAACCAAAGTATTTGTTCAATTGGTCTGCCATTTCTTTGTTCCCCATTATAAATTCACTTGATTCTGACTGCAAGGAACCTACGTTTGTCTTTACTAATCTTTTTCTCTTCACATATCTATAGAAGCTTTTGCAGTCAGTTTTTATGTTCCCAGCAAGCTTCCTCTCATACTCTATTTTCCCTCTCCTAATTAAACCCTTAGTCCTCCTCTGTTGAATTCTAAATTTCTCCCAGTCCTCAGGTTTGCTGCTTTTTCTGCGCAATTTATAGGCCTTTTCCTTGGATTTAACACTATCCTTAATTTCTCTTGTTAGCCAAGGTTGAGCCACCTTCCCTGTTTTATTTTTACTTCAGACAGTGATGTACAATTGTTGAAGTTCATCCATGTGATCTTTAAATGTTTGCCATTGCCTATCCACCATCAACTCTTTAAGTATCATTCGTCAGTCTATTCTAGCCAATTCACAGCTCATACCATCGAAGTTACCTTTCCTTAAGTTCAGTACCCTACTCTTTGAATTAACTGTGTCACTCACCATCTTAATAAAGAATTCTACCATATTATAGTCACTCTACCCCAAGGGGCCTCGCACAACAAGATTGCTATTAGTCCTTTCTCATTACATATCACCCAGTCTAGGATGGCCAGCTCTCTAGTTGGTTCCTCGACTAGAAAACCATCCCTAATACACTCCAGGAAATCCTCCTCCACCGTATTGCTACCAGTTTGGTTAGCCCAATTTATATGTAGATTAAAGTCACCTATGATAACTGCTGTACCTTTATTGCACGCATCCCTAATTTCTTGTTTGATGCTGTCCCCAACCTCACTATTACTATTTGGTGGTCTGTACACAACTCCCACTAGTGTTTTCTGCCCTTTTGTGTTCCGCAGCTCCACCCATACAGATTCCCTCCTCACAGCTGTAATAGTTTCTTTAATCAATACCGCAACCCCCCCCGCCTTCCTTTTTACCCTCTTCTCTATCTCATCTGAAAATCCTATAACCAGGAATGTTGAGCTGCCATACCTGCCCCTCTTTTAGCCATGCCTCTGTAATAGCTATAATATCATACTCCCAAGTGTCTACCTATGCTCTCATCTGATATGCCTTATTTGCTATATTCCTTGAAGTATATACCATTTAATATCGTCAGAACTCCTTGTTACCTACTTTCTCGCCCTTGTTTCCTCTGTCTTTCACATTTACCTTCTATATTTTTATTTTCCAATTTCAGCTTTACTCCCCTCCCTATTTAATTTGTTCTCAGGTTCCCATCCCCCTGCCAAGCTAGTTTAAACCCTCCCCAACAGCACTAGCAAACCCCCCGCGAGGATATTGGTCCCGGCTCTGTTGAGGTGCAACCCGTCCGGCCTGTACAGGTCCCACCTCCCCCAGAAGCAGTCCCAATGTCTCAGGAATCTAAAGCCCTCTCTCCTGCACCATCTCTCCAGCCACGCATTCATCTGCTCTATCCTCCTATTTCTGTACTCACTAGCTTGTGGCACCGGGAGTAATCTGGAGATTACTACCTTTGAGATCCTGCTTTTTAATCTCTCTCCTAGCTCTCTAAACTCTGCCTGCAGGACCTCATCCCTCTTTCTACCTATGTCATTGGTCCCAATATGGATCACGACCTGTGGCTGTTCACTCTCTCCCCCCAGAATGCCCTGCAACCACTCCGTGACATCCTTGACCCTGGCACCAGGAAGATCCCTTGAAAAATATTTACTAATTGCTTGCAGTTTTTCCCCATTGTTACATTAATGTGCATTTTAAGACTTCTTTTTGAAGCTTTATCTGGTCATTCATTATCACATTGTTGTTTGTGGGACCTTGCTGTGCGCAAATTGACTGCCACGTTTCCTACATGACAACAGTGACTGCATTTCACAACAATTGGCTGTAAAGCGCTTTGGGATGTTCGGTGGCTGTGAATGGCGCTATATAAATGCAAGTGTTTATTTTTATTCTATGGAAAGGTTAAAAAAATGCAAAAAAGCCATAAGCAAAAGGAACATATCTTCTGCAACCTGTCCCTAACTTATCCCTTTGAAAGATTGAACAGGCTGGGGCTCTTTTTTCTACGAAAGAGAAGACTGAGGGATGACCTGATAGAGGTCTTTCAGATTATGAAAGGGTTTGATAGGGTAGACGTAGCGATGTTTCCACTTGTGGAGGCAGACCAAAGCTAGGGGTCATAAATATAAGATAGTTACTAATAAATCCAGTAGGGAATTCAGGAGAAACTTCTTTACCCAGAGAGTGGTGAGAATGTGGAACTTATGGAATATTGAGTAGTTGAGGCCAGTAGCATAGATTAATTTAAGGAGAAGCTAGATAAGCACATGAGGGAGCAAGGAATGGAAGGTTCTGCTGATATGGTGAGGTGAAATAGGGCGGGAGGAGGCTGGTGTGGAACATAAACACCGGCATAGATCAGTTGGGCTGAATGGCCTGTTTCTGTGCTGTAAATTCTATGGAGGTCAGATTGCAGCATAAAAAGAACCTTCTGTGCACTAAAGGGAAAGGGTTAAACAAAAAAAGAGAGAAGGGGTTAACTTAAATTCCTAAAGCATGACTTGTTTTTAGCTGGTCCCAGTTTTGATTGGACCGTTGCTGTTCACTGGTCCCCCGCATAGACAATAGAGGGACGGCTATTTTAAGTGACTGAACTGCAGCGACTCAAGCTGACGACATTGAATGTGTGAGGCAGTTCTCCCTGGTTGCGATCCGTCCTGCTTTGCATTGCGAGGATACTTGAGAGATCGGAGAGAGAGAGAGAAACCACACACACACACACACGTTGCCTGGGTTTCATTCATTATTCAAAGGGGAGAAAGAAAGAGAGAGAGACACACGAGGATCGCAAGTAGGGCGAGTGGAGTGGTCAATTTCATCCTAACCGGACTTCAAACAGCAACAACAAAAAACCCTTCTAGATAGCAACACACTTCACTGCAAGCAGCCTATTGCATCGTTCCCTGGTCGCTTCTACTCTAACCCGAGGAGCTGGGACTGAAGTTGCCGGACACAGTCGGGTAGGTGTGTGGGGCTAGCATGGGACGCCCTTTCGGGGCACAGGAGGAGGGGGGACTGCAGCAGAAGACGGGCCAAGGAGGGCTGGGTATACTTAAGGTGCTTTGCTTCAAAAAACTAAACGTAAAATAAAATGCAGCCTGCAGAGTTTCCTCCCCAACCCCCACTGCAGTTAGGTCTCAGGTTTCTGGGGGAGCGCTACTGCAGCAGACTGAAGCGTTTAGATTTGACGTATGTTTCCTGCAAGGACAAAGGGGGGGTGTTAGACGAGCTGGGACAGCAATCGCCCCAACTGTCCTCAAATAGACATCTGAAGTGAACACTGGGCAGCAGGAAGAGGGCTAAATGTCTACACAATACCTGCCCTTTCTTTTCCTCCTTTTAATCAGAAGGTGAGCAGGGGGTCCTCTGGTATTGTATGGAGAGGCTGAGGTGAAGTCAAGAGAAGGGACATGCGGCGATTGCATTTGAACTGTATGTGAGCCTGATCTTTCACAAGGTGCTTGCAATGTAGTTGAATGTGATGCTGGACTCCCGAAGGGAGTTTCATTGTATTAGGGATTTGCTGGAAGGTTAGAGAAGACATTTAGGATAGTATTAGCGAAAATTGTGATGTGTGTGTATGTGTGTATAGCATAGAATGATGCAGCATGGATGGAGTCCATTCAGTCCATCGTGCCTGTGCTGGCTCTTTGCAAAAGCTATCCAATTAGTCCCACTCCCCCCTGCTCTTTCCCCATAGCCCTGCAAAATTTTCCTTTTCAAGTATATATCATAACAACTCGCTGCATTAAAAAAAAATTCTCCTCATCTCCCCTTCTGATTCTTCTGGCAATTACCTTCAATCTTTATTAAATATCCCATTTACATTCTCTGCTCTAACGAGAACAGCAACTTGCATTTATATAGTGCCTTTCACATAGTAAAACATCACAAGGTATCTCAAAGGAGCAATTATCAAGCATAATTTGACACCGAGCCATAAAAGGAGATATTAGGACAGATGGCCAAAAGCTTAGTCAAAGAGTTAGGTTTTAAGGAGCGTCTTAAAGGAGGAAAGAGAGATAGGGAGGCGGAGGGGTGTAGGGAGGGAATTATAGAGTTTGGGGCCTAGGCAGCTGAAGACACCTCCATCAATGGTGGAGTGATGAAAATCAGGGATGTGCAAGTGGCCAGAATTGGAGGAGCGCAGAGATCTCTGAGGGTTGTGGGGCTGGAGGAGGTTACAGAGATAGGGAGGGGTGAGGCCATGGAGGGATTTGAACACAAAGATGAGTATTTTAAATTTAAGGTGTTGTCCGACCGGGAGCCAATGTAGGTCAGCGAGCACAGGGGTGATGTCACTGTTCTGGAGAGGTTCCTGGCAGTTGAGTGCCCAAACAGCTAGGAACAGTCCTCAATGAAAACTGTGCAACATTTTTGACTTGCAAAGTCATCTTAAGCACTGCAAACTACTAGAATGTTTTGGTTTCAAGTTTAAAACCTTGTAAGGGTAGTATTATCTGTGATGGCATTACATCATAGATCATGAAATCTCATACACTTCCATTTATGAACCTAGAGGAATGAAGTGCAGGAACTTTTATCTGCAGGACACTTGATAGTACTCCTTAAAATTGAAATTGTGAAATATTATCTGAAATTGACTCTAGTCCTCTCAGCATTGCTGACAATAGCTGCCCAGGTGTCTTCAGTAAGATAGTTTGTTTTATCCTCACTTTAATATAGAACTGCAACCATGGGCCCTGAATCTCCTCACTATCTTCAGCACTCACGCCGTTATTGTGTGAGAAAGATCAAGGAAATTTCCATTTTGCTACATTATTGCGCTAATCGCAAGTTTCCTCGATCTTCTTAACAGTGTAAAATTGCTTAGCTGCATAGCTGCTCTGTTCAAGTACAGGGAAGCTTCCTGGCTTTATGCCGCTCCCACATTTGGTGTAAGCTACACCCAAAAAGAAATGGTCCCAACACCCACACCCCTCCCCCCTCCTGTTACTTTAGATCAGTGTAAGTGAGGAATTCGTGAGATGAAGAGAGCACCTACTTCCCAGAGGGGGCAGTTCTGGACTTTGTTTTAGGGAATTAAACTAGGCAGGTGGAAGGGGTATTAGTGGGAGAGATTAGTGGTGCTAGTTATCATAATTCAATTAGATTTAGGATAGTTATGGAAAAGGACAAAGCTAGACCAGGAATAAAAGTTCTCAATTGGGGAAAAGCCAATTTTACTAAGCTGAGATGTGATTTAGCCAAACTGGATTGGAAACAACTACTTAAGTCAGAGCAATGGGAGGCATTCAAGGAGGAGATTGTGAGGGTTCAGAACAATGTTAAAGGAACAGGGTGGACTAACAAATCTAGAGTCCCGTGAATGTCAAGGGGCATACAGGATAGGATAAAGAAAAAAAAGGAAGCTTATGACAGATACTGAGGGCTCAAATACTGCAGAAACACTGGAGGAGTATAGAAAGTGCAGGGATGAAATTAAAAAGGAAATTAGGAAAGCAAAGAGAGGGCATGAAAAAATATTGGCAAGTAAAATCAAGGAAAACCCAAAGATGTTTTATAAATACATTAAGAGCAAGATTATAACTAAAGAAAGAGTAGGGTCTATTAGAGACCATAAAGGAAACCTGTGTGTGGAGGCGGAAGACATGGGTATGCTTCTTAGTGAATACTTTGTGTCTGTTTTCATGAAAGAGAGGGGCAATGCAGACATTGCAATCAAGGAGGAGGAGTGAGAAATATTAGATGAAATAAACATAGTGAGAAAGGAAGTATTAAGGGGTTTAGCATCTTTGAAAGTGGCTAAGTCCCCAGGACAGGATGAAATGTATCCTAGGCTGTTAAGAGAAGCAAGAGAGAAAATAGCAGAGGCTCTGACCATCATTTTCCAATCCTCTCTGGCTACAGGTATGATGCCGGAGGACTGGAGGACTGCTAGTATTGTACCTTTGTTTAAAAGGGGATAAAAGGATATACCGAGTAATTACAGGCCAGTCAGCCTAACCTCGGTGGTGGGATAATTATTGAAAAAAATTCTGAGGGACAGGATAAATCTTAATTTAGAAAGACAAGGATTAATCAAGGACAGTCAGCGTGGATTTGTTAAGGGAAGGTCATGTCTGACTAACTTGATTGAATTTTTAGAGGAGGTAACAAGGAGGGCCGATTAAGGTAGTGAGTTTGATGTGTATATGGATTTTAGCATGGCTTTTGATAAGGTCCTACATAGCAGACTGGTATCGAAAGTAAAAGCCCATGGGATCCAGGGCAAAGTGACAAGTTGGATCCAAAATTGACTCAGAGGCAGGTAGCAAAGGGTAATGGTTGATTGGTGTTTTTGTGACTGGAAGGCTGTTTCCAGTGGGGTTCCACAGAGCTCAGTACTGGGTCCCTTGCTTTTTGTGGTATACATCAATGATTTAGACTTGAATGTAGGGGGTATGATTAAGAAGTTTGCAGATGATACAATAATTGAATGTGTCATTGATAATGAAGAAGAAAGCTGTAGACTGCAAGAAGGTATCAGTGGACTGGTCAGATGGGCAGAAAAAATGGCAAATGGAATTCAATCCTGAGAAGCATTTGTGGAGGGCTATGAAGACAATGGAAGACACAATAAATGGTAGCACATCAAGAAGTGTAGAAGAACATATCCATAGATCCTTGAAGGTAGCAGGCCAGGTACATAGGTGGTTAAAAAGGCTTATGGGATACTTGCCTTTATTAGCTGAGGCATAGAATACAAGAACAGGGAGGTTATGCTTGAAATATATAAAACACAGGTTAGGCCACAGCTAGATTACTGCGTGCAGTTCTGGTCACCACATTGCAGGAAAGATGTGATTGCACCAGAGAGGGTACAGAGGAGATTTACAAGGATGTTGCCTGGACTGGAGAATTTTAGTTATGAGGAAAGATTGGATAGGCTGGGGTTATTTTCTTTGAAACAGAGGAAGCTGAGGGGAGACCTTATTGAGGAGTATAAAATTATGAGGGGCCTCGATAGAGTGGATAGGAAGGACTTATTTCTCTTAGCAGGGGGGTCAGTAACCAGTGGGCATAGATTTAAAATAATTTGTAGAAGATTTAGAGGGGATTTGACGGAAATTTCTTCACTCAGAAGGTGGTGGGGGCCTGGAACTCACTGCCCAAAAGGGTGGTAGTGGCAGAAACTCTCACCACATTTAAAAAGTACTTGGATGTGCACTTGAAATGCCGTAACCTACAGGGCTATGGACCAAGAGCTGGAAAGTGGGATTAGGCTGGATAGCTTTGTCGGCTGGCACGGACATAATAGGTCGAATGGCCTCTATCTGTGCTGTAAATTTCTATGATACTTCGTTTACTGGTTGCAAGCTTATAAGGAATATTTATTAACCCCTTCTTTCACATTTCTAATCACTGACACCCGCACTTCATTTTACCATGGTGCCTTCCTTTATTCCCAGACAAAAAGCTGCCTAGGCCCTGAGTGCTACATTTCCCTCTCTAAATCTCTCTACCTCTCTCTCTTCCTTTTAGACACTCCTTAAAGCCTACCTCTTGGACCAATCTTTTGGTCATATGCCGTAATATCTCTTTTTATGTGGCTTGGTGTCAAATTTTGTTTAACTCTCCTGTGAAGCAATTTGTTGTTGTTGACTGTTCATACATGCAGAGGGCTGCTACTGGCCTTTTGCAAAGTTGTATTTAAATAAATGTTGTGCCTCTCATGTGGGATATGGAGTTACAGAATGGAAACGGTAGCTGATTCCAATGAGAATTGATTTTCTGTCAAATTGCTCTTTAATGAAATGTACAGTTTCCATGCTCTATGCAGAATTAGGCAAATATGAGGATGTTAAACATTAGAATCAGAATCAGGCAGGTGATTATTTGGCGTGAGTTAATGGATGTGATTTTGTCCACTGACTGAATTGGAGAGAACTTGCCAGGCAGCGGATCTTGGGTTCAGAAGGTCGTAGAATTTATCTTGTCTGGTTGAAGCCATTACGAGGTGGTTGAAGACATCACTACCCACTCTTCTCTGTCAAGATTAACATCCTCCAACCAGAATGCTAAACTTTGGAGCCACTTCTCCATAATTGAGCTTTGTGGATTCATTCTTGAGCCCCTGACAATCAGGAAATAAAGCAGCAGAATGTTATGGCTATTCCTTTATTTTAAGTCCTATTATTCTCTGGAGCTTTGCAGAAGATGTGTATTCTCCATCTTCATTGATAAAATGATGCTACTTGATATGAGAAGGAAGGTGGTATGAAGTTAATAAGTAGCAAATAAAGAAAAATATATTTGATTTGGGATCCTAACTGAGGCCCCCAATGATTCAGCTGGTTAACACAGTCAGTACCTGAGCCATTCAGGCTGGGAAGTCCCAAGTTCGATTCCTAGTTTGTGCTGTCAGCTGATCTTGGTTGGGGCAGCAGAACAATAAAACAATTGGTCTCATCACCCCTGGGTTTGTATAGCGGCCCCAGTCATCCGACTCCTGCTCGTAATCCAGCGACTACTGGCTGGAAACGCAAGTGTGATGGGGTGGGGGTGGTGGAGGGGGCGGGTGAGAATAGGTTTAGGCTCTGCTGTGCTGTTTCCCATGGACAAATAGCCTTCTGGGAATCAAGAGGTATGGGGATCAGGTGGGAAACTGGAGTTGATGTAGAGTTAGCCATGATCTTAATGAATGATGGAGCAGGCTTGATGGGCCTGCTTTATGGTCTACTCCTGCTCCTATTTCTTATGTTCTTATGTTCTCATATGTCAATGTCTGATTATGCTTCTGTGACATTTTTCCACATTAAAGGCGCTATATTAATGCAAGTCATTGTCATTGTTTCACTGATCTCCAAATTTAAGTTATAGCGGGAGATCAGTAGAAATCAACCCACATTCAGGGTCCTTCGACATTTGATTATGTTCTGACATATTTCAGTAGCAGCAGAAGGAATTAATATAGAAGGGTTGTGTAATTGTGATTTGGCTTGGGCTGTGATTAATGTAGGCTCTCCTATTCTAATATGATACTTCAGCTTTTGTATGCAATAGGGTTTATTGGGAAGGGATGACGGTATTAAAAAAGGCCAGAACAGCTGAAGGAGTTTGTGTTTCATGTATGCTGTAATACAAGATTGGAGTAGAACAATATGTACAGAAGGATCTTCTGCAATAGCGAGCTCATTTATTATTGTTTCTGTTAATTGCCTCTTCTCACACACGCATGTCACTCCTGGTCTATGAGAAGTGATAGGGGTTACTCACCACTTGCCTCTGTAAATGCCAATTTCTATTTTTTTTTTAAAAAGTACATGTGCATTGCACCTTCCACTATTTGGGTTTTACTTGAGAAATATGTGCTGGGAATTTTCTTTTAGGGGGTTCTCTCGTTCGGCCATGTTAACTCTAATTATCATTGAATTACATAAAATTTGCAGCACAGAAACAGGTCATTTGGCCCAACAGTGTTTATGCACCACACGAGCCTCTTCCCACCCCTCTTCATCTCAGCCTATCAGCATATCCTTCTATTCCTTTCTCCCTCATGTGTTTATCTAGCTTACCCTTAAATGCATCTATGCTATTTGCCTCAACCATTCCAAGTGGTATCAAGTTCCACATTCTAACCGCTCTCTGGGTAAAGAGGTTTCTCCTGAATTCCATGTTGGATTTATTAGTGACTATCTTATATTTATGGCCCCTAGTTTTGGACTCCCCACAAGTGGAAACATCTTCTCTACATCTACTTTATCAAACCCCTTCTTAATTTTAAAAGACCTCTATCAGGTCACCACTCAGCCTTCTGTTTTGTAGAGAAAATAGCCCCATCCTCTACATCCTTTCCTGATAGTCATAACCTCTCAATTCTGGTATAATTCTGGTGACTCTTTATTGCACCTTCTCCACTGCCTCTTGTGTCCTTTTTATAATATGGAGACCAGAAATGTGCACAGCAGTCCAAGAGTGGTCGAACCAAGGTTAGATTAATTTAAGGAGAAACTAGATAAGAACATAGGGGAAAAAGGAATAGAAAGATATGCCGATTATGGTGAGTTGAAGTAAGATGGGAGGATGCTCATGTGGACATAACCCTCGGCATGGACCAGCTGGGCCAAATGGTCTGTTTCTCTGCTGTCGATTCGATGTAACTTTGGAAAAATCTGTTTGGGAAAGACGGTGATCTGGGTTTCTGTCGATCTTCTGTTGAAGTCATGGCTGCCAATTAGATGAAGCCATGAGGAAATTTCCGGGGTGGATTTAATCCTCAAGTTGAGGAGAGTAATTGTAGTAATTAATTAATAAATTGATTCGGGCAACCATTAATTCAGAAAACCGTACATTTTCAAAGTAATAATTATTTTTTTAAATGGAGAGTAATCTGTGCCGCTGGATATTACAACAACAACTTGTATTTATATTGCACCTTTAATGCAGTGAAACATTCCAAGGCACTTCACACGACTATTGTGAGATAAAAAATTTGACACTGAGCTGCATAAGTAGAACATAGCGGGGCAACCATAAGCTTGGTCAAAGAGGTTTTAAGGAGCATCTTGAAGAAAGAAAGCGAGGTAGAGAGGCGGAGAGGTTTAGGCAGGGAGTTCCAGAGCTTAGGGACTAGGCAACAGAAGGCACGGCCACCAATGGTTGAGTGATTATAATCAGGGATGCTCAAGAGGGCAGAATTAGAGGAGGGCAGACATATCTGGGGGGGGGGGGGGGGGGGGGGCTGGTGGTGTTGTGGGGCTGGAGGAGGTTACAGAGATAGGGAGGAAACAAGGATGAGAATTTTGAAATCGAGGCGTTGTTTAACTGGAAACCAATGTAGGTCAGCGAGCACAGGGACGATGGGAGACCAGGACTTGATACGAGTTAGGACACAGGCAGCCGAGTTTTGGATCACCTATTATTAACCCAGAAAGGAATTGAAATCTCCCAACACAATTGAACACAAAATAATAGACAGATGAGGTGGCAGGGAAACGGCTCTGATGTCAGTGTGGACAACGCACGGTGTCCCTGCACTACAACCCCTCCAGCTTCGGTCAGGTGTGCTTGCTTATCTCCAGGATAGCATCCACAATTAGGGACAGACTTCCCAGGTGATGAAAAGCTAAGGTGCCCTCAACTTCTTCATCCAGTGAACCCTGTTGGTAAATTTGTTTGTGTACATCAGGGAAGAACAGGATTAAGATTGACTGATATGACACCACAGCCAACTATCCTGCTGACATTGTGGCATAACACATGAAGATTGTCCTCTTTGGACAAGGTGAATGAGAGCTGCCAACATCCATGAAGCCACGAGTCACTGCTTGGGCTCGGAAAAAATTAGTCATTAATGACTAATTTTTCATATTTGATTCATTTTCTTTCTGGCAGTTTTTATAAATTAACGACTGGCCTGCGTGGCTCAGTGGGTAGCAGGCTCGCCTCTGAGTCAGAAAGTTGTTAACCAAATCTAGGATGACACTGCAGTGCAGTGCTGAGGGAGTGCTGCACTGTTGGCGGTGTCGCCCTTCAGATGAGATGTTAAACCGAGGCCTTGTCTGCCCTCTCAGTTGGACGTAAAAGATTCCATGGCGCTATTTCAAAGAAGAGCAGGAGAGTTCACCCCGGTATTCTGGCCAATATTTATCACTCAACCAACATCAATAAAAACAGATTTTCTGATCATTATATTGTGGGAGCTTGTTGTGCACAAATGATCTGATGCATTTCCCTACATCACAACAGTGACTCAGCTTCAAAAAGACATAATTAGCTGTAAAGCATTTGGGACATCATGAGATCATGAAAGGCACTATAAAAATGCAAGTCTTTCTTTTCTTTCCTTTAAAGAGAAACATTGGGGAATTTATAAAAAGGCAGCAGCTTTGCGTCCTTGTGTGTTAGTATTGACCTGCTGTCCCCACAGGTCCTCAAAAGAGATAGTAACAACTTCTTAGGATATCTGTGGAGGTGGAAATCCACAATTAATGTTTAGTCTAAAAGCAGCGTTGTTGTGGGTGGTATTACCTGGTATTTGAAGTCAGTTCTGTCTCATTGTCTGCCTGAGGCTTTAGTTGCTTCTGGCAGATTCATTCAGTGTAGTTTCAATCAGAAATATGAGCCTCAAGAAAAATCTATTAACCTAGTTCCTGCGCACATGGTGGGGTGGTCATTTAAACTTTGGCCAATGGTGTAAAACGGCACGATCGAATTAGCCGCTCATTATACACCCACCTGATTTTCTTTTTCATTGAAGTCCAAGGAAGGGAAAATTGTCAGGGTGTACAATGGGCAGTTAATAGATCGTGCCTGTGCCGGCTCTTTGGTACAGCCAATGATGTACTTTTGAAGCATAGTCACTGTTTAATGTAGGGAAATGCACCAGCCAATTTGTGCACAGCAAGTTCCCACAAACAGCACTATAATCTAATTAGTCCCACTCCCCCTGCTCTTTCCCCATAACTCTGCAAATTTTTCCCCTTCAAGTATTTAGCCATTTCTTATTTGAAGGTTACTATTGACTCTGCTTGCACCACCCTTTCCAGCAGTGTATTCCAGATCACAACAGCTCGCTGTGTAAAAAAAAATGTTCCCTCATGTCGTCTCTGGTTCTTTTGCCAATCACCTTAAATTTGTTGCCAGTGGTTACTGACCCTTCTGCCACTGGAAACAAATTCTCCTTATTTACCCTATCAAAACCCTTCATGATTTTGAACACTTCTATCAATTCTCCTCTGCTGTAAGCAGAACAACCCCAGCTTCAGTCTCTCCACATAACTGAAATCCTTCAACCTTGGAACCATTCTAGAAAATCTCTTCTCCAAGGCCTTGACATCCTTCCTGAAGAGTGGTGCCCAGAATTGAGCACAATGCTCCACCTGGTGCCTAACCAGTGATTTACATCATGGCCCATAAAAAAGAAAGACTTATATCATCATCAACATATCGAGGAAGACTTGCTTCCACTCTAAAAGTAAGTTCTCAGTTAACTGAACAGTCCAATATGGGAATTACAGTCTCTGTCACAGGTGGGACAGACAGTCGTTGAAGGAAAGGGTGGGTGGGGAGTCTGGTTTGCCGCACGTTCCTTCCGCTGTCTGCGCCTGGTTTCTGCATGCTATCAGCGGCCAGACTCCAGGTGCTCAATGCCCTCCTGGATGCTCTTCCTCCACTTAGGGAGGTCTTGGGCCAGGGATTCCCAGGTGTTGGTGGGGATGTTGCACTTAATTAAGGAGGCTTTGAGGGTGTCCTTGTAACATTTTCTCTGCCCACCTGGGGCTCGCTTGCCATGTAGGAGTTCCAAGTAGAGCTCTTGCTTTGGGAGTCTTGTGTCAGGCATGCAGACAATGTGGCCCGGCCAACGGAGCTGGTCGAGTGTGGTCAGTCACCATCCTCCGCCTGCTCCATGACGACATGCAAGCCGTGATCCTGACCCCAATCCACATCCGGACTGGGGTCAAGCAGGGCTGCGTCATCGCCCCGATGTTCTACTTGATCTTCCTCGCTGCAATGCTCCATCTCACTCTCAACATTTATATGGCACCTTTCACGACCACCAAACGACTCAAGGCGCTTCACAGTCAATGAAGTACTTTTGGAGTGTAATCCCTGTTGTAATGTGGGAAAGGTGGCAGCCAATCTGTCCACAAGCAACTCCCACAAACAGCAATGTGGTAATGACGAGATAAACTGTTTTTGTTAAGTTGATTGAGGGATAAATATTGGCCGGGACACCAGGGATATCTCCCCTGCTCTTCGCTCCATAGTTTAAATGACCCCCATAGTGTTTAACTTAGTTGAAACAGTGTGCCTCAAATAAAGAGTCCCAAGTCTTCAAACATATGCAACTTAACAGTCTGCCATAGCGCAAGATAATTACATGCATTGTATATTAGGCAAAGTAAAAAAATGCTGTTGGAGGCATCAGATAGCACACAAAATTGACCCTGGCAAGTTGGTGAGGGTGCAGAAACTTGGGGGTATTGTGTTGTGGTGTCAAGGGACAAGCCAGAGTGTTCCCATCCAATATTGCAAGCTCCAAACTCTGCTTTCAGCAGATAACAATGTACACTGCCATGACACCTGAAAGTGCTAGAAATTCAGAGCTGCACTCTGATGGAGTGTGCTGTCTCAAACATGAACCCTACCTTCTCTTTCACATACTGGCTGGCCTCCTGTGCATTTCTGTCATTGTTTTGATTTAAGATTTCCACAACATTTCTTTTGTTTTCATTCATTCACGGGATGTGGGCGTCGCTGGAGATGCACAGGAGGAAGTGAGCAGCACAGCTAAATAACCTAGTTTCCCTTATATATAAATCAGCTCAGACTTAAAGGAAAGGTAGCATGGGAGCAGGATGCTGTCTGATTGACAATATGCATTCTAGGCTTCTGTACTTTGATTGAGAGTGCCTTCAAGGTATTGTGAAAGTGGAGTTTGCTACTACGTGGAGTGGTTGAGGCAAATAGGATAGATGCATTTAGGGGAAGCTAGATAAGTGCATGAGAGAGAAAAGAATCAAAGGTTATGTCGATAGGGTGAGATGACATAAATGTGTTTTTAAAAATGAATTCATGGGATGTGGGCGTCGCTGTCAAGGTCAACATTTATTGCCCATCCTTAATTGCCCTTGAGAAGGTGATGGTGAGCCGCCTTCTTGAACCGCTGCAGTCCGTGTGGTGAAGGTGCTCCCATAGTGCTGTTAGGGAGGAAGTTCTAGGATTTTGACCCAGCGACGATGAATATATTTCCAAGTCAGGATGGTGTGTAACTTGGAGGGGAACTTGCAGGGGATGGTGTTCTCATGAGCCTGCTGCCCTTGTCCTTCTAGGCGGTAGAGGTCAAGGGTTTGGGAGGTGTTTATTGTCTCTATTATGTATTTGTTTACATAAGCACAGCAATTGGACAATGTCATTTATTCTGTGAAGTGCTCGGAAATGTTTCTGGGAAGATACTAGATGCTATATAAATGCAAGCTCCTGTTTTTATGTGATTTGATCTGGATGCATCAAACCGAATTGGGAACATAGGAGCAAGAGTAGGCTATTCAACCCCTCTAGCCTATTCTGCCGAATTCTAGATGGTGCCACTGAAAGGCAGTCCACGAGCAGTGGAAACCATGTGTACAGCATTGTTGCTGCTACTACGTGCAAATATTTTGGATTGTTACAGGATGTTCGGGTGCAGCTATCATAGCTCCCGAGTTCTTGGCATAAACAAACTGGGACTACAACACAAGGGGTGAGTGAGCTACTTCCTAACATCCTGTAACAACCCAAAACATCAATAATGAGTATATGTTATTTTGTTTTCCAAATATTTGCAGAACAACTGCTCCTTTTATTCAAGTATTGACTCCTCCCAACAAAGAGGGCTGTTATTGTGGATCTACTAACCGTTTTTTTTAACGGAGTGATTATGTGCACAAACATTTTTGTGTCCTTCTGCACATGTACGCTGTGGACTCTGCCCCTTTTTGCGCATGAGCGCTCGATCCAGTTGTGCATGCGCATAAGGCATATGAGGAGGCCGGAAGTGGGGCCGAACCACATTGCTTGAGCCTGAGCCTATTACTGGGGCTTTTGTGTTATCTCCAGGACTTTTGCCTAGAATATCGCTGTGATTATCGACACAAACATTTTCACGACCTTCTGACAGAGAAAGAAAATCGAGGTGGGAGAGAGACTGACTGGAGAAAAGTGTGGGGGAGAGCGAACGAGAGTGAGTGGGGAAAGCGAGCGAGAGTGAGTGGGGGCGAGCGAGCGAGAGAGTGAGTGGGGGCGAGCGAGCGAGAGAGTGAGTGGGGGAGAGCGAGCGAGAGAGTGAGTGGGGGAGAGCGAGCGAGAGAGTGAGTGGGGGAGAGCGAGCGAGAGAGTGAGTGGGGGAGAGCGAGCGAGAGAGTGAGTGTGAGTGGGGGAGAGCGAGAGAGAGTGTGAGTGGGGGAGAGCGAGAGAGAGTGTGAGTGGGGGAGAGCGAAAGAGAGTGTGAGTGGGGGAGAGCGAGAGAGTGAGTTTGAGTGGGGGAGAGCGAGAGAGAGTGTGAGTGGGGGAGAGCGAGAGAGAGTGTGAGTGGGGGAGAGCGAGAGAGAGTGTGAGTGGGGGAGAGCGAGAGAGAGTGTGAGTGGGGGAGAGCGAGAGAGAGTGTGAGTGGGGGAGAGCGAGAGAGAGTGTGAGTGGGGGAGAGCGAGAGAGAGTGAGAGTGGGGGAGAGCGAGAGAGAGTGTGAGTGGGGGAGAGCGAGAGAGAGTGTGAGTGGGGGAGAGCGAGAGAGAGTGTGAGTGGGGGAGAGCGAGAGAGAGAGTGAGTGGAGGAGAGAGAGAGGGAGAGTGAGTGGGGGAGAGCGAGGGAGAGCGAGTGAGTGGGGGAGAACGAGGGAGAGCGAGTGAGTGGGGGAGAACGAGGGAGAGAGAGTGAGTGGGGGAGAGCGAGAGAGAGTGAGTGGGGGAGAGCGAGGGAGGGAGAGAGAGAGAGAGTGAGTGAGTGAGTGGGGGAGAGCGAGTGTGGGGGAGAGCGAGTGAGTGGGGGAGAGCGAGTGAGTGGGGGAGAGCGAGTGAGTGAGTGGGGGAGAAAGAGTGAGTGGGGGAGAGAGAGTGGAGGAGAGCGAGAGAGAGAGCGGGGGAGAGCAAGAGAGAGAGTGAGTGGAGGAGAGCGAGGGGGAGAGAGCGAGGGAGAGCAAGTGAGTGAGGGAGAACGAGGGAGAGTGAGTGAGGGAGAGAGAGAGAGAGAGTGAGTGGGGGAGAGCGAGAGAGAGAGAGAGTGAGTGGGAGAGAGCGAGGGAGAGCGAGGGAGAGAGAGAGAGAGAGAGGGGGAGAGAGAGAGAGAGAGTGGGGGAGAGAGAGAGAGTGAGTGAGGAAGAGCGAGGGAGAGAGAGTGAGTGGGGAAGAGCGAGGGAGAGAGAGTGAGCGAGGGAGAGAGAGTGAGTGGGGGAGAGAGACCGAGTGGGGGAGGGCGAGCAAGTGGGGGAGAGCGCGAGTGGGGGGAGAGTGAGAGAGCGAGTGGGGTGGAAGAGCGAGTGGGGAGAGAGCGAATGAGCGAGTGGGAGAGAGAGAGAGAGAGAGAGCGAAAGAGCGAGTGGGGGAGAGCGAGAGAGCGAATGGGGGAGAGTGAGAGCGAGTGGGGGAGGGGGAGAGCGGGGGAGGGGGAGAGCGAGAGAGTGAGTGGGGAGAGCGAGGGTGAGTGGGGAGAGCGAGGGTGAGTGGGGAGAGCGAGGGTGAGTGGGGAGAGCGAGGGTGAGTGGGGAGAGCGAGGGTGAGTGAGTGGGGGAGAGCCAGAGCGAGAGAGTGAGTGGGGGAGAGCGAGAGAGTGAGTGGGGGAGAGCGAGAGAGTGAGTGGGGGAGAGCGAGAGAGTGAGTGGGGGAGAGCGAGAGCGAGCGAGTGAGTGGGGGAGAGCGAGAGCGAGAGAGTGAGCAGGCAGGGGAGAGCGAGAGCGCGAGTGGGGGAGAGTGAGAGTGAGAGAGCGAGTGGGAGAGAGTGAGAGCACGAGGGGGAGAGTGAAAGAGTGAGTGGGGGAGAGCGAGAGAGTGAGTGGGGGAGAGCGAGAGCGAGCGAATGAGTGGGGGATAGCGAGAGAGTGAGCGAGTGGGGGAGAGTGAGCGAGTGGGAGAGAGCGAGTGGGAGAGAGTGTGTGAGTGGGGGAGTGCGAGAGCGAGAGAGTGAGTGCGGGAGTGCGAGAGCGAGAGAGTGAGTGGGGGAGAGCGAGAGCGCGAGTGGGGGAGGGGAAGAGCGAGAGAGCGAGTGGGAGAGAGCGTGAGTGGGGGAGGGGGAGAGCGAGAGTGCGAGTGGGGGAGTGCGAGAGAGCGAGTGGGGAGAGCAAGAGAGCAAGTTGCGGAGAGCTAGAGCGAGAGAGTCAGTGGGCGAGAGCGAGAGAGTCAGTGGGCGAGAGCGAGAGAGTGAGTGGAGGAGAGCGAGAGAGTGAGTGGAGGAGAGCGAGAGAGTGATTGGGGAGGGGCAGGGTGAGTGGGGGAGAGCGAGAGAGTGAGTGGGGGAGAGCGAGAGAGTGAGTGGGCGAGAGCGAGAGAGTGAGTGGGGAAGAGCAAGAGAGTGAGTGGGGGAGAGCGAGAGCGAGAGAGTGAGTGGGGGAGAGCGAGAGAGTGAGTGAGCGAGAGCGAGAGAGTGAGTGGGGGAGAGCGAGAGGGAGAGAGTGAGCGGGCGGGGAAGAGCGAGTAGGGGTGAGCGAGAGCGAGTGCGCGAGTGGAGGAGAGCGAGAGAGTGAGTGGGGGAGAGAAAGAGCGAGAGAGTGAGTGGGGGAGAGAAAGAGCGAGAGAGTGAGTGGGGGAGAGCGAGAGTGAGTGGGCGAGAGCGAGAGTGAGTGGGGGAGAGCGAGAGTGAGTGGGGGAGAGCGAGAGCGAGAGTGAGTGGGGGAGAGCGAGAGTGAGTGGGGGAGAGCGAGAGTGAGTGGGGGAGAGCGAGAGTGAGTGGGGGAGAGCGAGAGTGAGTGGGGGAGAGCGAGAGCGAGAGTGAGTGGGGAAGAGCGAGAGCGAGAGTGAGTGGGGGAGAGCGAGAGCGAGAGTGAGTGGGGGAGAGCGAGAGCGAGAGCGAGTGGGGGAGAGCGAGAGCGAGAGCGAGTGGGGGAGAGCGAGAGCGAGTGGGGGAGAGCGAGAGCGAGAGCGAGTGGGGGAGAGCGAGAGCGAGAGCGAGTGGGGGAGAGCGAGAGCGAGAGCGAGTGGGGGAGAGCGAGAGCGAGAGCGAGTGGGGGAGAGCGAGAGCGAGAGCGAGTGGGGGAGAGCGAGAGCGAGAGCGAGTGGGGGAGAGCGAGAGCGAGAGTGAGTGGGGGAGAGCGAGAGCGAGAGTGAGTGGGGGAGAGCGAGAGCGAGAGTGAGTGGGGGAGAGCGAGAGAGAGAGAGAGTGGGGGAGAGCGAGAGTGAGTGGGGGAGAGCGAGAGCGAGAGTGAGTGGAGGAGAGCGAGAGTGAGTGGGGGAGAGCGAGAGTGAGTGGGGGAGAGCGAGAGTGAGTGGGGGAGAGCGAGAGTGAGTGGGGGAGAGCGAGAGCGAGAGTGAGTGGGGGAGAGCGAGAGCGAGAGTGAGTGGGGGAGAGCGAGAGAGAGAGAGAGTGGGGGAGAGCGAGAGTGAGTGGGGGAGAGCGACAGCGAGAGTGAGTGGGGGAGAGCGAGAGTGAGTGGGGGAGAGCGAGAGCGAGAGTGAGTGGGGGAGAGCGAGAGCGAGAGTGAGTGGAGGAGAGCGAGAGAGAGAGTGAGTGGAGGAGAGCGAGAGAGAGAGCGAGAGTGAGTGGGGGAGAGCGAGAGTGAGTGGGGGAGAGCGCGAGTAAGTGGGGGAGACCGAGAGCGAGAGTGAGTGGGGAAGAGCGAGAGTGAGTGGGGGAGAGCGAGAGCGAGAGTGAGTGGGGGAGAGCGAGAGCGAGAGTGAGTGGGGGAGAGCGAGAGCGAGAGTGAGTGGGGGAGAGCGAGAGCGAGAGTGAGTGGGGGAGAGCGAGAGCGAGAGTGAGTGGGGGAGAGCGAGAGTGAGAGTGAGTGGGGGAGAGCGAGAGTGAGAGTGAGTGGGGGAGAGCGAGAGAGTGAGTGAGCGAGAGCGAGAGAGTGAGTGGGGGAGAGCGAGAGGGAGCGAGTGAGCGGGCGGGGAAGAGCGAGTAGGGGAGAGCAAAAGAGAGAGTGAGTGGGGGAGAGCGAGAGAGAGAGTGAGAGGGGGAGAGAGAGCGTGAGTGGGGGAGAGCGTGAGTGGGGGAGAGAGAGAGAGACTGAGTGAGTGGGGGAGTGAGTGAGTGGGGGAGAGCAAGAGAGTGAGTGGGGGAGAGCAAGAGAGTGAGTGGGGGAGAGCGAGAGAGAGAGAGAGTGAGTGGGGGAGAGTGAGAGAGCGAGAGAGAGAGAGAGAGAGTGAGTGCGAGAGAGAGAGTGAGTGGGGGAGAGCGAGAGAGAGAGCGAGTGAGTGGGGGAGAGCGAGAGAGAGCGCGTGAGTGGGGGAGACCGTGATTGGGGGAGAGCGAGAGAGAGAGAGAGAGAATGAGTGGCGGAGTTGGAGAGCGAGAGAGCGAGAGAGTGAGTGGGGGAGTGGGAGAGCGAGAGAGTGAGTGGGGGAGTGGGAGACCGAGAGTGAGTGGGGGAGTGGGAGAGCGAGAGAGTGAATGGGGGAGAGTGAGTGGGGGAGACCGAGAGCGAGAGTGAGTGGGGAAGAGCGAGAGTGAGTGGGGAAGAGCGAGAGTGAGTGGGGGAGAGTGAGTGGGGGAGAGCGAGAGTGAGTGGGGGAGAGCGAGAGCGAGAGTGAGTGGGGGAGAGCGAGAGTGAGTGGGGGAGAGCGAGAGAGAGAGAGAGAGTGGGGGGAGAGCGAGAGTGAGTGGGGGAGAGCGACAGCGAGAGTGAGTGGGGGAGAGCGAGAGTGAGTGGGGGAGAGCGAGAGCGAGAGTGAG